>NC_067401.1:70739033-71104866 GCF_016432865.1 Antechinus flavipes | reverse complement strand
GCAAGGGGAAGTCAGTGAAGCTCTGAGAGACCAAGAAATAGTAAAACAGATTATAAATAATGAGAAAATAGAATAGAATGTGAAATATCTCATAAGAGAAACAACAGATCTGAAGAACAAATCAAGAAAAAATAAGAATAATTGGACTGCCAGAAAGTTGTGACCAAAAAGAGAACCTTGACACAATAATGCAAGAATAATCATAGATTAGAAGGGAAACAACAAACTTGGAAAATATTTTTACTGTCAAAGGTTCTGATAAAGGCCTCATTTCCAAAATATATACAGAATTAACTCTAATTTATAAGAAATCAAGCCCTTCTTCAATTGATAAATGGTCAAAGGATATGAACAGACAGTTCTCAAGACAAAGAAATTGAAACTATTTCTAGCCATATGAAAATATGCTCCAAGTCATTATTAATCAGAGAAATGCAAATTAAGAAAACTCTGAGATACCACTACACACCTGTTAGATTAGCTAGAATGACAGGGAAAGGTAATGTGGAATGTTGGAGGGGATGTGGGAAAACAGGGACACTGATACATTGTTGGTGGAACTGTGAATACATCCAGCCATTCTGGACAACAATTTGGATTTATACTCAAAAAGTTATCAAACTGTGCATACCCTTTGATCCAGCAGTGTTTCTACTGGGCTTATATCCCAAAGAGATACTAAAGAAGGGAAAGGGACCTGTATGTGCCAAAATGTTTGTGGCAACCCTGTTTGTAGTGGCCAGAAATTGGAAACTGAGTGGATGCCCATCAATTGGAGAATGGTTGAGTAAACTGTGGTATATGAACGTTATGGAATATTATTGTTCTTTTAGAAATGACCAGCAGGATGAATACAGAGAGGCTTGGAGAGACTTACGTAATCTGATGTTAAATGAAATGAGCAGAACCAGGAGATCATTATATATCTCAACAACAATACTGTATGAGGATGTATTCTGATGGAAGTGGATTTCTTCAACAAAGAGATATAACTCAGTTTCAATTGATCAATGATGGACAGAAGCAGCTATACCCAAAGAAAGAACACTGGGAAATGAATGCAAACTGCTTGCATTTTTGTTTTTCTTCCCAAGTTATTTTTTACCTTCTGAATCCAATTCTTCCTGTGCAAGAAGAGAACTGTTTGGTTCTGCACACATATATTGTTTCTAGGCTATACAGTGACATATTCAACATGTATAGGACTGCTTGCCATCTGGGGGAGGGGGTGAAGGGAGGGAAGGGAAAAGTTGGAACAGAAGTGAGTGCAAGGGATAATGTTGTAAAAAAATTACTCAGGCATGGGTTCTGTCAATAAAAAGTTATAATAAAAATGTTAAAAAATAAAATAAAAATAAAATAGACAGGAAAAAAAAAGAAAAGAAATAATCAAAGAAAATTGTCCTGGAGTGATAGAATATGAGAGGAAAGTAAAAATGGAAAAAAATCCATTGATTACTACCTCAAAGAGATCCATTGTGGGAAATACTTAGGAATATTATTGCCAAATTTTGAAACTCCCAGATCAAAGAGAAAAATTTGCAAGAAACAAGAAAAAACAATTCATATACACTAGAGCTACAATTAGAATTATACAAGACTTATCAGCAGCTTCTATAAAAGACCACAGATCTTGGAACCATATCTAAATTCAAGCAAAAGAACTAGGCTTGTGACCAAAAATATCACATCTAGCAAAATTATTTATAATTATCAATGAGAAAAAATGGACATTCAATGATTCTGCAGATTTTCACGACTTTCTATCAACCAAACCTGAACTTAATAGAAAATTTAACATAAAAGAGCCAATATGAAAGAGCAATTTTAAAGAACTCAACATAGACAAACCGAATAAACATGGACAAATTGTTTTATATTTTTACATGGTAAGTGTAAAGATTTACATTAACAATAGGGTAAGCTCAAAAGAAATATTGGCAGAGAAAAGATAAAAATAGTAATCATGTTATACAAATCAAGTGCAATGAAAAATAGACACAGAGGCATTAGGAGAAGAGAGGGGCTCATAGTTCTGAAAACCTACTCACATCAAGAAAAGGTTCAATAGGCAACACTACATATATAACATGAAGGATATAACACCCTCCAAAATCTATAAAGAAATGAGGAAGGAGGGATAGATGGATGAGGAAGCAAAGGGTGAGAGAAGTAAACAAAGGAGGGATCCCTGAATGGGGGAAAATTAAATAATAGTAAGTGAAGTCATAGAGCAGAATTTAATTAAAGAGGCAGCAGGAACAGAAAAAATATGTATGTATCTGGGATATGTGTGTATGTGTATATATATACACATATGTATACATAAATATGTAACATATGTATACATAAATATATCTTAACTATAGCTTGCTTGGGGGTGATAGTAGGGGGATGAAAGGAAGATGTGTGTGTGTATGTGTTGTATGTAGGTATATATACATATGTGTATATATCCTTTTTAAACTATAGACTGCTTAGGAGTGGGTAGAGGATGAAAGAGGGAAAAAGAGTAAAATAAATAAGGTGAGCAGCAGAGAACAAAAGAACAATTTACAAGGAAGTACAAGACAGACATTCATGAATATAATTTCTTCTATGCATATATGTGTATATATGTATATATACACATATATACATATATACACATATATATTTTTTTCTTAAATTAGTATTTGTTGTTACATATTTTGAGTCCTCCCTGATGTTCTGCTGGGCACATAATAATGTTCTCTTTTGTTTTGTTTCATTTTGTTTTGAATTACTTTTCTGGGTTTTTTTTGCTTTTTCTCTTTCTTCAAAGAAAATAAATTTGGGGAAAAATAAAATAAAATAAGTATACAAATCCAACATCTACTGATGAAAAATCTTAATTTTGCAAACATTCATTAAGTTTCAAGATCCTATATGGGGTTGAAATTCCAGTTTAAGAAGCTTGAATCTATACAGTGAGCTGGAGAAGGAAATGACAATCCACTCTAATATCTTTCGCAAAGAATATCTCAAATGAGATCATAAAGAGTCAGACATGACTGAACAATACAATGATCTTTGGCAATTTATTTAACCCCACTGGGCTTCATTTTCCTCATCTTGAAAATGATGAAATAGTATACAATGTCCTCTGGAGTCTCTTCCAGCTCAAGTTCTATTATACTGTTCCAAAGATGTTCACAAAATGTATAAAGGACTGAAACTCCAAAAAAGGTATGCTTGAATCAACCAACTGAGCACTTAAAGCTAATTACCTATTCACTATGAGCCAATGATTCTATTAGCATATGTTTGGAAAAATGGCTCTTCTTACCATTGGTGCTGGCTCAATGTTTGGTGTTAAGATAATCGTAGCCAAGGATTAGAGGGTGGGTTGAGAGAGGTGAGACTTCACCTGGCAGCAGGACGAGGAGGAGAAAGGTGGAGATTCTGGACTCCATAATCAAGAAGAGATCTTTGACTAAATTACTGCCAGTTTGCCTGCTTCTCTCACTAAATACCAAGGACTTTTACTTATCCTGACACTGGCTAATCCTGAGGCCTCCATGGAGCTAGCCCAGACTTAACAAAAATGCATCCTGTTCGCAATCCAGCACAAGATAATATGAATGATAGATAGAGTCTAGTTTTGTTTATTCTTCTGATAATTCTTATTTTCTGATTATTCTTCTGATATTTCTTATTTTCTGACTTAGCCTAACTCCTCTGGGGAAATGAGACAACTCATTTGATTGTTGCAGCCAGAGATCTCAATGTAAGATATTTGGAGGCAACTTTGATGTAATGATCGCGTATTTTAAATCAGCCGGAGTCAGGAACTCAGGTTAAGGGAAAAAATCTTCAGTCTTTATTCAAGTGAAGAGGTGAATAAAGATTGCAATAGCAAACCTAGGCATGAAGATTGCGATAGCAATATGGGCAGCTGCAACAGGAAATCAGCTAACAGAGCAAGTGAGGGCTGAGTTCTCCTCCCCTTGCTTTTTCACTCCCCTGCCTCCACCCACCAGAATTGTCATTTCCTATACAACACATCAGGACTTGCACAAAGAATAGGCGGGGGCCATTCTTTCTCCAAGCTTATATATTAATAGAGTATGGTCCAATTACTATTTAGCCTCATGTGCTTGGGACCTCAGTGCATCAACTCAAGCCTCAGCCCATTACACTTTGACTTTTAACACTTAAAGAATTGAATTGGCATCCATCAGGAGGCTCCCTTATAGAACTGAATATCAGAAAAACTTTTTTGACATAATGAATGGTTTTTGAGAGTTGCTATGATCAAGATTTTATCGTGTCATGACCAACATGGAAATAAACCTCTCTCCTCTGTGTGACATGGTTCTTCCAACAACAGATGGCATAAATCATCTAGCCTAGAGATAGGTACTGGAAATGATTAGATTCTTATGAGATAGAATTTGAGAAAACCAGCATTACTTCATGATAAGGTATGTATATCAGATTAAGTCAAGATAACAGGAAAAAATATTAGCAAGTATTGAAAAGGCCTGGTAGCTGAGAGATACTATTTTTCTTTGTTTACTAGGTAGAGCATGGGACTAAAAGTCAAGAAAAGCCGAGTCCAAATTCTCACTTCTGACTATAAGCAAGGTAAAAAAAAAATCTCCTTTAGACTCAGTTTTTAAATATTTGAAACAGGTGTAAAAAGAGTGGCTGTCTCCATCTCCTGCTTGAAGACTCTTCCTACATTATCTTTGGAAGTAGCAAATTATTTTTCTAGAAATCTCTCTTTCATAGCTTAGAGATCATCCAGTTCAACCCTTTAATTTTTGAAGATAGGGAAGCTAAGATCCAGGAAGATTGTTGGTTGACTAAGGTCACAAAATTTCTAAAATTTAAAAGTAGGATCATAAAACTAGAGCTAGATGAGATCCCAGTTACTGAATAAATGTTAAGAATCTATTGTGTGCTAAGAACTGTCCTAAGTGCTGAAAATACAAAGAAAGACAAAAGGCTGTCCCTGCTCTGAAGGAACTTACATCTATTCACAGACAAAATAACTAGGGTGATACAGCTAGGTGGGACAATATTTAAAGAATTAGGTCCACGAGTTAGGAAGAGCTGAAATCAAATCCAGCCTTAGATATTTATTGGCTGTGTAACTTTGCTAAGTCACTTTTATCTCACTTTCCTTATCTGTAAAATGAGGAAGTAAGTCACCTAGCTCCCAGAGTTATTCTGAGGGTCAAATGAGATAATAATTGTAAAAAGTTTTAGCATGAAGTGTTTGACTTACATTGAATTACTTGCTGTCTAGGGGAGGGGGATTGAGGGAAGAGAAGAAGGAAAATTTGGAACACAAGGTTTTGTAAGGGTGGATGTTAAAAATTATCTTTGCATATATTTTGAGAATAAAAAGCTATTATTTAAAAAATACAACAACTACAAACCAATGTCTAAAAAGCATTCACAAACTTGTATTGTTATAAAAATCCATTAAAATTAAATAAAACAAAATTTTTGGACTTCCAAAAATGTTTAGCATGTTGCTTAGCACATAATAATTGTTATATGAATAAGTTATTTATTATTATTATTATTATGTTTAAACAAGATATATAAAAATAAATTGAGAAGATCAACTGACAGAAACCCCTAGAATTTAGGAGATCAAGAATAGCATTTCCTGTATGTGGAATTTTATGTGAGACTTGGAAAAAAAAAAGAACAGGGAAAACAGGAAGTGGAACTGAGGAGGAGGAGCATTCCAGGAACGAGAGAAAGCCAATGAAAATGTTAAGTCTAGAGAGGAAGTGTTTTTGTTAGAGGAACAGCAGAGAGGTCAGTGTCACTGGATTGCATAGTGCTTGAGGAGGGATATAGTATAAGGAAGCTGGAAAGGTGTGTGGGAGGGAGTCGGAGTCTTTATGAAGTTATGAAAATCTATAGGATTCTATATTTGATCCTGGAGGCAGCCAGTGGAATTTATTGAGTAGGGGTGGAGAGAAGGGCACATGGTCAGATCTGCAATTTAAAAAGATCACTTTGACAGTTGAATGGAGGATGAACTGAAGAAAGGAGAGAATTGAAGCAGGTAGACCCACCAGCAGGCTATTGGAATAGTCCAGGCTTGAAGTGATGAGGACCTAGGTGTGAGAGAGTCAAAGGAAAGGAGGAGGCATATTAGAGAAATTGCGAAGACCTTGAAAGCAGATTGAATATGGGAGATGAGAGATGGTGAGAAATCAAAGATCATTGTGGAGCTATGAGCCTGTGATTTTGGTATTGCCCTCAAAAGTGAAAGGGCAATTGGGGGGAGGGGAAGGGTTTAGATAAGTGGGTAAGATAATAAGTTCAGTTTTAGATATATTAAGTTTAAAATGTTTATGAGATGCTCTTTGAATATGTTGACAAGTGAACTAGGTAAAACAGATTTTAAAAAGTATAATGGCTTCCCTAAAATCAATGATGATCCTTCATACCACATCATGTCTCAAAACTGAATTTTGCTCTTTGAGACTTCCATTCATTTGCTCCTCATTAGAATCAAACCCCACAACATAAGTAAAGCTCTTGGCAACCTTTAAGTGCTATATAAATGTTCACAGATCACCATTACTACTATTTAAAGCCTGAAATTAAACCATTTTCTTAGAATCAGCAGGTATAAAACCAAATGCAGAAATAGCGCCCAGTGGGGAAGAAGGGGGATATCTTAGAATGTATAAATGTAGATACTCAACTCATTAGCAAGTATTATCTGGAAAAGACAGTTACCATCTGGACTGCCATTACTGAAAACATCCTTCCCCATGCTGGAGTGGGAGTGTTGAGGGGAGGAGGTGCGTAAGAAGGAAAGAGGCTGGGGAAATGTTGTCACAATGAGGTTCCCCCCCCCCCATTGATGCTATCTAGAGCATGTGTTTTCCCCTTGCTTGTCACTGACTGTTGCCTTTAAGGCTCTGCTTGCTTGCTTGCTTTGTGTGCCTTTTTTTGGAATTTTAATGTCTTTGCGACTCATTAACCTGGGGTAGTTGTTTTGCACTTCTAAGCGCTGAGACATCATGTCAGATCGAACTGGGGCAATGCAGCCTCCGCCTCCGCAGCACACCTGGGCCTCCTGGCAGTCATCTGCAGGCGATTGCCTCCAGGTGTTTGCCAGCGGGAGTCCACTGAAAGTCAATGCAAATTAGAGCAATTTCTCTAACAGTGGAAATTAACCTGCAGGAGCTGGTAGGCAACAGGTGTACTATTCGGCCATTGTACCAGCGTCCAACACTATGGAGAGGGGACCTCGAACACTCCATGTTGGAGCAGAGGCCTGGACTCAAGGGGGCTGGAAGCCATTGCAGCAGGGATAATCAAATTGCTGGCCAGCATGAGTTGAGATAATTAGATGTTAACCCCATCCTGTTCATAAATGCTTCCCTCCTAACCATTCTAGCTTCCTTCAGGAGTTGGGAAATCCAGTTCTATTGAAAAAAGAATATTCACTACTATCATTGTAGCCATCAACTTCTCAGTTGGGCTCAATATTTTCAATAACTGGAGCTCCTAAGGTTTGCATATACCAAAACCAAGGTAATTGCTTTCAGATTAGTGTTTGATACCCAGAAGATATGACTAGTAAACATCCACAACTCTTCAGGAAGGAAAGAAGGAAAGCCAGTTTGAATAAATTTAATGCCTCCTTCCTCGAAAATAAACATGATTGAAACCAGGGTGACCCTTTTTCCATCTTGCAGCTTTGAAAATTCAAAAAAATTAAGATAATACAGCTCAGTGGAGTGACAATGTGATTTGTTAAAAAAAAAAAAAACACACACACACACAACATTTGAAAGGACTGCAGATTCAAATCCTGATTCTGTGTATTAATATGTAGTTTTATTTTTATTATTTTATTTATTAATATAAAGTTAATACATTGTGACTTTATATGTTATTTCTTCCCATGCCTATTTCTTTTCCCTTTGTAAAATGAAAGAATCAGATTAGATGACTTCTAAAGTCACGACAATTCATTAAGTTGTGAGCTCTTCAAGAACATTCCTTGTTTTTTGCCACTTTTTGTAATCCTAGTGCTTAGCATGGTACATAACACAAAGTAGTACTTAATAAATGTTTATTGATTGACTATGGCAAATGAACTATGATTCTTCCACACCTACTATTGCTGGAATACATTTAACTTAAAAAATATTTCACTTCTTTTTCCTTCATTTTCATCATCTCTCATCAATTGGTGAATTTCTCATCCATTTTGATCTTTGTTAGTGTAGCTCAAAATTATGATTGACACCGCCACCCATTCAAAAAGCATTTATTTAAAAACTCAGTATCTGGTTCTTTGTTAAATGAACATACAAATTAATATAGACCTACAGCCATGAAATCAGAGACAGTTCTAACTATAGGTAAGCATGGACTATAATGTGAATAAATACTAGAAAAATAAATCCCACCAATTACACTCAATGTGTTCATGCTAACATAGAATGTTTTTATATGTTCAATTAATATTGAACTTTTAAGCACTGGAAAATATGTTAACAGTTCTGTTGAATTGATGGATTTAAGGGGTTTTATTCTAGAAATCTGTTTTCATTTTATGATATAGTTTTAAAAAGGAAATTATAGTTTTTATTTGCAAAAATGAGAGCTGGAAGTATTTGAGGCTTTTAAGAAGACATAGCTGATTTTGGGACAACCCACAGATGACTATAACTGACAAATACTTATATATTTTTTTTGTTTTAATAACAATAGTTACCATAAAATACATTTCCTCTGAATGTCATCTTCTTTCAATTGAAATGGATTCTTTTTCATTATTTATTTATTTATTTTTATTTTTTTTATTATAGCTTTTTATATACAAAACATATGCATGGGTAATTTTTCAGCATTGACCCTTTCAAAACCTTCTGTTCCAACTTTTCCTCTCCTTCTGTCCCACCCCTTCCCCTAGATGGCAGTTAGACCAATACATGTTAAATATGTTAAAGTATATGTTAAATACTATATATATGTATACACATATTTATACAGTTATTTTGCTGCACAAGAAAGACTGAATTTAGAAAGAGGGTAAAAATAACCTGAGAAGAAAAAACAAAAATGTAAGCAAACAATAACAGAAAGAGTGAAAATGCTTTGTTGTAGTCCACACTCATTTCCCAATGTTTTTTCTCTGAATGTAGCTGGTTCTGTTCATTACAAATCAATTGGAACTGATTTGGATCCTCTCATTGTTGAAGAGGGCTATGCCCATCAGAATTGATCATTATATAGTATTGTTGTTGAAGTGTATAATGATCTTCTAGTTCTGCTCATTTCACTCAGCATCAGTTCATGTATGTCTCTCCAAGCCTTTCTGTATTCATCCTTCTGGTCATTTCTTATAGAACAATAATATTCCATAACATTCATATGCTACAATTTATTCAGCCATTCTCCAATTGATGGGCATCCATTCAATTTGAAATAAATTCTTATTTCTGTAAGAATAAAGGAATTAAAAGCATCAGTGTAACAGTTAGCCTTGAAAAAGAAAAAAAAAAAACTTTCTCATTCCCTGAGACTCAAGTAGTAGTTGTTATTGTTGTTATTGCTTCTGCTGCTGTGGTTGTTATCAAGTAATTGTATCCTATTCTTCACTGTCCCATTTGGAGTTTTCCTGGCAAAGATATTAGAGTGGTTTGATATTTCCTTCTCCAGCTCATTTTATAGATGAGGAAACTGAAAACAAATGGGATTAAGTGACTTGCCCAGGGTCACACAGCTAGTCTGTATCTGAGACTGGATTTGAACTCAAGTCTTCCTAACTACAGTCCCAGGTCTTTATCCACATACCAGGTCGCTTGAGGAAAGTAGAGAATGTCTGGAAGGGTATATGTGCAATGTGACAGTGATCCAATCACAGGCAAAGCAAAAGATTGCTTTGCAGTGATAAGGCCCAAGAAATGAATTTTTAGTAGATCTAAGCCTTCATGTTTTTGAAATTTCTTCTAGGTATTTATTTAACAACTTAGGACTAGAATAATAATGAGGAATAATAATACTAAGATTCAATGTAATCATATGCATGCCTATAATACCCAAGATAAAATGCTCAGCTTTGTGAATACACAAAGAATGACAGCCATAGTATAGTCACAGGATCATTGGATTCTGAGTAAGAGGATTTGAGTTTGAATCCCAGTCTGAATGATTTTAAATTGTATGTCCTTGGATGAGTATTTTGCATCTTTAGGTCTCAGTTTGTTTACCTGTAAAAGCAAAATGCCTCAAGTGCTCATGTCATATGATTTATGTACAGATTGACAGATCATGCTTATAAAGAACTTTGTAATGCCTGAAGAGTCACTGAATTATGACATACATACTTTTTGTTCTCTTTTTTGAGAGATTATTTCTGTAGTTGGATCAAAAACAGTGTGTTTAATGGTAAGCAAATAATAATCATAAAGTTGGATGGGACCATCTAGTTTGATTTCTGATTTTAAAAACTCCTTCAAAAAACACCTAATGGATGATTGCCATGGCATTTCTTGAAAACATCCCCTGAGCTGAAATGCATTCCTTCCCATGGTAGCTCATTCTACTTTAGGACAACTCTAATCATTAGCAAGTTGTATCCCTTTGAAATTTGTGTTTATATGGCTTCAACTCTTGACTTCCAATTCTTACTTCTTGATAAACCAAGCAAATTTAATAACTCTTCCATATGGCAACACCTTGAGTCCTTATCTATATCTCCTTTTCTATAGGCAAAACATTCTCATTTCTTTCAACCATCCTTCTTAGCAAGACCTTCATCCCCTCACCATTCTGAATTCCCTTCTTTGAAAAATTTTCAGCTAAAAATTTATCTCCTAAATGTGGCACCAGCTGTCACATGTGGCCACTGATGGGAATTTCTCATTCTCTGGAGCAAATGTAAAAAGGAATCCTAAGTCAAAGGATATTGAATGCAAAACACAATAATAAATATTACTGTTGATCTAATCTGTTGTCCTAGTGTGTCTGTGTAGAGGCTTTTGCCCATGCCCTATAGGTAATTCATTGCCAGAGGCTACCATCCCTTCCCATTACAGCAGGTTGACTCTTACCCCTTGGTGGAATGGATAGATGTAAGCAAATATATTGATATTTATGTTGATTGTGACTTTGCCTAGTCCAATATCTCCCAATTAGGTCCTTTAAATGAAGCTAATTTTTCTCTATGGGGTGCCACAGTGGCTTGATTCTGATCAAAGTACCCCATTCACAACCCAGAGCACACAAAATTGATCTCCTAACAGAGCATTATTTGGCTATGTTAAATTTCCTTTCATGCAGAAGCAGCAGGCCTCAGAGAAGGGAAGAGCAGTTGTTGAAGAAAAACTACAAGGCCTTCTGACTTTCAACTTTCTAACAAGATGGAATTTGCACTCTGCCAAGATAGTCTGTTAATCAATCAACAAACATTTTAAAGGTATCTGCTATTTGCCAACCACTGTGCAGTGTTCTAAGAATAAAAATACAAAAGGAAGAAAAGAAAAGAAATAATTATTGTTATCAACGATCTAGCATTCTTTTGGAGGAGATAATACATACGAAAATAGATGCAATATAGTTAGGGAGAAAGGACACAAACAGTTGAGAGGATCAGGAAAAAGTTAAGGTAAAGATGATGCTTAATCTGGGGTTGATCTAATTAATTCCATGGGAATTCTATGAAGTAGAAATGGGGAGTTATTCCAACCATTGGAGTATCTAGTGTATATATAATGACATATGTTGTTCCTCTTTCATTTGTGAAGATGATCAATGACTTGTGTATGAATTGGATTTAATTAAGGGAGCTTCACTCTTTCTTCCAATAGTTATCCATGTCTAGAAGCAAAACAAAAGTTGGATTGACTGGTAATGGCCCTGGGATACAGTGGAGGATTTTGTTATCTTCAATGTCTGATTAAGCTCTAAGTTCTCCTATTTAAGTCACCTTCACAGCTGTTAGAAGCAATTGTTCTGCCAACCATTCTGCCAGAAAGTCTTCACATATTTGAGAATACATTGCCCTAACTCACTGACAGGTTTGAAGCTTGTTGGTTATCTTAAACTTGTTTAACTCATCTGCTAAGATAGTTATACTGGGGGGCAGCTGCTGTTCATACTATATCTTCTTAGAACCACAGGTGAGAATTGAATTCCAGATGGACACCTAAGGGGGATGAACAGCTCTGAAAAGGACTCAGCAAACCCTTGCATCAAATATGTTAATCTTCTCTGGACACTCATAGTTAAGTACATGTATGGTGACATAATTAAGGAAGGCATTAGAAGGAACAAAAATTTCAATTCAGCTATCACCTTCTCCCTCTTCTGCCTCCTCAAATTGAAATCAGAATCAGAATCTGTTGATCACCATTTTGAAATCCCTGCCCACTTTAGAAAATTATGGAATAGTAGGATCAGACTTTGCTCAAAGACTAGGAACATGAAGATCAAGGAGCTTATATTCTAGCAGGTGAGATAATATAAAAAAAATCTATACATTTATCAAGTTTATATAATACAAATAGGAAGTAATCTCAGAGAGAAGGTATTATTAGCATTGAGTCTACAGTTATTTCTTCTACATCTCAACTTTTCCTTTTGTGGTTTCACTATATCATGGTTTGGCATAAGAAAGTAAATTACAATTTTGGGGGAGTATTGCATAAGCTGCAGATGACTTGCAAAGGCTAGCAGACAACACAGAAAAAATTTAGAAGCTCAGAAATGCATAAAATATACATATAGGTTTGTATAATATTAATTCAAATTTTACAATAAGGTATTGTAAACGCTTCCTAAAAGAAAGAAAATCAGACTTCTGGTATGAAGAAAGAGCCAACAAATTTTATACAGATTTCCCAGATTATGGTGAGGGTGAGAGTGGTGGTTCTGGTGCTGCATCCCTAACCCTCCACAATGTCGAAGTGATAACTGTATGTCAGTGGAAAGAATGCGAGTGACACTAGGAATATGTAAGGGATATGTGGCCAAGCAGTGCTAGGTATAATTGACTCTAAAGGATGGTTAGAGTTAAAATGGTAGATCACATTTTTCCAAATGCAATCTTTTGTGGTGATATCCCCACTTGAGATTTTCTAAGCATGCTAGAAGCTTAATAAGGCCTTTAAGCAGCAACTCCAAAAATGTTTCCTAGAGCCATCAATAGGAAGTTCTTTATGTTGTGAAATAAAAAATAAATAAAAGTTCTGCATTAATGCGCGACTCAGAAGTGGAGTTACACCTTAGGTGACTGCTTATGGGAGCCCAGTTGGGAAACTCAGACAGTGATGTAGAACACAATCAGATAACAAAAGGTTGGGATTCTCTATCAATATGGTACCCTTAATTATTCTGACTAAACTATTACTAGTCCAAAAAGTAAGTCAATAAAGTATAGACTAGATATTCAAAGGAAGATAAGGCTTTCTAAATATAACTTTTCTCTGGACAATGCTCATCTGTAGTTAACAACAACAACAACAACAAAAAAAAAATACTCTACCTAGTAGCAGAAACTGAAGATTATGGTTAACAACTCTAAAAAACAACAAAGATACTGGGAAACATATTTGAATCCTTATGTTGGATGAGAATAATTCTGAGGAAGCACCTCTAAAAATGTAACTCCACGACTACCCAAAGATTATTTTCGTCTGCACTTGTCTTGTATTAGGGATTTTCTACAATTATGTGTTTATTCTTTCCAGGAGAAGATAGGTTAGGTAAGAAAACATGTGTTATACCTGAAAGGATCCTCAGTGGCTACACATTATCTTTTATGGAAATTTGGCCAGCTGAGGTCCTTTTCTCAAGAGAGGAAAGGCTATATAACTAGAAATAGATAGGGTTACTGATGAATAAACAGTTGGAGCATCAAAGGACTTTTTATTAAATTCTAATTAAGTTTGCAAGATGTTTACAAAAGTGCCTTGGATATGCTTATGTCAAACTTGTGCATTTGTAAAGGATTCCAACTTCAGCTTACTCCTGGGACTAGAAATATATGACACATTGTAAAGGAATACTGACAACTGGGGTCAGTCCATGGTCCAGGAAGAGTCCATAAACTCATAAAAGAACCCCTTTCTCAGATTAGGACACTGAAAAAGGTATTCTGGTTATCCACTGACACATGACAAGATTATGCAGTAGCTAGAGCACCAGATCTGTAATCAAGAAGAGTTAAAATCTGGCTTTCTACTTAATATTCATGCATTCTTGGATATGCCAGTTAACTTGTATTCTTAAATTTCTTTGTTTGCAAAATGTGTATAACAATAGCACTTCCCTCACAGGTTGTTGTAAGGATCAAATGACATAGATGATATTTGTAATGTACTTAACACAGTGTCTGACCCATCACAGATGATACAAAAAAGCTATTATTGTCATGTTGTTTCAGTTATGTCTAACTCTTCATTACCTTTTGGGGGTTTTCTTGAAAAGGATACTGGAATGTTTCCTTCTCCAGCTCATTTTATAGATGAGGAAATTGAGTCAAATGGGATTAAGCAACTTGCCCAGGGTGATATAGCTATTAAGTGTCTGAGGTTGGATTTGAACTCAGGAAGATGAGTCTTTTTGATTGCAGGCTTGACACTCTATCCACTGTGGTACCAAGCAACTGCTATTATCATTATTATAGTTATTAACACAGGATCATAGATCTAGAACTAATAGGACTGCAGAGGCCATATAGTTCAAGCCCCTAATATTAATCAGAAAAATGAAGTGTGGGAAAGTTAATAATAATATTTATACAAGGCTTTGAGGTCTACAAATCATTTCATATAAGATATTTTATTCATGTCCTCTTATCCATTCTAGAATTAGGTGCATCCCCATTTTACAGAGAAGGAAACAGACAAATTAAGTGATTTTTCTGGAGTCAAACATTTATCAATTGTCTAAAACAGGATTTCAAATTTATCTATTCTATTCACTTGATTAAGTGATAAACTCATTGGTTTTAGAAATAGCAAGTATCAAAGGCAACATCTGAATCTAGATGCTCTGATTCCAGAAATACTATTCTTTATAATGTACTTGGTATTTTTATTTTAATATCAGTAACTTGTAAGTAAATTCAACCAAATAATCAAGAGCCATTTATTACATTCCTTGCTAAGCACTGGAATTAATAGCTGATATTTCTGTAAAGTACAGTGGTACCTTGGTACTTATCCTTAATTGGTTCTAGAAGTCATCCTAAGTGGTGCAAACAATGAATGAATTTTCCTCCTGAGGAGTACATCTTCAATCTGCAGCTTAACCATTCCTCTTCACCCAATCCCCCAAAGGAACAAGTGAGGTTCACAACTGTGACAACCCCACCCAGTGCAGCCCAGCTGGGATTCTTTCTTCTTGATCCAGTTAACTTTCTCAGCAGAACCATGGACTTTATATTTTCCCCAATCCTCACTCCATATATCCAAGCTTCCTTGGGGGGTATGGATACCTGGAAGTACAGGCCGAATCTGATCCTACACCCTCCACTGCCCAGGTCTCTGGATGGATTTGGGGCTGAGGGCTTCTAGGAGTCCTGAGTCCTCAGCTACTGCCACCAACTCTGCCTGGGCTCTGGCTGCTCCTGCTCTTAATGTTTCTTCTCCTGCTGAACATGCCAGCCGCTCCATGCTCCTTACAATGCTACTGTTTTGGGAGCCTTGAGACTATATGCTACAGCCACATCTTCCTGCAGGAATTGCCTCACGATCTCACAACCTCAACATCTTGGGCTCCAACCCAACAATCCTACATACTGCTGTTTTTGCTGGGGAGGAGCTGCCCATAACTGAGGGCAATCTCAATGTTGGGAGCAGGGGCTTGAAATACATTGACCAATTTTACATCTCATTTGCTTAACCAATGGAAAACCAAGTGTGACAAGTGCTGAGAAAGCTTCAAATGCTGAAGCATATTTTTCTCCTTTAAATACATCAAATACAGAGTTCAAAGATTTTCAAAGCAAATGAATACCAAGGCACCACTGTAGTTTAAAATTTGCATAGAACTATCTCATTTGATCCTCACAGCAATCTTAAGAGTTAGATGCTATCATTGTTCTCATTGTTCTTATAGGAAACAAATTCAGAGAAATTGAGTGACTAGCCCAAGATCACATAGTTAGTAAGTGTGATTACCGCATATTTAAAATCAGCCAGAGTCAGGAATTCAGGTTAAGGGGAAATTTTTCAATCTTTATTCTTTTTGAGGTGAAGGGGGATTGGGATAGCAATATGAGCAGCTGTGACAGGAAGCCAACCAGCAGAGGTGAAGGGGGATTGCAGGTGAAGGGGGATCGGTGTGAGCAGCTGTGTCAAGAAACCAGCCAGCAGTCTCTCTTTACACTTCCTTTTCTACTCCCCTGCCTCCACCCACCAAAATCGTCATTTCCTATACAACACATCAGGACTTGCACAAAGAGTGGGCGGGGGCCATTCTTTCTCCAAGCATATATATTAATAGAGTATGGTCCAATTACTATTTAGCCTCATGTGCTTGGGACCTCAGTGCATCAACTCAAACCTCAGCCCATTACATCTCCTGCTTTTTTTTGTTTTAGAACACAGGTAGTCATGCCATCCCTAACTTTTCAGGGAGGTCAGAGCCCCCAAGGGGAGGTGAAGCACCCTCCCTGACTTCTCAGGAAGGGAAATGAAAAGCACGAAAGGGAAGTGGGGGTTGCTAGTGGGTTTCTGGGCTGAAGAGTCTTATTATACACAAACCTATCAGCATGGGAGGTATTACACAAGCACATAGCAATAACGCAGAGGCTATTAGTGATGACCCTCCTCACAGTCAGTGCAGGCTTGATGTGGTGTAACAAACATGAATTGTACACACAAGTAATGGTATAACAAACAATATAAATCAACATGGTGTGGGAAAAGATTACCAGAAGGCCTAGAAGGAAAGTATGTAAACAGCAGTCACACATATGCTTTCTTTAGCAGCCAAGAGAAAGTCCAAAACCAATCTATTGTCCATTGCTTCACATATGAGGGAATCCAATGATCCCCCCAAGTTTTTAAAGTCCTGCAAAGTCTTTTTATGTGTTAGGGAATCCAATGATTCCAGCAGATTTTGAAGTCCTGTAACAGTTTTATCATTTCTCAGAAAATCCAATGATTCCTGAGGGTTTTCAAGTTCTACAACAGTCTTATGTCTCAGAGAATCCAACGATTCCTGAGGGTTTTCAAGTCCTACAACAATCTTATCATGTTTCAGAGAATCCAATGATTCCTAAGGGTTTTGAAGTCTAACAATTTTCTATGTCCATGAGTTAAATACCATAACTGCCATGCTCCTTCAGTGGTGAGCACAATCAGCAACAGAATTACCGGATATTTCTTGGGTCTTCTCCTTCGTTTCAAGGGTCTGCTCTGTCTCTCTGCTATGGACAAAGCAAATTCAGCTCATTGGCAGCCATCTGATTCCTTTTTCACCTGTAGAGATACAAGCAAACCCTCTCCCCCAACACTGCCCTTCCGGTGGGTTATAAAACCTGTCTGCTGGAGCCAGTGCATCTTTGTCAAAAATCAAGAAGTTAATAGTATAAAGGGTTAGATTTAGAAGTTCTCTAGGGTTACCTGTGGCTCCCGCTTTCTTTTGTTTTTGGAGCAGCGTCTTAACATCTCTGTTTCTCCTCTCTACTATTGCCTGTCCTTGAGGATTAAAAGGTATGCCAGTGGTGTGTAAAATCTTATACTGTGCACAAAAGTGTGCAAAATGTTTGGAAGCATAAGCAGGACCATTTTCTGTTTATATTGCTTGTGGCACAGCCATAATGGCAAATGCTTGTGTGAGGAATTCAGTGACCACTCGGGCTGTCTTTTTTGCTGCTGGTATTGCAAAAGTGACTCCTGAAAAGGTATCTACAACAACATGGATAAAAGACAGACGACCAAAAGATTTATAATGGGTCACATCCATTTGCCAGATTTCATTGGGTCTCAAACCACGAGGGTTCTTCCCTGGAGGCAATGTAAGAGCATGGAAAGGAAGGTAAGCTGTACAGGCTTTTACTATACTCCTAGCTTCCTCTCTTGTTATTCCAAATTGTAAACATAAAGCTCAAGCAACCTGATGATATTTAGAATGAGATGCCTAGGCTTCTTGGAATAAAGGAGTATTGACCAACATAGTTAGAAGGCTACCTGCCTTTGAATTACCATCAAAAATGGGACCTGGAAGTCCACTATGAGAGTGGACATGCAAAATATAAATCTTACCTGGATGCTTTCTCACTTGCTCTTGAAGTTTCTTAAAGAGCTGATATATATTAGAGGCTGCAAATTTTATTTGGACTGTGGCAATTCTTTGTACCATACCTACTGAATAGGCCAAATCAGATATTATATTTATGTCTCCTGGATCATAAGTAAGAGTTAGAATGATCACATACAATTTGTTCTGCTGAGTAGACTGAAAAAGAGTTCTGACTACCCTCTTTATAGTTAAGTCATGAGAGTATACAGCACAAATGTTATGTTTGGATGCATCTGTAAAGATAGTTGGTCCTTTAAGAGGAACTTTAAAAATTTTTTCTTCAAGAATCCTTTGCCAATTATGTAAAAGTCTGATTATCTTTAATGGAGACCTGTGTGTAAAATTTGGAGCCATGGCTAATAAAATTTGCCACTCTGGGATGGTCTCACAGCATACATTAATTTGTGTATTGGTGTAAAAGGTATATATCTTGTCAGGTCTTGTCCCAGATAATTATACTGCTTGCTTAATGGCCTTTAATAAAATTCTAGCCATAGGCACTGGGTAAGGAGTAAGGCTTTGTTCTGGTTGTACCGGGAGGTTCACCCACTCTATCATACTGTCTCCTTGATGAAGGGTGCTGTGGGTGCCTCTTGTGTGGCAAAAACTGATATTTCCAAGGGTTTTTGAGTGATTCTTTCAACCACATTGGATAAAGCCAGTTCAACTTTTCTCAAAGCCTCTTGAGCTTCTTTTGTAAGCTGGTGTGGTGAATTTAAAGCACTGTATCCCCTTAAAATGTCATATAATGGTTGTAACTGCTAGATAGTCAAGCCCAACACTGGTTGCATCCATTGGATATCTCCTATCAATTTCTGAAAATCATTTAATGTGTTTAGTTTCTCTGTTCTTAAGGACAGTTTTTGTACTATAAGCACCTTAGTGTATACTTCGTATCCTAAATATTGAAAAGGAGCATGTCTTTGAATTTTTTCTTCAGCTATGTACAATTTGTATTTCCTTAGTGTTTCTATGGTCTTTTGTAGATATGCTTCTAACATTTGTTCCTCAGGTGCACATCCAAATATATCATCCATATGATGTAATAGCATAACTTTTGGAAATGCTTTTCTTACTGGAGCAAGAGCAGCAGCAACATACATTTGACACATAATGGGGCTGTTTTTCATTCCCTGGGGCAAAACTATCTATTCATATCTTTTATAAGGCTCAGCTAAGTTAACGCTGGGCACTGAAAAGGCAAATCTTTTCATATCCTCCTTATCAGAGGGATAGAATAGAAACAATCCTTAATATCTATGACCCAAAGAGGCCATTCTCTAGGCAATTGAGTAGGAGATGGAAGTCCAGGCTGAAGAGTTCCCATAGTTTCCATTTCTTCATTCACTTTTCTTAAATCAGTTATCATCCTCCATTTTCCAGATTTTTTTTTACAACAAACACTGGGGAATTCCAAAGATTTAGAGAAGGTTGTAATTGCCTTTGTTCAAGCTGCTCATGAACTATATCTAATAAGGCCTGAATTTTATCACTACCTAAGGGCCACTGTTCTATCCACACTGGTGTATCAGTTTTCCATTGGATAGGAAAAGGTGAAAGTGTTAAGGCCCTGCTTTAAAAAACTGAAGTACTCATTTTTAACCCTAATTGCTGTAAAACATCTCTTCCCCACAGATTGATGGGGATTTTTCAACTATAAAAGGAGCAAAAACTCCTGTTTTGCCTTCAAAAGTCCATCTCATAGGGGCAGCACTAACTTCAGCTGGTATTGATCCTTCTACACCATACATGTAGGTGTCTGCTTTAATCTTTGGCCAGTGACTGGGCCAATTGGCACCTCTAATGACTGTACGATCTGCACCTGTGTCTACCAATCCTTCTAATGGTAGGCCATTTATATGGATTGTGAGCATAGGTCGGTCAGCTGTTAGCTGCTGTCCAGTATATTCCTGGATTTTGTGGTCTGGAGTCAGAATCTGGGTGACTATCATCAGGTTGCTTATTAGGATTCTGTATGAGTAAACCTGATGCTACTACTTCTCCTGGGTGATAAGTCACACATTGTCTACCTGTATTAGTGACTGGGATATTATCTACACATTCCCCAGTTTGTGGATGGACACTGTTTTGTACATATAAAAAGGAGGTGAAATGGTCAAGCCTACTGTGCCTGGAGGCAAGGGATCCATAGGCTGGAGTGGAACAGATTTCACCTCTTCAGGGGGTATCTCAGTTGTTCCAACTGCATACACCTCTATTCTCCTCAATTGTAATTCCTTTCTCCCATCAGATTGCTTCCTGGCTGGTTGATTGTGTAATCCCCTTCTCCCGTCGTATGGCTTTCTGGCTGATTGGTCATGTGTGGGTACTGGACTTGTAGGCACTCTCTGAGTGCACCATTGGCTGCCATCATGCTCCAAGTGTTTTTTGCCTTGGGCCCAGGTGCTGGGCCCCTCATCCTATTTCCCTGAATCTGTCTACATTCTGAGGCCCAGTGGAAGCCTCTGTTGCATTTTGGACATGAGTTATTGGGTCTTGTTCTCCTACCCTGTTTTTTCATTCTGTCTCTATACCAACATTGAGCTTTCAGATGCCCTGCTTTACCACACTGAAAGCATTGATGAGTCTCTCTGGAAATCCCTTGCTAAAAGGGACCCTGTCTCCCCATGTTTGCATTTTGGGAAGTCTGCACCATAGCCTGGGTATAAAAGGCATTTGTGCCCACTTTGGCACATCCTATGATCTCCTTTAAAGGAGCATCCTTGTGCAGTCCTAGTATAATTCTTTTGCAAACCTCATTAGCATTTTCCTTAGCAAGTTGCCTTATCAAAATGTCTGTTATTGGATTTTCTCCATTTGTTCTTGTGATAGCTGTCTGCAAACATCCCACAAAGTCAGCAAAGGGTTCATTTGGCCCTTGTGTCATTTTTGTGAAGGCCTCACCCTTGTCATCTTGATTGTGGAGAGAAACCCATGCTTTGATAGCATTAGCAGCAATTTGCTCATATGCTGCTATGGAGTAATTAATCGTACTGCGATGTCTGCATAGGAACCTACACCTGTTAGTAGGTCATAGGTGATTGCAGCATGAACTCCACTTTGACTATTTTGTTGGGCTTGTATCCTACAGAGCTCACTATATTCAGAAAGCCACAAATAGTTTTGTCCAGGTTCTAGGCATATCCTTGCTATATTCCAGTCATTAGGGGTCAAGATTTCAAAAGCCAAATTCTGTAATAACATCTTAACATAAGCTGATGTAGCCCCATAAAGAGTGCAAGCCTTTTTCAGGTCTTTGAGGATTTCTATATCAAAAGGAGCATATTTTCTACTTTCTTGACTTGAAGAATTAAACTGTTGAATTACAGGAAAAATGTGATGTTGAAATTCCGATACATATCTCCCTTCTGCTTTGGCCATTAAGGCCTAATTAATAGTGCCTCAGATTCACCACACTCTTGAGCTCACTTAAGTCTCCATGCCCTGTGGGGATATGGTCATTATCCTGTTCATTATCTTCCTCCATTATCTCAGGCTTCCCCATTTGGCTATTCCTAGAGCTTTTTTCCTTTCTTCTATAACTTATCCAATTTCTTAAGGCCAACTGTA
This sequence comes from Antechinus flavipes, assembly GCF_016432865.1. Taxonomy (NCBI): domain Eukaryota; kingdom Metazoa; phylum Chordata; class Mammalia; order Dasyuromorphia; family Dasyuridae; genus Antechinus; species Antechinus flavipes. Next base: position 71,083,023 of record NC_067401.1, on the reverse strand, counting down.
TTATATTGTATAAATAGAATGCCTCAATGGAAATTGAATGAGGACGGTTTTTGTTGTAATATGCGGAAAGCTGTTGCCCGATTAATGTCCAATTAACTGGAGAGATTTGCTCTTCCTCTAAGAACCAAGGGGAGGTGTGTTTTAGTGTACTCAGAAGTCTAGCTATCTGTTCCCAAGTTATAAGTAGCCCTTGTCCTTCTATCAGCTTAAGCAGGCTTTCTATAGACCATTCCTGGGTGGGGGTGGGGGTGGGGGAGTTGGGGTGGGGGATGGAGAATCTTTAGCTAGGATCTGTCCCATTTCAGCCAAAAAAGGTTACTAGTTTAGTCTTTAAGAAAATCAGTTCCCTGTTTGTCTATTATACTCACCTAAGTTCCTGGTCACTGAAGATTTCTTCAGTGAAAGTAGGGTCCTTGGTTCCCATGCTTGGGCACCAAATGCGATGGTCGCGTATTTAAAATCAGCCAGAGTCAGGAATTCAGGTTAAGGGGAAAATCTTCAATCTTTATTCTTTTTGAGGTGAAGGGGGATTGCAATAGCAATATGGGCAGCTGCAACAGGAAGCCAACCAGCAGAGGTGAAGGGGGATTGCAGGTGAAGGTGGATCAGAGGTGAAGGTGGGTCATGATAGCAATGTGAGCAGCAGTATCAAGAAACCAGCCAGCAGTCTCTCTTTCTGCTTCCCTTTCCACTCCCCTACCTCCACCCACCAAAATCATCATTTCCTATGCAACACATCAAGACTTGCACAAAGAGTGGGCGGGGGCTATTCTTTCTCCAAGCATATATATTAATAGAGTATGGTCCAATTACTATTTAGCCTCATGTGTTTGGGACTTCAGTGCATTAACTCGAGGCTCAGCCTATTACAAGTAAATGCCTAAATCAGTATTCAAACAAGGACTTAAAGGTTGCATTGAGTTCCACGAAGGTGATTTGTATCCCTCGTCCTTAAATCCAAATGCACCATTAGAGGTATATACTTAGAATTAATGTTGTCCAACAACATCTAGAACAGTATTTCATTCATAATTAGATGAATCTATTATCTCATAAACTTGGAAGCTTTTTCTCCAGTGATCATCATAATACATCCTATCCTGTGAAACATTTTTCATCATGTCCTCCCATATGATTACCATAAAAAAGGGTATACTGATAAAATGTCTAGCAACCAGAATAAGAATAAAAAATACATTGTATTCTTTTAAGTTAATATTTTCTCTATTATTTTCTTAAACATAGACAATAAAAAACCAGTTATCAAGCCCAGATTTATAGCATTTACCTATTACTGAGATGTAAATACTCATATTCAAATTTAACAATCATCTGTTTTGAGCCTGGATAATCCAGCAAATTACTAGGTCTCCTTGATGTGCTAGAGACTTTCCTTACTTTGTCCCAAAACCATACTAACTAATATTAATGATAACAATAGCTAACATTTATAAAGCACCCACTATGTGCCAGGCATAATGCTAATATCTCATTTGATCTTTACAATTCTGAGAGTGTTTTTATCCCTATTTTATTATTGAGGAAAACAAAGGAGACAGAAATTAATGACTTGTTACACTGATAGTATGTGTCTGAAACTGGATTTGAACTCAAGTGTTCTCGAGTCCAGGTCTAGCACTCCATTTGGTTTGCCACCTGAATACCTTTACTGGTGCTCATATCTTTAGGGCATTATAGTAGCATTGTGGTCTCCGATCTAACAGTCTTTCCTTTTGTCACATGACCAGACTGTCTTCCCATCATAACATTCTTTAATGACATCCTTCACTCCTATTTCTTTTTAGTTCCTTATTGCTTATAGTTTATTTATTCATCCATTTAAAAATATAAACATATTGAGGCATTTTGCCAGGAATTGCGGTATGTAGCTGGAGCACAGTACAAGTTTATTGATGATGATGATGCTTCAGTTTTCTTTTCTATAAATTCATAAAGTTGAATTAGATAATCTCTAGTATCTTCTAATCCTGAAATTTTAGCATTATAGGATTCTATATTTCAAAAATCAAATTCTCTTGATCTTAATCCACAAATTCAGTCCTACATCACTGTCAATAACATACAAAACATTGCTTCTTATCCCCACTTCTAAACCATCCAATTCTTTCACTATCTACAGCCCAGTTGAGCCAACTTTGCTGTTTTTCTACCCTTGACTGTGGGCCTATTGGATGATGGCCTGGATGAGCAGAATAAAACACGTATTAGAGATGTCAGATATAGTGTTGAGTCTGTGTTGTGACAATTGGGAGAGACACAGAGAATGAGATTTTAGAATCCCAAAAGACAGGAAAGTAATCAATGAATCCTGAGTAAGTGAGCTAGTGAGTGAACTCCTTCTAAGATCAGGACAAAATCTGATTAGAGCTGCCAGCCCTGCCTTTCAAGAATTAGCCACAGTCACCCAGAAAGTAGAAAACTAAGTGGTTACTAAACTTGACGAGTGCATCTTGAGAAAACCTACTCTCATGTAAATTCATTGAAGGTGATTTGTCCCTGTCTGGGAATTGTTTCAGGAGAAGGGAATTTTAGGAAGATACTACTTGAGTTGTCTTGGACAAGTCACTGAAATTTGCTAGACCCAAGTTTGTTTCATCTGCAAAAATGAGGAGTTGGAAATATATGAGTTCTGAAGTCCTTCTCAGGTCTAGAGTTCCAATATACTGCTACTAAATAGCTGTTCAAACTTGAGTGTAAGTTTTCATATTTGTAAAATGAGAAAATTTGATGATATCAATGACCTCCAGAGATATTTGTGGGTTTAATACTCTACAATACCTATAGTTATTATTTATTTAGATAAGATATAGTATGCATATGGATACTTATTTAGGATAACATAAATTGTTTTGCTTTTGCAATGTCCTATTTATTTGCTATTGGAATATTCTAAATTAAATTAAATAGGATATATTCAACTTCACTTAATACTTTGTGTCTGTTTTATCTGTGAAATGGAGAATGTGAGCCTGTTTTTCCTACTCCTTGACTTTACTGGGATGGATAACCTGTTAGAGACATTGTGTTATTCATACAAATATGTTCCCATCCTCACTGAACTTAACCTTCTACTAGGAGATACAACATGTTCATCAATAAGTAAATACAGAAGATACAAATACACAGTAAGACACATGCACATATACATATACATATGTACACAGTAAAAATTTGTAATGACTTGAGAAGGGACAATAACAACTGGGTAAATTGGGATTTTGTGGTTGTTATTATTCGGTTATTGAGTCATTTCTAACTCTTTGTGACCTTATGGATATACCACACCCTTCTATTCTCCACTATCTCCTGAAGTCTGTCCAAGCTCAAGGTTGCTGCTTCCATGACTCTCTCTTCTGCTATTCCCTTCTCATTAAATCAGGATAAATCTCTTTAAAGGGAGGAGGAGGAGCTTCATATGTCACATTGATTACTATCCTGGGAAGAAGGGAGGGGAGGGAAAGGAGAGGAAAAAATTCAATTTCAAAAAGTTAATGTTGAAAATTGACTTTCCATGTAATTGAAAAAAAAAGAAATACTATTAACGAATAAAAAAAAAAAAGAGGGAGTACTTTTATGTCTAGAAGAGAGCTAGAGGTTCCAAGAAGTATAAATGAAGAAGAACGCCCCAAACAAGGGAAATAACTTGTTTGGAGGCACAGAAATGTGAGATGGAAAAGGTGGCTCATAAAATTCGATGAAAAATAAAGACACCCCTCAGAATAAAGTATATACTTTTCTACTCTTCATTCAGGTAAAAAAAAAAAAATTTCATGTTGCAATTCTTTTTTATTTCATGTTTTAACTATTTTTATTTCCCCAGTTACATGTAAACAAATTTTTACATTTTTTTTAAACTTCAATTTTCAGATTTTCTCTCTCCACATTCCCCACCCTCCATTGAGAAGGTACATGTGAAGTCATGCAAAATATTTCTATAAAAATCATGTTTGCAAAAGAAAATATAGATTCGCCCCTCCCCCCCCAAAAAAGTATACTTTAGTCTGTATTCATATACAACCAGTTCTTTCTAGCATTATTTATTAGTTTGTTTTTGAGAGGCAATCAGGTTATCTGGGTTAAGTGACTTGCCCAGAGTCAAATAGCTAGTAAGTGTTAAATGTCTGAGGCCCCACTTGAACTCAAGTTCTCCTGACTCTACAGCCAGTGCTCTCACCACTGAGCCATGTAGCTGCCCCAAGCAGTTTTTTTTTTTTAATTATAAATCTCTCAGAGTAGTTTTAGATTACTGGGAATAGTAAAGTCATTCACAGCTGATCATCCCAGAACATTGCTATTATTATTTACACAGTACATTCCCTTTTGATGGAGCTCATGGAGGACTTTCAGGTTTTTCTGAGAGCATCTTGCTGATCATTTCTTATAGAACAATAGTATTCCATCATAATCACGTAATTTATTCAGTCATTCCCCAATGGATGGATTTCCTCTCAATTTCTAATCCTTTGCCCTGAGAAAAGAGCTGCTATAAATATTTTTACTTCTAAATATTTAAATACCATATATAAAGATTTATATATTATAATAATATTATATAATATACAAATATATTATGTAATATAAAAATAATAAATAAATATAATTTTTGTACACATATGTGATGACCCCGTATATAAAATCAGCCGGAGTCAGGAATTCAGGTTAAGTGAAAAATCTTCAATCTTTATTATCAGTAGAAGTGAAGAAGGATTGCGATAGCAACATGGACAGCTGCGACAAGAAGCCAGCTAGCAGAGGTGAAGAGGGATTGCAGGTGAATGGATCAGAAGTGAAGGGCAATCGCGATAGCAATGTGAGTAGCCATGACAAGACGCCAACCAGCAGTCTCTCTTTCTGTTTCTCTTTTCACTCCCCTGCCTCCACCCACTAAAAACATCATTTCCTATACAACACATCAGAACTTGCACAAAGAGTAGGCGGGGCCATTCTTTCTCCAAGCATATATATTAATAGAGTATGGTCCAATTACTGTTTAGCCTCATGTGCTTGGGACCTCAGTGCATCATCTCAAAGCCTCAGCCCATTACACACACAGATACTTTTAATTTTTTAAAATCTTTTTCAGGATTCATGCTTAGTAGTGGTATTGTTAGGTCAAAGGATATACATGATTTTTAGTTCATATCCATTTTGCGATTCCTAAAGACCATTTCATGTACATTCTTCTGGGGAATATAATACATATCATGGAGTTTGTGACCTGGTTTAGGCACCCCCAGGAATTGCAGGTGGAACAACCCATCTCTTGTTTCTAATTAATTTCTGTAATAGAGTGACATAGTAGATAGAGGGCCAGCTTTGGCATGAGGAAGATCTGACTTAAAGTCCTGACTCTGACTCACACTGCCTTAGGCTATCCCTTATGTTTCCTATGTCCTGGTTATTAAGGCTAGTTTCTGATCGACATTAAATGAAGAGAATTTCCACAACAGGAGTGCCCTATATGGATGAAATGACATACTTAGACCAAAAAAATTTTTTTCTTATCACAAAGGCAATGGTAGGTAGTTCCATAGAATACTACCTTACTGTAGGATGCAGGTCAAGAGTTACTTCTCCAAGAACTCAAACAGGCTATTTTTCTTTTCGCTAGTTCCCTCTTTACCCTTATTCCAGGAACAGATACCCTCCACTGGCCTGCGCCAAGACTTGATGTTATCATGAGCCCCCATGTTCCACAGCATTCATATCCTTTAATACTTATATTTATAATAGAACAGAAACAGCCCCATGATAACAGTAGCCACTCTGTTTTCCCTGGCCATGCTGTCTAGCTCAACTTTGAGCTTCATTCAATACAAAAGCGACCTGAGCCAGAAAAAGGAAGGGAAAGCTGCAATTAGTATGCAAGGGATTATTATCAGAGGGCTCAAAGCTGATAGTCTTAAGATTCCACCTCCTACATGACATATAACATCTTTGTACATTATTTCCAAATGTATTTAGATATTTGCTTAATTCATTCTTTCTTCCTTCCCAAAGGCTCATGTTTCTTTGGTAGCATCTGGAAGAGAGGAAGTCCCAGGGAAACCTAGGGCTACTTCTTTTTATTTTCTGTCTACTCTCTGTGATCAACACCCCTTATTTTCAGACCAATCTTGGTAGTGGACAATGAGGAAAAAGTACTTTCCTATTCAGAGGAGATTTCACAGCAGTATAGGACTTAAGGAAGGGTGATATGTGTCAGCCAGCTTTGGGTGACTAGAATCACTGCAGATTTCTCAGCACTAGCAGCTTGTTACTTTGAAAGGTCCCCAGATGCAATAGAATATTCAAACAATCACTCTTCCTTTTCTCTCCTAATTAGCAGCTTGAAGGTAAATATTTTTTTTTCTCTGAAGCTCAAATCAGGATTAGGCAAAGGCCCCAGAGTCCTAGGACACCCAATACTTCAGCTCAGAGCAATGCGAATGAAACCACTCCCCCTCCTCCTTCAGATTTATTAACTTAAGATAAATGGCTTCTCTATCATATCCTGTCAGTACCATGCCTTGAAAATGAAATCAGTGGCCACTGCCTGTGTGTACTGAACTGCTCCGAGGAGCTAGTTTTTGACACTGGAACCTCACTCCCACCCCCACTTCTATGGTAAACAGCCCACCAGCATGGTTCTTATTCATTAACTTTCTAAAGCTGTCTGTCTTTGCAAAATCATTGCAGCCAGCTGAACATGATGTATGAAATGAAAAATGCTTCCCACCTCTTGCACAAAGAGCAGAAAAAAAAGGTAATACTTAGCACAGACTACACTGATATGTGGTCCATGGCAATTCCGGGCACACATTCAGCTGGCAGAGTCCAGCCAAGTGAAAAGGTTTATTTATAAAATTCCCCTCTCTTTCCTTTTTGCTGGAAATTTGGCTAATTGCTCTTTGGGGAAAACATATAGTCCTTCCTCACCCCACCGCACCCCACTAGCAAAGTCTTAATATAAAACTATAGACTTCTGTTGTGGGAATTGGGGAATATGTCCAAAGAGAGATTTAGATCAATACATGTATATGAACTAATGTGAGTTCAGCAAGATAATCCCAAAGTCTAAAAGAACACCTTTGCACAAAATAGCAGATTGAATTGAATGTGTACTCTCCCTATGTAACTCATGGCCCAGATCCAAAACTCTGGGTTTATAAAGGCCACATTCAAACTTGGGGCATATCTCATTTGTATCACTTTCTTTTATACTTGGATTCCTGCAATAGATTTCTTCTGAGAAAAACTAAATATGGTTCATGTCTAAATCTCTACAGAAAAGGAGAAAAAAGGCTTGTTTCCCCTTGTAAAGACCATGGCTAACAATACTTTAAAAATAGGCAAGGCTTCATTAACCAAAAACAAAATATCAGAACACAATAAATGGGGAAAAAGAAAAGAATTGCTGCTGAAACCCGGAACTGACAAAACAAACAAACAACAAACAAAAAATCTCCCTTCCCTTTCTGGAATGCCTTTATTCTTAGAGAGTCCTCTAGATTTAGGGTGTTACCCTAGGAGAAAGCCTTTATACTTTCTTTTAAAGGAAGGTAGTTCCATAGAACTAATGCTTATTACTAAGTATTTACATCTTGACAAAGAGGCCCAACTTCCCCTTGAGGTTGAACCCCTGCCACGTAAAAACCTTGATTTCAAGGCAGCTAGATGGTGCAATGAAGAGAGTGCTAGCCCTGAAGTAAGGAGGACCTGAGTTCAAATTTGCCCTCAGACATTTAACATTTAATAGCTTTGTGACCTGAACAAGTCATTTAACTTCAATTGCCTTGAAAAAACAAACAAACAAACAAAAAAACTTGAGTTCACTAGAGTCAGTAATAATCTCAAAGTCCTTTTATCTATAACAAAATCAATGAATCTCAGAATTGTAAGTAACCTTAGAGGACATTTAGTCTAATTACATCTAACCAAAAATTATTTCTACATCATCTCAAACAAGCGGTGACTGTACTTGAATCCACTTCCTACCCACACAACCTAAACCACTTTGGAATATCTCTAATGATTACAGATTTTTTTCCATCCATCTCTCTATGACTTTCCTTTCCTCATGCCTTGTTCTCTGTCCTCTGGGACCAAACCATATAAGCACAATCTACTCTGTCTCCCATATGGTATCCTGTTGCATATTTGAAAACAACAAGAATTTCCTTTCTAAGAGTTTTCTTTTTTAGACTAAATAGCTTGTTACTCATACCAGAGATCCTTAGATATCATCTTCATTACTTCCCCATATAGATTGTCCTTCATTGGAAACTCTACACCCTTAGTAAGGGTGTAGTAAATGTACTTAGAATTGTATATCATATTCCAGATGTTTTCTGTCCATGGACAAAGAAGAGCTGTGCTATACCCTGGACATGAAACCTTCTAATGTAGCCTAAAATTTCATTTGCTTTTAAGAATATTGACATAGTGATGACACATATTGCATTTGTAGTTCAGTGAAATCATCAGTCCCTTTTAGATGAACTAACATGTAGCCATACCTACCCAATCTTGTATTTTAAAGTTACTATTTTAACCCAGTTGTCACACTTTATATTTGTTTAATAAATATTATCATGTTCAATTTGGCTTATTCATTTATCCTGTTGAGATCTCTTCTGGATTCTCAGCTGTATACAAATGTTACTAAATGAAAAAGAACTGAAAAAAATAAGTTGCTAGACTCTGGATGTAATCATATAAAGAAACCAGTAGAAAGAGAAATGGTAAAATTCTAGCTTTGAATATTGGCTCTGCTACTTTTTGCCTACCTGGTTTTAGACAAGTAATCTTTCTGAGAGCCTAAATTTCACAAGCTCACAGATCATAGCTTTAGAGCTGGAAGGGACACCAAGTCTAATCCCCTCATTTAACAACTGAAGGAGTTAAGAAGTTAAGTAACTTGCCTAAGGTTACACAACCAGTAAATGTCTAGTGCAAGATTCATACTGAGGTCTTTCAAATGCCAAGTGAAACATTCTAGCCACTAGGTCATATATAAAAACCTCATTTATAAAGATGAATAGGCTGGATTATATCAATTCTAAAACCTCTTTCATCTCTACATCTTTGAAATCATAATTTTCAATTTTATTTCAAGCTCTAAGATTTGTTAACTTTTGTCTAAAATCTGCTAACAGAGAAGACCTCACTGATCTCTTACATTACTGGTGTTCTATTCCCAAGCATCCAGTATCACAGTTTTGGATGCTAACTACATGCTCATAACAGCTCTTTTCCCATCATTAGAATTTGCTTTCCTTCTCTTCCTGTCTTGTGCTTTTATCTTTGGAACTCTTGGTCAGTCTCCAAATTTCAGTTACTTTAGGACATGTTCTTTTTCTTCATTCTATCTCATTGCATTGACCTTATGGACTATGAGATTAATAGTGACAACTTAAAGGATGATGACAGTGATAATAATGATGGTGACAGTGGTGGTGGTGAGAACTAACATTTGCTTCACATTTTAAGGTGTGCCAGATGCTTTGTCTACATTATCTCACTGGAACCTTAAAACAGCCTTGATGTTATTACTATCTGCCACCTTACAAATGAAGACTCTAAGATTCAGAGAGGAATTTGCACATGATCACATAACAAATAAATGTCAGAAATGGCATTTGAATGCTGGTCTTCCTGATTCCACAAGAGCACTCTATATTCTTTTTTTCCCTCCTGGATAATATTTTATTTTTCCTAATACACTTAAAGAGTTTCCAACATTTGTTTTTGTAAGATTTTGTGCTCCAAATTTTTCTCCCTCCTTCCCTTATCACTTCCCTCCCCATAATAGCAAGCAATCTGAAAAAGGTTAAACATGTACAATCCTTTTAAACATATATTCATATTTGGCATATTGTACAAAAGAAATCAGACCAAAAGGGAAAAATTATGAGAGAGAAAAACCAAATAAAAAGTTGAAAATACTAGAGCACTCTATATTCTAAGCCACACAGTCTCTAATGATCAAACCACAGCATTCCTTATCTTCTTCAACTCCAACTATTTTTTCATCATCTCTTATTAGTAAAACACTAATGTAGACATACTTTAGAATTCCTCTTCTCTGAAAATTGTTTTACCTTCATGTTCTTAAATGGCTTTAGCAATTCCCTGGTTCATTCCTCTTTCCATCGAAAACACTCATCCTATTCTATAAAAATCATCAATAGCAATACAGTACTGGTCATAATCAATCTATTTATCAACAACCATTAAAGTCAGCCCCTTGATTAAACATCATTTATTAGTTCTAGTCCTTGTAGGAGTCCCATCATATTGTGAATTTGTTAATTAAAATCAATTCAATTCAATAAACATTTACTAAGCCCAGAAAAAGATATGAAAAGAGAAAAGTATTGTGGCATAGTGGACTAGGACTGACTTTGGAATCAGGCAGACTTGAATTATAATAGTGCCTTTATCAGATTCTAATCATGTGACCAAGGGCAAATCCCAATAAAAAAATCCAATCGTTCCTTGGATATACTTGATATTCAATAAAATTTTTATTGAATTGACTTATAATTCGTGTTGTGAGTACTCATGACATATTTGTGCCCTGATTTTACCCATCTGCAAAATGGGGTTGGCCACAATACCAGTTTATTTATAAGGAATAAATGCTATGAGGAAGAATAAATATTTTGAAATAGGGTTCAAAAGACTTTATAAATAAATGAGTTTGTAATGAATAGAATGTGATTGCTGATTTTACCTTTGAGTATAATATATTTCAAAGGTAAAAAGCTTTTCTTTTTATGCCTATTAAAGCCAAAGGGGGAAAATGAAACCACCTGTTGACAAATATTACTACTCAAAGCTATAGTTTGCTCAAATGACAGAGCTTTATGTATCTCACTAATTGCTTTGGTCAAATGATGAGGAGGAGGAGGATGAGGATGAGGATGATAAAAGTGATTTCCAAGTATCCAATATGGTTTGGAAATACTGGTGACTGAGTAAATCCTGAACTGAGTAAATCCTACTAAGAGAATTGCTTCTTAAGGACTTTTATTTTACAACCCCAAGAGAAATGGAGAAATCCATCTTCTTCAGCAGCTTCAGAAGAGCTGGAACATACAGCTTTGGAAGAAGCTTTGGGGGGAAGGTCTATCTGTGAAACATATTCCTCATAAAATACAGTTCATCAGGATTCCCCAAACCTGACTCATTAATTTTTTTTAAATCGTATTTCTCAGATACCCACTGAGACAGAAAAGTCATTCATAGTTATTGTTGGAGAATATTAGAGGGTAGATTGATGATCATGGGCATAGAAAGTGTGTGGGGGGGAGAGGGGGAGGAGAGGAAATTCTGGGCTTCCTTTGCTGTGTTGCAACTGTCCCTTTTCTTCTGCATGACAGTGAGATGAATGCTCTACTAATAGTAATTAGAGGAGTTAGTTTTGAATTCTGCCTCTGACATTTATTAGCAACTTGAGTTAATTCATGGATGAGTTGATTTAATCTCTTTGAGACTCAGTTTCCCCAGCTGTAAAACATGAATGATAATAATTCCTATGTATAATGCTTTGATGTTTGCACATTTCTTTACAGGAATTTATTTGATTCAAACAATAATCCTATGAAGGAAAGGATCATTATCCTCATTTTATAGATGGAGAGGCTCATAAAGGTTAATTGACCTGTTAGTAAGTGTCTAAAGAGGGATTTGAACTTAAGTCTTCATAAATCCAAGTCAATATATTGCTCTTTACTCTCCATTTCATTATTCTATACTTTCTACCACACTGGACTGTGGTGAGAAAAAATGTCTTGTCTAATTTAAAGCACTACATAAATGTGAATTACTGCTAATTATTAAGGGCCAGTTGCTGCAGTCCATTGTGTCTTGTTTTCAACATGTGCCTTTCCCTCTTTATTAGCCTTCTTCACAGGCCTCCTAAACTCTTTTTTTCCCCTTGTTGCTATTTATGCCTTCCAACAAATGAGTTGATCAGCAAGCATTTCAGCACTTAGTATATATCAGTATGTGTACAAGAGTATCTTAGTATTGGACATTCAAAAAAAGCCCAATTTTACCCTCAGGAATCTCACATTCTAATGAGAGAAATAATATGTTAAAAAAAAAAAAACAAAGCTAGATAAATACAAGATCTATTTATTGATATGTTAATATGATATATTGCTATATATTATGTATATATTTATATCTGTTGATATGTATCAATATTCTATATTAATGTATCTCAATGTGTGTCAATATATGTAAATTGTGTGTGTGTGTGCACATGTGTGTGTGTGTATGTGTGTGTGTGTGTGTGTGTGTGTGTGTGTGTGTGTATTGAGGCAGCTAAGTGGCATAGTGGATAGAGTACAGGGCTTGGAATCAGGAAGTTTCATCCTGCTGAGTTCAAATCTGGTCTCAGACACTAGATGTATGATCCTGGGCAAGTCACTTAATTTCCTTTGCCTCAATTCCTCATCTGTAAAATGAGTTGGAGAAGGAAATGGCAAATCACTACAGTATCTTTGCCAAGAAAACCTTAGACAGAGTCATGAAAAGTTAGATATGACAGAAAACAACTAAATAACAACAATAAAATTGTTAAGTATCAACATTTTATATATAAATATATGTGTGATCGATAGTATAAATGAGAGCAATCCCAGAGAGATACTAGTGGAATGATGAGCAATGCCTCTCACAGATGTTGTTGAGGCAATTGGGGTTAAGTGACTTGCCCAGGGTCACACAACTAGGAAGTATTAAGTGTCTAAGGAAATTTGAACTCAGGTCCTCCTGACTCCATGGTTGGTGTTCTATCCTCTATACCACCTAGCTGCCCCTGAGTTGTGTCTTGAAGGAAACCAGTGTCAAAAGCAAACTAATCAAACAAATGAACAAGAAGGACAAAAGTCACAAAATTATGATATTTTTATACCATAATTTAGTCAACCATTCCCCAACTGATGGACATCCATTCAGTTTTCCAATTCCTTGCCAATACAAAAAGGACTGCCACAAATATTTTTACACATGTGGTTCTTTTTCTCTCTTTTATGAACTTTTTGGGAGATATAGCCACAAATCCTTTCTTCACAGATCTGAGAAGTAGATTATTCCTTGTTCTCCTTAATCGCTTATATGTCTTTATGTCTAAATCATGAGTCCCTTTCTACCTAATCTTGAATTAGACCATTAGGTGTTGATCAGAGCCTAGTTTCTGCCATACTATTTTCCAATTTTCTGAGCAATTTTTGTCAGATTGTCTTATCCCAGAAGCTGGAATCTTTGGGTTTATCAAACCCTAGATCATTACAGCAATTGATGATTGTATTTTGTGAATCTAACCTATTCTACTAATTTACAACTCTTTCTTAGCCAGTACAAAATGGTTTTAATGACTACTGCTTTACAATACAGTTTTAGGTCTTTGCATTTTTTTTTTCATTTATCCCCTTGAAATTCTTGACCTTTTGTTCTTTGGATCAATTTTATTATCATTTTTTTTTCTAGCTGTGTAACCTCTATAAAGTAATTTCTTGGCAGTTTGGTCGGTATGGCACTGAATAAGTAGATTATTTGAGAGAGAATTTTCATTTTTATATAGCATTTATATAACAGCTCAGTCTAACCATGAATACTTGATATTCTTCCTATTGTTTAGATTTAACTTTATTTGTATGAGAAGTGTTTTGTAATTGTTTTCATATAGTTTCTGGCATTGTCTTGGCCCACAGACTCCCAAATATTTTATATTACTTACAGTTATTTTAAATGTAATTTCTCTTTCTATTTCTTGCTTCTAGACTTTGTTGGTAGCATTAGAAATGTTGATGATTTATGTGGGTTTATTTTTTATCATGCAACATTGCTTAAGTTGCTGTGTCTAGTAGATTTTTAGTTGATTCTCTAGAAATCTCTAAGTATACCATCATATCATATCATTTGCAAAGAATGATAATTTTGTTTCCTCATTGCCTACTCTAATTCTTTTAATTTATTTTTCTTCTTTTATTGCTAAAGTTAATATTTCCAACACAATATTGAAGAGTAATAGTGATAGTGGACAACCAGTATTTTCTTAATATAGAGCCACCTCTTTTTTGACTTGAGGAAATATGATTTTTACTTTACTAGATGGCTGGCATTGATAGCCCATGATCTAAGGGTACAGAGGCCAAAAATAGAAGTTTGAGACAGTTCAATATATCATTGTTTACCTAACAAAGTAAGCTTTTATAACAGTTGGCTTCAATCTGTGTGAAATCCTTTGGCTTCAGTTTCTTCTCCTAATAATGAGGGATTGAACTAAATGAACCTGGAGAATGTTATAGCTTAAGAATTATATTCTTACAAATAAAAACTATAAGTAGGGAAGCAAAGGTAGAAGCCCTAAGAGTCAAGAAAGTTCTCTTGGGTTAGGGATTTTGAGAGGAGGTGAGTAAGAAAGAACATTCTAGGAATGAGCTACAACTTATGCAAAGACATGGAGAAAGGAAGTGAGATTTCAATGGGCAAGAATATACTGTTGATAAATAGGAGTGACTTATATGTGTATATGATAAATGTGTGTATACAAACATATGTAAATATATATTCACACATATACATGCCCTAGTCACACTCTGGTATTCTCCTAGCTAAGTGCATTGCATTCCTATTCATTCATTCATAATTTTCTCATTCATTTATCTATTAAGCAGATATTTCTGAATTCTCTGCTATATATGTGGCACCATGCTAGGTGTTAGAAATGAAAAAAAAGAAAAATAGTACATTGCCGGCCCTCTAGAAACTTCAGTTCTACTGTAATTCAATTTGTCAGGACTGGCCTAAAACAAATCCCAGTCCTTTGAATCTCCACTGCTTGCTCTGCTCTACTGCTGTTGAACTTGACAACCTTTCTTTGAATCAAAGTTTTTCAAAGCCATAATTAATTCAGTAAAAATTAGACATGGTGAAAGTTAATCACAATATGAAATGCACTAACCTGATTAGATGGAAGAGATAATAGCCTTCTTTCCTGTCCCTCCAGCCTTTACCCAACTGAATTTAACCTGACAGAAAATATCACTATTTCCTGTACCATGCTTTTTTTCTTGCCTTTCTGAATTTATCAAGGCAGGTTTTTGAGCATGTATTATTTGTATTTCCAACCAAGTAAAACAAACAAACAAAAAAAACAAACAAAAAAAAAAAACAAAAACAAAAACAAAACACCCCAACAAAACAAAGATTGCAAGAAGAGAAGGATTATTGATTCTAAAATAAAAAGATCTAGTTTCAGTTCCTACCTTAGTTTCTTTATTTATAAAATGAGCTGTTATCCGATAAATTCTGAGGTCTCATCTGGCTTTTTAATCCATAAAACTATGGTCTTTAATCAATTTCCCAGAAAGGGAGAAAATGAGGACAAAGAAGAGTTTTATTATCCTCTTCCTTGGGAGTTGCTCATCTTCCCTTATCAACCCCTTATTTTTCCCACCTCTATTTAAATTAGCAATCCTGAACTTCTTTTATTGACCTAAAAGATTAAGAAGTAGAGACCTAGAATGGCATAAGTTCCTTCTTTCTTTTGAGGGGTAAGAAGAGGATGAATAGGGGTTAAGTGACTTGCCCAAGGTCACACAACTAGTAAGTGTGTGAAGATTTGAACTCAGTTCTTTCTGATTTCTAAACTTGTATTCTATCCATTGTACCACTTAGCTGACCCTGCCATAATTTCTCATGTGTAATGTCAGTAAAACTATAACCAAGACATTTTCATCAATTCATTTTAGGATGGATAACCATGCTGTTTTTTCCACACTTGTATTTTTCCAAATTCTGCTTGAAGACCAAACACTAGGAAGCCACATTTCAAATTATTTGGCCTTCGTTCAAGGAAGACAAAGTCAATTGTCCAGAATTACTCTAAAAGGCTAGTGAAGATTGATAAAAGGAAATAAGAGAAAGGAAATCCATGTTGAAATGTCAAAGCTCAAAGATGATACTTAGCATTTATGAAAAAAGCTTCATTTTCGAATTGCTTTACAAATATTAATTAATGAACTAAAAAATAGAGTTTTGGACAAATAGTCTGACTTACATTTTAAAGTGAATGCATTGAAACCCTGTTATGGTTATATTCACATTAAAATTTTGCTTTGCGTAGGAAAAGCAATTAGAGATTAATTCACCATTTAAAAAGCTGAACAGTAGATTTAAAAATCTTCCACTTAAGACAATCTGACTTTCCCTCCCCAATACTCATCATAGATCAATCACATAAGGATGTGATAATAAGGAGTTTGGGGTATAAGCAATTTAAAAGTCTTCAGGCTGAAAAAAAATAAATTAAGAAGGAAAGAAAGCTCTGCATGGTTTTTAGTGGTTAAAGAAAATTTAGTCCTGAACTTTTTGGATTCCTTTCAATTTGGAAAATGGATAGGTTCTAAAATCAGAAACTATGTTTCTGTGCACTGTTATCATGACCTGTGCAAGAAACACTTTAAAAAAATTATTTGATGATAAAGATGATGGGCTCATAAGTTCAATTCAATAAGCATTTATTAACAGCTCACTTGATCTCTGGCAACTTTGTATAAGTATAATTTTCAAAGAAAATACTGATCTTTTGGTAGAGGAATTCTTTGTATCAATGAAATCACATATCCAGTCCTATCTCTTTTCCTATATACAACAACAGTATTAGCTACTAGAGATATGCAACCCTCTAGAAATTTATATAATTACTTACTTGGTATAATGGGCTGAAGCTGAGCAGATGCATTGAGGTTGGGTCCAAGCACGTAAGGCTAATTAGCAATTGGACAATACTCTATTAATATATGCTTGGAGAAAGAATGGCCCGGGCCACGCTCTGTGAAAGTTTGACGTGTTGTATAGGAGATAGAGGATGAGGTGGGTGGAGTGTGAGAGCTAGAGGCACTGATGGCTGGATTCATGTCACTATTGCTCTCACTTCGTATCACCATTCCCATTCACTTCCACAAACAATAAAGATCAAGGATTTTTGCTGATCTTGACTCTGGCTGATTTTTAAAATACCCTAGGTGCTAAATGCAGTCATCACAACTTGGTGCAAAGCATTATACCAAACATTCATCATGCACCAAAGGTAAGGAGAACCATGATCCAAATAAAGAATGTGATTCTCACTCTTACAGCCCAGCTTCAACTCCACCTATACCAGAGCAGGCTCTTAACCCTCCCCCATCAACTTCACCTTCCTGGGTGGAGAGAGGAGGATGAGTGGGAGGAGCAGTGATATCATCAGCATCCCCCCTCCCTCAGCAATCACCCCCTCCCATGACTCCATTGCAAAAGGCGCTACTTAAAGTCAAAGAGGAAGGGCAGAATACAGCTAATTTGAGAATAGAAATGTATCCTGTGATTGAACAGCTTAACTCTTCAAGTCAAGAAAGTAGAAGATATATTCCTTTTGATCTAGAAATCATCAAAGACCTAAAAAAAAGGCTTGCACTCTTTATGGGGCGACATCATCTTGTGTTAAGCAGTTAGTAAGGATTCCAACACCTAGGGACTGGAAATCTATAGCAAGGATATGCTTAGAATCTGGACAAAACATGTTGTGGATGTGATATATAGTGAACTCTGTAGCATACAAGCCCAATGAAAAAGGCAAACTAGGACACAAGCCCAACAAAATAGGCAAACCTGTGACCAATTAACAGGTGTCGGTTCTTATGCAGACATGTCAGCACAGATTAATTACTCCATAGCAGCATATGAGCAAATTGCTTCTGCTGCTATCAAAGCATGGGGTTTTATCCCAGGTAAACAGGACAGAGGAGAGGACTTCACAAAAATAGCACAAGGGCCAAATGAACCCTTTGCTGATTTTGTGGGACATTTGCAGACAGCTGTCATATGAACTATTGGTGCAAATACAGCAACAGAAATTATGATAAAGCAACTTGCTAAAGAAAATGCTAATTAAATTTGTAGAAGAATTATACTAGGACTATACACAAGGATGCTCCTTTAGAGGAGATCATAAGATGCTGTGCCACAATGAGCACAAATATGAGCACAAATACCTTTCATAGCCAGGCTATGATGCAGACTTCCCAAGTTCTGAACATGGGAAGACAGGGTCTCTTTTGGCAAGGGACTTCCAGAGAAACTCATCAATGCCTGCAACGTGATTAAGTAGGGCTTCTGAAAGTTCAATGTTGTTTTAGAAACAGAGGGAAAAAACAGGGTGAGAGAACAAGACCCAAAATCCCATTGCATTTTTTTCCATTTTGCAACAGAGGCTTCCATTGGGCATCAGAATGTAGACTGATTCAGGGAAACGGGATGGGGGCCCAGCCCTAGGCCCGAAACAAAAAATACCTGGGACATGATGGCAGCTGATGCTACACCCAGAGAGTCTTTAGAAGTTCAGTACTCAGACATGACCAATCAGCCAAGAAGCAATCTGATGGGAGAAAGGGATTACAATTGGGGAGAATAGAGTTGTATGCAGCTGGGACTACTGAGATACACCCTGGAGATGTGAAATCTGTTCCTCTCCAGCCTATGGATCTCTTGCCTCCAGGCACAGTAGGTTTGATCATTTCACCTCCTGGGAGTGCTTACAAAATAGGGTTCACCCATATGCTGATGTGGGAAACTGAGGAATATGTAGATAATATCACAGTCACTAATACAGGTAGACAATGTGTGATTTATCACCCAGGAGAAGTAGTAGCACCAAGTTTACTGATGCAGACTCCTAATAAGCAATATGGTGATAGTGGCCCAGATTCTAACTCCAAGCAACAAAATCCAGGAATATACTGGACAGTGGCTGTTATAGCTGACTGACCTATGCTCACTATCTATATAAATGGCATGCCATTAAAAGGATTGGTAGACACTGGTGCAGATTGTACAGTCATTAGAGGTGCCAACTGGCCCAGTCACTGGCCAAAGATTAAGGCAGACTTGTATGGAGTAGCAGGATCAATAGCAGCTGAAGTTAGTGCTATCCCTTTGAGATGGACTTTTGAAGTTGAAACAGGAGTTTTTATTCCTTTTATAGTTGAAAAAATTCCCATCAATCTGTGGGGAAGAGACATTTTACAACAATTAGGATTACAAATGAGTACTTCGGTTTTTTAGGCGGGGCTGCTGTTGAAGGCCTGCCAACACTTTCACCTGTTCCTATCCAATGGAAAACTAACACACCAGTGTGGATAGAACAGTGGCCCTTAGGTAGCAATAAAATCCAGGCCTTATTAGATATAATACAAGAGCAACTTGACCAAGGACACTTAGAACCTTCTCTAAGTCCTTAGAATTCCCCAGTATTTGTTGTAAGAAAGAAATCTGGAACATGGAAGATGTTGACTGATTTAAAAAAGGTAACTGAACAGATGGACACTATGGGAACTTTTCAGCCTGGACTTCCTTCTCCTACTCAATTGCCTAGATAATGGCCTCTTTGGGGTATAGAAATTAAGGATTGTTTATATTCTAACCCTCTAGATAAGGAGGATGTGAAAAGTGCCCAACATTAACTTAGCTGAGGCTTATAAAAGATATGAATGGACAGTTTTGCCACAGGAAGTGAAAAATAGCCCTACTATGTGTCAAATATATGTTGCTGCTGCTCTTACTCCAGTAATAATGTAATGTTATTACATTACATGGATGATATATTGGGATGTGCACCCGAGGAACAAATGTTAGAAGCATATCTACAAAAGACCATAGAAACACTAAGGAACTACAAATTGCATGTAGCTCCAGAAAAAAAAAAATTTAAAGACATGCTCCTTTTCAATATTTAAGATATGAAGTATACCCTAAGGTGTTTACAATACAAAAACTTTCCTTAAGAACAGAGAAGTTGAAAACCTTAAATGACCCTCAGAAATTGATAGAAGATATCCAATGGATGCATCCAGTGTTAGGCTTGACTACCTTTCAATTGCAACCATTATATGAGATTTTAAGGGGAGACAGTGCTTTAAACTCACCACGCCAGCTTACAAAAGAAGCTCAAGAGGCTTTGAGAGAATTTGAACTGGCTTTATCCATTGTAGTTGAAAGAGTCACTCAAAAACCCTTGGAAATATTAGTTTTTTGCTACAAAAATGGTACCCACAGCAATCCTTCATCAAAGGGACAGTGTGACAGAGTGGTGAACCTCCTAGCACAACCAGAACAAAGCCTTACTCCTTACCCAGTGATTGTGGCTAGAATTTTATTAAAGGCCATTAAATGAACAGTACAATTATCTGGGATAAGACCTGACAAGATATACACTTTTTATACCAATGCACAAATTAATGTATGCTGTGAAAGCATCCCAGAATGGCAAGTTTTGTTGGCCACAGCTCCAAATTTTATACATGGGTCTCCATTAAAGATAACCCGACTATTACATAATTGGCAATGGATTCTTGAAGAAAAGAGTTTCTAATGTTTCTCTTAAAGGACCAACTATTTTTTCAGATGCATCCAAACATAACATTTGTACTATATACTCTCATTACTTAATTATAAAGAGAGTAGTCAGAACTCCTTTTCAGTCTACTCAGCAGAATGAATTGTATGCAACAATTCTATCTCTTACTTTTTATCCAGGAGATATAATATCTGATTCAGCCTGTTCATTAGATGTGGTACAAAGAATTGCCACAGCCCAAATAAAATTTATAGCTTCTAATTTATATTAGCGCTTTAAAGAAATTCAAGAGTAAATGAGAAAGCATCCAGGTAAGATTTATATCTTGCATGTCCACTCACATAGTGAACTTCCAGATCCTATTTTTGATGATAATTCAAAGGCAGATAACCTTCTAACCTTGTTGGCCAATACTCCTTTATTTCACACAGCCCAAGAATCTCATTCTAAAGATCATCAGGCTGCTCGACTTTATGTTTGCAATTTGGGATAAAAAAAGAGTAAGCTAGGAGCATAGTAAAAGCCTGCACAGCTTGCCTTCCTTTCTACACTCTTATGCTCCCTCTAGGGAATAACTCTCGTAGTTTGAGATCCAATGAAATTTGGCAATGGAAGTGACCCATTTTAAATCTTTTGGTCATCTGTCTTTTATCCATGTTGTAGTAGACACCTTTTCAGGATTTACTTTTGCAATATCAGCAGGAAAAGAGACAGCCCAAGTGGTCATTGACTTCCTTATACAAGCATTTGCAATTTTGGGTATGTCACAAGCAATAAAAACAGATAATGGACCTGCATATACTTCTAAACATTTGGTACACTTTTGTGCACAGTATAAGATTTTACACACCACTGGCATACTCTTTAATCCTCAAAGACAGGCAATAGTAGAGAGGAAAAACAGAGACATCAAGACGCTCCTCCAAAAACAAAAGAAGAGGGGGAGCCACAGTAACCCTGGAGAACTTCTAAATTTAACTCTTTATACAATTAACTTCTTGATTTTTGATAAAGATGCACTGGCTCCAGCAGACAGGTTTTATAACCCACCAGAAGGGCAGTGTCCAGGGCAAGAAGCCCCATGTTGGGCACCAAATGTAGAGTACAGGCTAGCTCTCTGGAGGACTTTGGGGTCAGCCAGAGTCAGGATAAATTAAAGTCCTTGGTCTTTAGGTGAAGAAGTGAAGGAGGCAGGCAAGCTACTACTAGGCTTGCAAAGATGTATCCTGGATTCTGGAGTCCAGCATCTCCAGCCTCTCTCCTCCTCGTCCTGTTGCCAAGTGACTCTCACATCTCTCTCTCTGCCCTCCAATCCTTGCCTAGATTATCTTACTACCAAACATTCAGCAAGCACCAAAAGTGAGGAGAGCCATGATCCAAATATATGCTAATAAAGCTATTGTCTCACATCAAATAGGCAATTAGCCTTAAGTGTTCTGCATTCTCAAATTCAAGTACACCTATTCAGAGTTTCAGTCTTACATACTAGGGTATGCTTAGTATACAAAAATCAAAATGAAGCTTCCTCTACCTCTAAAAAGATTGCCTACTCTCTGGTCCCTATTTATTGTCTATTAAAATTTATATTATCACCTTATTGTGATCAAGTAGCAGCATAATTTAAGAAGTATTTGTTAAGCACCTACTATGTATCAGGCACTCTGCTAGATGCTAAGTTAATAAACAATGAAAACAATCCCTACTTACAAAGAGCTTACTAGTTTGTAAGGTGCTACTAGTTTGAAGTGGAGGGCACTAGCTGTTAAGGGAATCAGAAAGTTTCACAAATGAATCTTGAAGGAAAAGAAAAAAATGAAGAGAGAGAGTATTCCAGACATAGGGAATGGTGGGCATAAGAGTATTGACTAAGCATGTTGGGTTTGAGACAAAAGAGAAAGCTTGTTTGGGTAATTGCAGTTAAAAAGGGAAATTTATGTACAATTTGGTTAGAATGAGAGATTGGAAATAGAGGAGATGTCTATTAATTGGGGAAATGAACAAGTTGAACAAGTGGTGTATAATTTTTGCTAATATTTTATTTAAGATTTTAGCATCACTATTCATTAAGGAGATTGGTCTATAATTTTCTTTCTTTATTTTCAACCTATCTGGTTTAGGTATCACTACCATATCTGTGTCATAAAAGGAATTTGGTAGGACTCCTTCAATCCCTATTTTTTCAAATAGTTTATATAGCATTGGAGTTAATTGTTCCTTAAATGTTTGGTAGAATTCACATGAAAATCCATCTGGTCCTGGGGATTTTTTCTTAGGGAGTTGGTTAATAGCTTGTTCTATTTCTTTTTCTAAAATGGGCCTAGTTAGGATATTTACTTCTTCCTCTGTTAATCTGGGCAAGCTATATTTTTTAAGGTATTTTTCCATTTCATTTAAGTTGTCAAATTTATTGGCATAAAGTTGGGCAAAATAACTCCTAATTATTGCTCTAATTTCCTCTTCGTTAGTGGCGAGTTCTCCCTTTTCATTTTTAAGACTAACAATTTGATTTTCCTCTTTCCTTTTTTAAATCAGATTTATTAATGGTTTGTCTATTTTGTTGGTTTTTTTTTCATAGAACCAACTCTTAGTTTTATTAATTAATTCAATAGTTTTTTTTTTTTTTACTTTCAATTTTATTGTTCTTCTTTTATTTTTAGAATTTCAAGTTTAGTGTTTGACTGGGGGGTTTTAATTTATTCCTTTTCTAGCATTTTTAGTTACAAGCTCAATTCATTGACCTTGTCTTTCTCTATTTTATGCAAGGAGGCCTCTAGAGACATGAAATTTCCTCTTATTACCACTTTGGCTGCATCACATACATTTTGGTATGACGTCTCATTATTGTCATTTTCTTGGGTGAAGTTGTTATGTCTATGATTTGCTGTTTCACCCAATCATTCTTTAGTATGAGATTATTTAGTTTCCAATTATTTTTTGGTCTACTTTCCCCTGGCTTTTTGTTGAATGTAATTTTCATTGCATCATCATCTGAAAAGGATGCATTTACTATTTCTGCCTTACTGAATTTGAGTTTGAGGTTTTTATGTCCTAATATATGGTCAATTTTTGTATAGGTTCCATGAACTGCTGAAAAGAAAGTGTACTCCTTTCTGTCTCCATTTAGTTTTCTCCAGAGATCTATCATATCTAACTTTTTTAGTATTCTATTTACCCCTTTGAGTTCTTTCTTATTTATTTTGTGGTTTGATTTGTCTAATTCTAAGAGTGCAAGGTTGAGATCTCCCACTGTTATAGTTTTGCTGTCTATTTCTTCTTGCAGCTCTCTTAATTTCTCTTTTAAGAATTTAGATGCTACACCACTTGGTGCATATATGTTTAATATTGATATTGCTTCATTATCTCTGCTATCCTTTAGCAAGATATAGTGCCCTTCCTTATGTCTTTTAATTAGGTCAATTTTTGATTTTGCTTGATGTGAGATCAGGATAGCTACCCCTGCTTTTTTGACTTCACCTGAAGCATAGTAGATTCTGCTCCAACCTTTTGCCTTTACTCTGTATATATCTCTCTGCTTCAGGTCTGTTTCCTGTAAACAACATATTGTAGGATTCTGGCTTTTAATCCATTCTGCTAACCGCTTCCTCTTTGTGGGGGAGTTTACCCCGTTCATATTTGTGGTTAAAACGACCAATTCTGTATTATTTGTGAATTATGCTTTTCTCCTTTCTTTTCTCTTTACCCCGTCCCCAATATTAAACTTGTGAGTACCACTTGCTTCTCACAGCCTTCCCTTTTTAGTATTCCTCCCCCTGCCTTAGAGTTCCTCCCCTATCTTACTTCTTTTCTTCACAGATTCTGTATTTCCTTCCACTTAGCTTATTCCTTACCTTTTCACTTTTCCCTTCCCACTTTTCAATGAGGTGGGAGAAGTTTCACCATAAATTGGTGAATATGTCTGAAATTTTTCTCTTTAAGCCAATTCTGATGGCAGTAAGATATCTACTCTATTCATCCCTCTCCATTCTTTCTCTCAGATATAATATGTTTCCTTTGCCTCTTCAGGAGATGTAGCACCCCCACTTTCACTTTTTTCTGGCTCAACGTCCTTTCTACCTCTAGTTTCTAGAACAAGGTATACATGTATTCTTTATACATCTTTATAGCAGAAATATAGTTCCCAAGATTTCTTTTTCCCTTTTTAGGTTTCTCTTGAGTTCTATATTTGTAGATCAAACTTTTTGTTAAGTTCTGTTTTTTTTCATCAAAAATAGGTGAAATTCGCTTATTTCATTGAATGTCCATCTTCTTCCCTGGAAAAAGATGTTCATTCTGGCTGAGTAAGTTATTTTTGGTTGCATACCGAGTTCCTTAGCCTTTCAGAATATCATATTCCAGGTCCTTCAATTCTTTAATGTGGATGCTGCTAGATCCTGGGTAATCCTTATTATGACTCCTCTATATTTGAATTGGGTTTTTCTAGCCACTTGCAGTATTTTTTTCCTTCATCTGAGGGTTCTGGCATTTGGCCACTATATTTCATGGTGTTTTGATTTTAGGATCCCTTTCAACAGGTGATTGATGAATTCTTTCAATGTCTATTTTATCCTCTGTTTCTATGACTTCTGGGCAGTTCTCTTTGATAATTTCCTAGAAAATAGTGTTCAGGCTCTTTTTTTCAATCATATTTTTCTGGGAGTCCAATAATTCTCACATTGTCTCTCCTAGATCTCTTTTCCAGATCTGTTGTTTTCCCAAGAAGGTATTTGACATTTTTTTTTCATTGTTTGATTTTTTTTTTTTTTGGTTTTGCTTGACTGATTCTTGTTGTCTCCTCAAATCATTCAATTCCATTTGTTCAATTCTGATTTTCAATGAAGTATTTTCTTCACTCATTTTTTAAATATCTTTTTCTAATTATCCAATTGAGTTTTTAAGTGAGTTGTTTTGTTCTATGGAATTTTTTTCCATTTCATCAATTTTATTTTTTAGAGAGCTATTTTCTGTTTCCAGTTCACTAATCCTATTTTTCAATGATTTGATTTATTTATCCACTCTGTCTTTACATGAGTGGAATGACTTCTCCAGACTCTCTTGCCAAGCCTCCCTCTACTTTTCCCATTTTTCTTCTAGCTCTCTTGTGAGAGCCTTTTTAATTTCTTCTATGAGAGTCATCTGTGCTGAGGAACAGATGATCTCCTCCTTTGAGGATTGACCTGGAGACAGTCTGTTTTTACTCTCCTCAGAGTTTAGAGTCTGCTCTCTATCTGTATAGAAGCTGTCAATGGTTAAGTTCTATTTAAATTTTTTGCTCATTTTGTCAGAGAAGAATCAAAGACAAACTAGAAAAGAAAAAGAGGAAAAAACCCCAAATGGAATCTGCTTTTTTGGGGGCTGGGTGGTGTTACAGAGCTTCCTCTACAGATCATGAGGGGGCAGCAGTGAGGCACTAGCAGGACAGCCATAGCTGTTTTTAGCTTCTCTGCTTCTCTGCTGGCTTGCTGCCAGGGCAAAGTATCTAATCTTGTAGCAAAGCTCTCCCTGAAGAGATGGCTGAGATTACACCCCTCTCCACTCTGGTCTGCACGCCTGCCCTCAGTCTGGGCCTGATCTAAAACCGTCCCTGCCTTCAAGCAAAAACAGACCTTTCCTGGCGAATTTCAAGGATGTCTTCTCTTGGTAATTGTGGGGTTTTTTTTCAGTCAAGCATTAATTCAGAGGGTTGTCATGAAATGAATTCTGAGAGAAAACGCAGAGCTTACACAGCTATGTGCCTCCTCTCCACCATCTTGGCAGGAAGAGTAGTGTATAATTTTGAAGGAATAAAATTCTGCTATAAGAAATGATGAGCAGTATCATTTCAGAAAAACCTGGAAAGACTTAATGAACTGATGCAAGGTGAAGTGAGCAGAACCAGAAGAACATTGTATATAGCAATAGCAATATTGTATGGCTGATCAATGTGAAAGACTTAGTTATTTCTCATGAAAGCAATATATTAAGACAATTCCAAATGACCCATGATGAAAAAGGCTAATAACCTTCAGAAAGAAACCTGTTACACTCTAAGTACAGTTTGAAACATATTTTAACCCCTCATACTACTTTCTTTACATTCCTTGCTGCTTTTTTTTTTTTTTTGCAATATGGCTAATATGAAAATGTTTTGTATGATTTCATGTTTACCTTCTCAAGGGTCTGGGGAGGGAGAAAGGAAGAAAGATAATTTGGAACTCAACTTTTTAAAAATTTCACATCAAAAATTAATTTTAATAAAAAAGAGAGAAGCTGAGGCCAGGTTGTAAGAACTTTCAAAGCTTAACAAAGTAATTTATATTTTATTCTAGAAGAAATAGGAAGCCACTGGTGTTTATTGCATAGGGGCCTGTTATTCCCTTGGGACTTGAAAGATGGAAACAATAAAAGAGACATGAAAAGGAATCATAGACTTCAGGAAGGGAGGGTTAGAAGAGCTTCTTCTGTTATCTCTCAGTAAGCCCTGGGACCTATAGTGGTACAATACAGATTGTAAGAGTCAAATTTCCCTTGGAAAGTTTCAAAGAAATGTAGTTTGGCACTTTAGATCTTTTCTTGGCTTTTCATAATCCCAGCATGGGGACTAGAATTCACTTTCTTGTCAGCCTCAATATCAATAAGTATTTATTGAACTTCCCTTTTGTGGATGCATTCACCTGCTCCGTGGTCTTCCTCATCACATACCTCCCATGGCAATTAACATCCTGAGAATGAACACTAGCTGTCTCTGGAGCTGTAAGCAGAGACCTGTTCCCCAGAAGAAGATGAATTAATTGCATTCTAGAACTTTTTTCTTATTTTTTTATTCTTAATGCCTTGCATATAGAAAGTATTTAATGAATATTTTTGAATTAATGAATAAATGAATGAATGAATGACTTGGTGACTAGAAGATCATTTATACCCACTCTCCAGTGCAAATACAAACATTTCCTCCTCTTGGAATCTTCTTTGGGTGCCTGAATACTAACTACTTTCCACTGAAACAACAAAGTCAGTGTTAAGATGCTGCTCAATTTGTCTTGGAACACAATAAGCCTTTTTCAGCCATGCACACAAAGATTAACCAGAACCTCCAGTTTGTTACCTAATAATATCCTTAGAAAACATCAGACAGGATGATGAGAGACAGAGCAGGAAAGATGAAGAGAGAGTGGTTCTTTCATCTGGGCAGGGCAGACAAAGACTGCCTCACAGGATCCCTAGATAGTCAGAGGGATACTAGATTTGATGAAGAGAAAATGAGAAGGGAATAAGCATTTATCTAGTATCTACTATGTTCCAGAAACTGTACTAAATATTTTACAAATCTATTATCTCATTTGAGACTTAAAATAACTATATAAAGTAGATAGCATTATTATATTTATTTTACAATTGAATGAACTGAGGCAAACATGTTAAATGACTTGCTCAGAATCAGAGCAATTGTAAGTATCTGAAGCTGGATTTGAACTCAGGTCTTCTGAGTCAAAACCCAGAACTCTAGCCACTATGCCAATAAGCGGCCTTAAAAGTGCTACAGGGGAAATGGGACTATGATTAAGGAAAATTAAAAAAAAAAATCTGATGAGAAACAGCCAACTTCACTTTTATCTGTTTCTTTCTATTTGACTCTATTCCATTGGTGAATCCAGAAGAATAAGATGAGAGAAAATAAGACTCTAGCTAGAATGCTGCAAGATGTTGCTAAATTTAGCTGATCTGAAAAGGCAATGCTTAGTTCATCACCAACTTGGAAAGATGACTGGGAAAATAAATCAACACCATTATAATGTATGTAGCTGTATACAATGAGATGGAATAAAGAAAAAGGCAGTGGTTTCATGTGAGATGGACTTCAAATTTTATATAGAATGAAGTATAATTCTCTATAAGGAAAAAATTATTATGGAGTAGAAGTAAGAGTTAAGAAGGAAAGAGCAAGAAAGGCCTGAATATTATTAGGGGGAATAAAATCTTGTACCAATAAGTGATGAATAGTAGGAAACCTATTGACCCATTTGGAGAGTTTTGTGACTTCTTTCAATAATGCTTGGTAGTTTAGGAGATGGAATAGAGGTGGATAGTGGGAGTTCTTTAATGTAGGGGTGCTATTATATAAGTAATAAATGGTCAAAGGGGAAAGATGATTCAGTATTAGAAGAGGAAATACAAAAGATTAAAATTGTGAAGGGAGGAAAAAGAAATGAATCCAAAAATTAGCATTTGTTTAGCACTTACTATATACCAGGCACTATGTTAATTCCTGGTGATAGAAAAAGAAAAGTTCAATGGTCCCTTTCCTGAAGGAGCTAGAAAAATTAGCCAGGAGAAACAACATATGTGTGTGTATGTATTCACATATGTGTATATACACATATGTATATGTATATATGAATATATGGGATGTTCTGGGAGAACTAGCATCTTTATTATAAATTCAGGACTGCTTATCCATCAAACTCTTACTTGTAGTTTTTAAGAAGCTGCAGCATGCTTAGCAACCACATCCCAGTAAAACACCTTGCAGACAAAACAAGGTTTGAGGGTAATCAATGGGTCTCAAATTTCTAGGTGAATTAGGGGATATTTCCAAAGTTTGTGAAGACTTCCTGCAACAGAGTGGATTGATGAGAAGCATTTCTTCCAATGGCCATAAAGGGGGTTTAAGCCATGGAATAAGTAGAATGTAGTCAGACACTGAAAGGCCAAGGTCATCCATTGCATCCTGGGCTGTCTCCAGTCATCTTGACTTTTGACTTGACACTGAATTTTTATGATTCTGGAAGAGATAGAAAGGATGATGACTTCATACAACTCTGCCTCACTTAAATCCAATCCATATGAAAGTCAAGATATACCTCTGTGAAAATGAAAGAAATACAACATAGATACAGTATATATACAATAACATGGTTTGGGAGAAGTAATTAGTAGATCATGGGACCAGGAAAGACTTTTCAAAGAAGATAGTATGTGAACTAAGAAAGTAGGGATTCTTAGAGGTAAACAGAGTATACATATGGACCAGCCAGTGAAAGGGCATATGGATGGAAGATGAAATATCTTATCTGAAGCACTACAAGAAGTCTAGTTTTGTTGAGCTGTAGTTTATAGGAAGGGGAGTGGAGTTTAACAACACTGGAAACATTAGAAAAGAGGAAGAAAATTTTTGTGTTTTAAATGCTAAGTGGAGGAATTTATGTGTTTATTGAGGAGGGGAGTAATATAATCAGATTTTCACTTTAGAGAAATTACTTTGATCGCACTATGAAAAATGAACTGAAGTGGGAGAGATTTGCCTTAGGGAGACCAATTGGGAGGCAATTGAAACAGTCTAGGTGAGAAGTGTTGGCAGTCTGAACTAGTGTAGTGGCCATTTGAAGGAAGCAAGATAAGAAGAGAGATATGAGACATATAGTAGAGAAAGTTAATGAGAAGTTAACAATTAATCAAATACCTAAATTATGAGCTTGAGTAAGGATGGTAGTGCCCTTGACAGAAATAGAAAAGTTCAGAAGAGAGTTGGGTTTTTAGGGGGAGAAAAAAAGAGTATAATGATTTCAGTGGAATACAATGAGTTTGAAATTTCTAGAAGCTATCCAATTTTAAATGTTCAATAAGTCTCAAGAAGACATATTGCTAAGGTGAAATTGATGGACTTTGACAACTAACTCCAGTCTTTTTAAGTCCAAGGCCAACCTTTTTTACTCATCTATATCTTCTAAAGATGATAATAGTGATAATCAGAAAAACATTAATAATCATAACTCACACTGAAAAGTCTCTTTTAAGTTAATAAGAGTTTGGATATAAGGTAGGTGATTAAACTTAACACAATATCTGAACTAATAATATGCACTAAATAAATATTAATTGCCTACAAGAAAAAAGGAAGAGTCAAAGGTTTTAAGTCTAGATAACTGAGAAAAGCATTAATTAAACACTTATTTAGTACCTACTATATGTTAGATATAATGTTAAGTGCTAAAGATACAAATACAATAAATGAAACAATTTGCTCTCTTGAAGCTTACATTCTAATGGGGATATGAAATATGCACATAATAATGTTGAAAGAATAAACTCAATGTGATAAATACAATAGAGTTTGGGACAGAAAGTACTTACTAGTTAGGAAAGTTTTGAAGTAGAAGGTAGTACCATGTTTCCCCAATAATAAGATCTATCCCGAAAATAAGCCCTCCCCTTACTGTGTAAGATTCCTCTAAAATAAGCCCTCCCCCAAAAATAAGCCCTATTGAGATTGCTACTGTAGTGAAGGTGATCCCCTGCGCTACATGCTACATTACGGTACCCTCTGTATGCACCTTCCCCTCTCCCTTCCTCTCCCCCCCCCCCCCGGGTGAAACGCACGCTACGCTCTGAGCTGCATCTAATCAGAGCTGCAGCAGTGAGCGCGTCATCCTGTTCTTCCCCAGTGATTTGCTTGCTGGTGCCATTGAGAGCAGTGCCGCGGAGGAGAGCTGAGGCAGGACAACATAAAAACCCGGTATGTAAGCGGGAGTGAGGGGGCATGATGGAGGATAAAAGGGGCATGATGGAGGATAAAAGAAGAACTCAAGGGGCATGATGGAGGATAAAAGAAGAACTCAGCCAGCACTCACCACGCTAAAGAAATGAAGAACTTCCTTGCAGAGAGAAGAATAGATCAAGTAATGATTCCTGCAGGAATGACTGCCTATCTCCAGACCCTTGATATTGCAATAAACAAGCCATTCAAGGACCATTTGCGCATGGAAGTCAATGACTACATTGAAAATAGAATGGAAAGAAATCAGCGTGGAAACTTTGTGAAGACCTGTCTGCAAGAAGTCGTGACTTGGGTGAAGAAGTCATGGGATAAAATTACTGACAGCTGTGTTGCCAAGGCACTACGAGCAGGTTACCTGGACAAGACATGTTCATTTAAAGAGAGCTATATTGCTGGACATGACAGATTGGGTCCACTTCTTCTGAAGGAAATAGGGGCACAAGACATCCAGGATGGAATTCAGGGTATGGACACTTATGACGATGTTGTTGAAGAAGATGACATGATCATTATTGAATAAAGGTACTTTTTTTGTGTTCACATTTACCTGTTTATTAAAATTGCTGTCAATGTTCATTAAAATAAGCCCTCCCCTGAAAATAAACCCTCTGGTGTTTTTCTGTCCAAAAAAATAATAAAACAGTGTCTTATTATTAGGGAAACACGGTATTTGACCTGTATCATGATGGTATCATCAATAAACACATGAATAAGCATGAGAGATTAAAAATCCTAAAAATGTGAACTGTTGTACAAATTGTTTCTGGGATCCATTCATCTCTAGCCTGTAGTCCAGATGCTCCTTGACTTTTTTCTTAATAAATGTATTTTGCTTTATGAATCATGTTGGGAGAAATGAGAGCAAAAAAGGAAAAACCATGGGAAAGAGAAAAAAACAGAAAAAAAAAGTGAACACAGCAGGTGTTGATTTACATTCAGTCTCCTTAGTTCTTTTCCCGGAAGCAGACGGCATTTTCTGTCCAAAGTTCATTAAAATTGCTTTGGATCACCATGCCACTGAGAAGAACCAAGCCTTTCATAGTTCATCGCACATTCTTACTGTTATTGTGTACAATTTATTCCTACTTCTGTTTGTTTCACTCAGCAACAGTTCATGTAAATTTTCCCAGGTCTCTCTTTAATCAGCTTGTTCATCATTTTTTATAGAACAGTAATATATCATTACCTTCATGTATCATAGCTTGTGCAACCATTCTCCAATTGATAAGCATCCATTCCTTTTCCTATTCTTTGCTACCAAAAAAAGAGCTGCTATAAACGTTTTTGCTCATATTCCTTTTCCCTCCTCTATGATTTTTTTTTGGGGATACAGACTCAAAAATGGCACTGCTGGGTCAAAGGATATGAAAAGTTTTATAGCCCTTTCAGTATAGTTCCAGATTGCTCTGCAGAATGCGGGGATCATTTCACAACTCCACCAATAGTTGTCCTAGTTTTCCCACATCCACTCCAACATTTATCATTCTCTTTTTCTGTTATCTTAGCCAATTTGAGAGGTGTAAGGTGGTAGCTCAGAGTTGTTTTAATTAGCATTTCTCTAATCAATAGTGATTTAGAGCATTGAGATGGATTTAATTTCATCATCTGAAAATTGCCTGTTTAAATCCTTTGATCATTTATCAATTGGGGAATGACTTGTATTCTTATAAATTTGACACAGTTCTTTATACACTTTATAAATGAGACCTCTATTAGAAACACTGGCTGTAAAGATTTTTTCCCCAGCTTTGCACTTCCCTTTTAATCTTGTTTCTGTTGGTTTTGTTTGTATAAAATCTTTTTAATTTAATGTAATTAAAGTTGTCCATTTTGCTTTTCAATATATTCTCTAGTTCTTCTTTAATCATAAATTCCTCCAAAGATCTGATAGATAAATTATCCCTTGTTCTCCTAATTCACTTATGGTATCAGCCTTTATGCTCAAACCATGTACAAATTTTGATCTTATTTTGGTATGAGGCATGAGATGTAGGTCTATGCTGAGTTTCTGACATTATTTTCTAGTTTTCCCTGCAATTTTTGTCAAATACTGAGGGCTTATTCCAGAAGATGGAGTTTGGGGGTTTATCAAATACTAGATTACTGCATTTCTTAGTCCCATTCCCACCCCCAACCATCCCAACCAACTACTGGGACTTTCCCATATTTTCTAGTTATCTTGTATATACAGGTAGTTTGGGTATAATGTTTGTTTTGAAAACACAAATTTGTTTCATCAGAAGTGAAATAAAGAAAAGTATGTGTGCCTAATATGAATTTTACATTGACTTATACATGATTTTGTTCTCTGACAGGTTAGGGTAGGGGGTTGGAGACTGCTACCAACATGCAATGGAATCTGTGACAACATGAAAAATCTGGCTTTAACAGTAGGAAAATGCTGCCATAGTCATCTTCTTCATCTCAAAATATTATGAGAGTTACCGAGGTGTCAGTGACACAACACTTAGAGGAATCAGAAGTGGGGGTCCAGCCATAACATAATGATAATTCATTTCCTTAAATTTCCACTACCTCCAAGCCATAGGCTCAGGGAAAACTGGGTGGAGATGGTCTCATTAGAAATGGAGCACTGTGGGGAAAGTCCTTATAAACCAAGGGAGGCTAAGCCACTAGTTTTACAAGTCCTATGTTCCTGGCGGAATTTGGTATAATTTTACCTATGTCCCTCACAGGGTAACAGATGGCCTTGACAGTAACCTGGGATTCCACATTGAAGAATCCTCATGTTTGGTGACTTCATGTGGGAACAAGTTTAGACACCTACTTTAAAAACATCAGGTCTTGGGTCTAGATAACATGTCATATTTATTGAATGACTGCTAGTGAAAAAAAAAAGTTGTCAATAGAGGAAAACTATTATGTACTCACACATTCCACTGCCAGGGTGGAGGCAATCCTGCAACCATACAAAAAAACGATCACTGCTATTAATTGTTTTTATAAATTTTGTAACAATTTGACATGGATAAAAATGTGCTACCATTTTCATTAAGTTCCTGTCTTTTTAAATTATTTTTTATTTGTCATTAAGTTTTTGAGTAATCCCTTAATTACATTTCCCCCCAAATCCTGTGGATTTTATTATGTTATTATACATAGTATGGTGATTTTTAGGAATGTGTGTGTTTCCTTACAGAAGAATTATAAAGTATATATACTTATGTAGTATATATACTATTTTTACATTATATATTATTTTCTTCAAGTCAGGGACAGTATTTTTGTCCTTTTTTTTTTTTTTTTTTTTTGCACTTTTAAGGCTTAACACAGTACTTGGTAGGCATTTAATAAATACTTGACTTACTGACTAAAACTTCAGCAGCTGGGTTTTTAAAAGTATATATCAAGCATACGTTCAAAGCTGTCCAGTTTTTTTGTGCTTTTTTCTAAATTTTCCTTTCTATTTTTTTGTTGTCCTTTAAAAATGCTTCCTTGGAAAGGGACCCATATGTGCACGAATGTTTGTGGCAGCCCTCTTTGTAGTGGCCAGAAACTGGAAACTGAGTAGATGCCCATCAATTGGAGAATGGCTGAATAAATTGTGGTATATGAATATTATGGAATATTATTGTTCCGTAAGAAATGACCAACAGTGCCAGAAACCATGTCCTTGGAGACAGGAAACAAAGAAGCCAAGAAGAACGTGACTACGGTTAACAAACACCCTAAATTCCTGAGATAAGATAATGTGTGTCCCAAGAAATCGGTCATCTCCGCCCAGGAACTAGATAACGAGTATGCCCCAGGATGTCAGCCACACCTGTGGTCTGACATTCTTCTCATTGCAACCCCCCCACTCAGAAATCATATAAAACTAGACCCTCTTCATTCAATAAACTGAGACTTTGCTCCACTCAGCTCGTCTCCCTCCTCATTTCTAACCCCATCCCTTTTCAGGCATTAGCCTTACAGGCAATGTCCACCTCGAGACCCACATTTAGATGACTTGCTGGATGGGTTATTTGGCCCCCAAATGTGGGGCCCCGAGGCTGGACATATGCCCGGCAGATTAAGAAGAATTTCATCCGGACCCGCTACGAGACCGCTCCACGGAGAGCCCCGCAACTGAAAGGTGAGTAATCATCTGCCACATTCATGGGGACTAACTTATCTAAAGAACAGGCCTTTATTAAGGACCTTAAGAGTAGCCTTAGAGAAAGAGGAGTAAAAATTAAGAAAAAGGATCTTGTTCGGTTTTTCCTTTTCATTGATGATGTCTGTCCCTGGTTTATTGTCAACGGCCCTGAAATCCACCCTGCTAAGTGGCAAAAGGTGGGATGGGATCTTAATAACAAATTGAAAACCGAAGGGCCCGAATCTGTACCCATTCATGTTCTTTCCTATTGGAATCTGATCAATGACATTGTAGAATGTGCCTCCCTTGATGGGGGTACACGACAGTTACTCATTTCTGCAGAGTCCTGTCTCCGCCCTTTGTGCCGTGCGGCATCCACCCAGTCTCTCCAAAAGACAGGGAAGCCGTCTTCACGACCTCCGTCAGGGATCATTGAGATCCCTTCCGTCAAGTCTATCTACCCCCCATTTCCCAAAGAAGGGACTCCCCCCATAGAAAGCAATCTCGCATACCCCGTCTTCCCCGCCGCCAAACCTAAACTCCCTGTGAAAAATGAAAGTGAAACTCAGGATGCCCTTAGCGCCTCAGACGTTGCTGAATTAGAAAGCGAGGCCGCAGGGTATATTCCACCTCCTTACAGCTTGCCCCTTCTTACCGCCCCGATACTTAACCCCCCTGTCGCCCCGGTCATTGACCTCACCACAGCTAAGCAAGACTTAACTGAAAAAGTAAAAAACCTTCTAAATACCAACGGGTTTAAAAATTCTGAGACGGATATTTTCTGGGACGCTGGAAAATATCCTCTGGATATATGTTATGTGTTATATGTTTGTTTAATGTTGGTCTGTGTGATGTGTGTTCTATGTTCTGTGTGATTTGTCTGTTTTATTAGTTGGAAAAATTTTTTAAATGGAGCTCCATGTTTGTCTGTGTGTGTCGGTGTTAAAAGGTAGCAAGCGTGTAAGAGATAAGGATTCAGCCTCTGTGTTGCAGGTTTAGAGAATATCAAAAAGTTTGAAAACTCTTTCTCTCTCCCTCTCTCTGTCTCTGGCTGACTGCAGCAGCCTGTGAGACAAAGGGAGAAAAGTGAGAGAAAGGAAGAAAGAAAAAAAAAAAAAAAAAGAAATGAAAAAATAGATTGAAAGGGATTTGGAATTTCGGAAAGTTAAAATATGTATATAGAAGACCAGTGTGCTAACATTAAAGGAAAGAAGTTTGAATGGAATATCTAGACATTCTCTGTGAAGGCAGAGAAAAGCACTAAATGGGCTTGGAAGTTCACAGAAACCCCTTTGGATTCTGAAATGGGAAAAGGTGAAACAAACCTCTCTCTGGGGGTGGAGGTCCTGGAAACAGCCCCTAGTCTGTTTTTGCTGATTTAAAAGCTTTGTTAAGTTTTAAGAACAATGATTAAGAAATTTGGGGATTGGTTGTTTGAAAATTTGCTTGTGATTTTAAAACTTTTAACCTGTTGTATTAATTTTGTAAGTACATGGAATTTAGCTATTTTAAACGGACAGAAAAGGTTTTTTTTTTTCCCCTCGAAACAAAGCCTACTAGAGTAAAGAGCAATAAAATTCAAGCTTAGCCTGGCCTAGGCAATAAAAAGCTCTGGAGATAAGACGCTAATAGCTGTTAGAAGAAATGTGGTAGAAGAAAAAAACTTTTAAAAACAGCTGTATTAGTTTGATTCAGTTTGTTACCTTTTGAAATATATTGAGTTATTTGTTAACATAAGTTATACTTCCAGTTCTGCTGGACAGTGGGGGTTTTGTGGAGGTTTGGGTTATTCACTATAGTGTGAATCTTACAGGTTTTTGAAGGGAAAATGTAAGAGGAATGCAGGTGATTTAGGAAGGACTGATTTGTAGGGAAATTAGAGGTTTGCATGGTTTTAGGAAGGTGAAAGACTTTTGGGAGTAGGTGAAGAGGTGGGGGAGGGAGCCATCCACCTCCACTGTCTTCTGCTACTCTACAGTAGCATCAAGAGCATCTGATAGGAAAAGTTCTTTAAGGAGATTGTTCAAATATGTAGCCAGGAAGAAAGAGCAAGTTGGAAATGGGTGAATTTGGGAAGAAACCTGATGTTGGGAAACTGATGGGCTAAATCTTGAAAAGGATCCCCATGTAGAAAATCGAGTGGGGAACCTGAGGGAAGTTTTTTCCAGGGGGCAGGAGTGGGGGAAGGGTGGCCATGTGGAATCCTCTCCTCCCCTTACCCCTCTAGAGTGTGTTACTGCTGTTTTTTTTCTTATCTGATTATGGCCAGTGCAGCAAACTTTGATTTTTTTAAGGGCATGCTTACTTTTAGGTTAATTGATTGAATATTTGGGTTTTTTTTGATACATAAAGGTTTTCTTGGTTAAGAGATATGGTCATAAATGTGATCCATACGTTGGTACGAATATTTCTAAGAGTTTAATTGCTATGTTAAAAAAAAAAAAAAAACTTGAATTCTTTTATGTGGAATTGGGTGTTTTGTATAAGTTTAAATTGATTGTATTGGGTCATCCTGAGGTTATTTAAAGGGCCTCTGAACATAATAGTTTTTTCTTTGTCCTTTTGAAAATGTTTTTGTTATGGACAATATGCAATTTGGGATATTTTTCTATGTATTGGGTATTTTAAAAGCAAAATGATTTGTATGTATAATGTTCACTCATGTAACATCTACCTAGATATGATAATTGTTCTAAGTTGTGAACTTACTGAGACAAAATTTCTTTCTGTTATTACTGTAAAGTTATGATAAATCTTTGTTTAAGATTTATCAGAAATTTAATGACATCTGTTATTGGAGGTAAAAGTTTTGAGGCTTAGAATTAATTAGTTAATGCTATTTGGGAGTTTTAAAGCTCCACCCTCTGACAGTTACTGGGACAATTGATTGATAAGCTGTTAAAACTCAACTGCTTATGTTATGTTATAGTTATGTTCTTGCATTTTTCCTTCTGTAACTGATCTCTCTGATCAGAGCAATGGTCAGTAGAACTGTTAATGCAATTCAATTATGTCATGCCTTGCTATTTTCAGTCTGGTTATATGTAATCATTGCATCCTAAATGCTTGGGCAACTGAGTATTTTGCCTGGTCATCTGTCTGTTACTGGATATTTGTGTTTTGTTTCTTTAATGTTTCTACATAATAAGAGGACAATTAACAGGGGTCTGTGAGACCTCACTGATGTTACAACTTGGGACTGCACCCGTTTACTTGGCCTGTAAAGCAAACTCATCTCTTCACATAGGAAACTGCCAGCCAATTTATTTTGGCCTCCTCATATTTTGCAGCAGTCTGGTGAACTGTGTCTTTCTATCTGAGACTGATCTAATCTTTATTTGCTAGATCTGTGTTTTTGCTCTAGATTTTGGTCAAATTACAGATATTGGCTTCTTCTGGAACCTGGATCAGCTTTGATCAGCTTTGATTGTCACCACGGCACACACCCACTCTGCATGGAATGAGAGCCTCCTATCACTTCACAGCCTGAAGCAGCAGTTTGTACATGAGACCATGGACTGGACCCTGCATCAAGTGTACTTTGGACTGATATAAGGGACTTTGGGAATGGTCGATGACTGACTGTTAAACCTTGCCTGTATCATCTATTACTGTGTGTTTAAGACTTGGGATGGGATTTGTTAAAATTGTGTAATTATTGCTGTTATGTTTGAGGGCTTTTTAGGAAATGCTACTGTATTAGTCTGTTATGTATAGGGATTTTGATTCACTCTCAGAATTTATATGGGGAATGGTCATTTGATAATTCCTTTCCGTGAGAAAAAAAGGGGAGGTAGAGATAGAACATTGGGGAAACTGGTATATATTTTTTCAAAATACCTGAAAGAATGGGAACGCCTAGCTCCTATTCACTTTGCCTTAAGCACTTTTGCCCCACCCCCTATCTCACTAGTTCAGATTGAATTTGGATGCTTTAGTTTTATAATCCCTTATTTTGTTAAAACCTCAACATCAACGAGCCTGGTGCAGCTTTACAATTTTCTACCATGGTTATGAATGACCCCTGGTATCACAGATGGTGGACTCGGTTGAAGTCCCCCTGTGCCGGCTGTGGGTGAGCCAATGACGGGATTATTGTGGCCCCATATTTCAGGAACATCATACCCTCTGGCTGCAGGAACACCCAATGACGGGATTATTGTGGGCCCGTTCTCCAGAAGCACACCCCGGAAGTTTGATGCTGGGGTGCTGGGACGGATGCCGCCCACATAGCCTAAGACAGGGGTCCTGCCTTTTCCTGGCCTTTAAGGTCGGATTATTTGGGTACTGAATATGGACACCGGCCACATAGCCTAAGACAGGCCTCCCACCCATATATAAATAAAAAAGGGGGACATGCCAGAAACCATGTCCTTGGAGACAGGAAACAAAGAAGCCAAGAAGAACGTGACTACGGTTAACAAACACCCTAAATTCCTGAGATAAGATAATGTGTGTCCCAAGAAATCGGTCATCTCCGCCCAGGAACTAGATAACGAGTATGCCCCAGGATGTCAGCCACACATGTGGTCTGACATTCTTCTCATTGCAACCCCCCACTCAGAAATCATATAAAACTAGACCCTCTTCATTCAATAAACTGAGACTTTGCTCCACTCAGCTCGTCTCCCTCCTCATTTCTAACCCCATCCCTTTTCAGGCATTAGCCTTACAGGCAATGTCCACCTCGAGACCCACATTTAGATGACCTGCTGGACGGGTCACAACAGGATGATTTCAGAAAGGCCTGGAGAGACTTACACGAACTGATGCTGAGTGAAACGAGCAGGGCCAAGAGATCATTATATACTTCAACAACAATACTATATGATGATCAACTCTAATGGACTTGGCCATCTTCAGCAATGAGATGAACCAAATCAGTTCCAATGGAGCAGTAATGAACTGAACAAGCTACACTCAGCGAAAGAACTCTGGGAGATGACTAAGAACCATTACATTGAATTCCCAATCCCTATATTTTTGCCTGCCTGCATTTTGGATTTCCTTCACAGGATAATTGTACAATATTTCAGAGTCTGATTCTTTTTGTACAGCAAAATAACGGTTTGGTCATGTATACTTATTGTGTATCTGATTTATACTTTAATATATTTAACATCTACTGGTCATCCTGCCATCTAGGGGAGGGGGAGGGAAGGAGGGGAAAAATTGAAACAAAAGGTTTGGCGATTGTCAATGCTGTAAAATTACCCATGCGTATAACTTGTAAATTAAAAAAAAAAAAACTATTAAAAAAAAAGAAAAACATGATGGGAAAACATTAAAAATAAAAGGAAAGAAACAAGTATTAAAAAATAAAAAATAAAAATGCTCCCTTGATCTTTTATTTTCTTTTTGACAACTCTTTTAATAGTTGCCTTCTCTATCCCAAATCTCTACTGCCAACTAAAAAATGAAGACCTTATAACAAGTAAATATTTCTCAGGGAAAACAAACCTATGTCTTTAACTTATCCAAAAATATACATCCTTACACTCTGAGTGCATTATCCTTTGATCAGCCAGATACTTGACACTTTATCATGAATTCTTTGGAATCACAGCTGGTCATTACTTTTCAAAATTCTTAAGTCTTTCAAAATTATTTTCTATATATTATTGTTACTATTTTGTAAATTGTCCTGGTTCTTCTCATTTCACTCTGTATCAGTTCATATACGTCTACCTAGATTTTTCTAAAAATGCTCCTTTCACCATTTCTTACATTAATATAATGCCATTATATAATATAGCACATTTTGTTTCATCTTTATTCCCCATTTGATGGGCACCAATTTCAATTTTTTGCAACAAGAATAAAAGTTTATATTATAAAATATAAGATATATAAATAAATATAAAATAGTTTTATGCATATGGAATCCTTTTTTATCTCTTTCTTTACTGACTCTCTGGGTATAATTCCAAGTATTTTTAAAGGTGATTGAAATATATTTCACTTGTTTTCTAGCTTCTGCAAATAATTTATTCTTTGGGGGTAAAATCCTTCTTAGTCACATACATTGATGACATGACCATTTTTACTCCAGATATGGAATCATCTGGAAAATTTCCTGAGGCACTAGAGAGTTGTGACTTTTTCCAGATTCACAGGACCAATGTGTATCAAGTTCTCTTAGGATATCAGGTGAATATTGCTAAGTGATCACTATTAGAGAGAGTTTTTATCATCAAAAGTTATGTGTAAATCTGAAATTATGGGTGCAGATTTTTTAAAAGTGGGATAGGGAGAAGGAAACCATACCTGAGAAACTTCCAGACTGTTCTCTGGCCAATTCTGTAAGGTGACATAACTAAACTTTAGCAAAGCCCAATACAAATTCCCTAAGGTAATATTTATGTGAATAAAGGAGAGAAAAAAGTTCCCGTCAGGAATACAATTGAAGTGATTCAAATGTAAGGTATCCTAAAAACAATGAATGAGGCACATATTTCTTGGAACTACTGGTCAATTTATATCCCTCTTTGACATGCCAGTAGCCTTCCTTTCTGACTTTTTGGCTAAGAATAAACCAGATACAATGGCTTGGATTTTTTAGTAATAAGAAGCATTTTTTGCAAAGCAGTACAAAACTCCCCTGCCCTCCATACTTGATGGAAGTAATTTTTTTTTATCTCTGCCCATGGTGGATATCACTCAGGGGCTTTGAGGACAGTTGTAAGGTATGTAAAATTATGTCCAAGCAGGGAGTTTCCTTTTGACTTGGCTGCAGATGTGGCTTCAATCCATTGTTCTCTCCATTGTTCAATTCCCCAACACAACATTCAGGGCAAAGAATATTCACAATAAGCAAACAAAGCTTCACCACCAGGCATCTATTCATCTACCAGGGTGCCTGCATCTATTTTCCTGTTCAAATGGAGATGAACAGCCTCCTGGAGTGGGATCCAAATAGAAAAAAGAAGTTTTCTTCATGTGAGTCTGAGGACAAAAGTACAGAGCTGTCTATAAATCATAATGTCACTAATCTGGAAAGCCTAGAATTTCCTGGAACTCTATTCCAAAGAGTAAACTTTCTCTTTGGTGCTAAATTTACTATGCTCACTCTGCTCTCACTCTCTTGTGCCAGATGCCTCCTTCTGGGAATATGAAAGGTTTTTGTAGTCCTCAGAAATCTGACTCTCTTAGTCAACCCTGTTGCTTACTTGCTAAAAATTGCTGTATTATTCGTGTTAATCTTAATCACTGGGTTTTAAAATAATCCTCCATATTTGATAGCAAGAGTATATATTACCAATAAGATAATTGTTTTTCTATATTGAATATTGGGGTTTATGTGTTTAGATAACATAAATAAATAGCAAGCATTTATTAAGCACCTACCACATGACAAGCATTATGCTAATAGCTTTAAAAATTTCTCCTCACAACCTGAAAACAACCTTGGGAGATAGATCCTATTATTATTCTCATTTTACCAATAAGAAAAGTGAGGCAAACAAAGGTCCAATGATTTGCCTCATGTGGTAAGTGTCTGAAATCAGATTTGATCCTTGGTCTTCCTGACTTCAAGTTCAGACTCTATTATTCCTCCTATCTATGTTTTGAATTAAACTTGGTGCATTCCAATCCCAACACTTTCCACTGTGTTGACTTAAATGAACAGAATTGCCAGAAGCTTCTAGGGAGAAATTTTCCTAAAATTTCTATTTTTTCAAGTCATGTTTTGTGGGAACTTTCAACTTCATCAGAGGTAAATAAAGATATTTGTTGTCATAGATGGGCCTTCCAATATGGTGATGGTCCAAGGAACTCTCTAATTTAGTTTTCTTTTCTCTCTCAAGATGAGTTGCCTCTGTTCTCTGTTCTGAACACCCCTATTCTCCCTCTGTCCCCATGGAAGCTTCTGAGAAGGTCCATGTCTTACATTTGTATAACAGAGGCTTGTTAGAACTGAACCCCAGCATCTACATGGCAGTGAAATCAGAAATAAGAATCTATTCCGATATACAAAGACAAGAATTTATCTACCTCCTCCATAAAACCCATGGTCTTCACCTTCACCTTAAAGTTCCTAATGGAAAATTGTTTCCTCCATTGATAATGATAGTGACAAAGGTAATGTATTTCCTCTACTTTAGGAAATTTTAATGATGGAGGTAAAGACCATGGATTTTGAATATAAAGCCTGGGCCCTTTCTTCCCTTATTAAATAGCAACAGGAAGTGCAACACTAGCTTGTTAGTCAGAAAGACCTGAGTTCAAATAAGGCTTCAGATATTTACCACTTACTAGCTATGTGACCTTGGGAAAGTCATTTAACCCCAATTCCCTTTGGGAAAAAAACTAGCTATCAGGAGTTTAGCTTGAACATAAGATGTATATCTCCTATATTTTTAATATTTAAAGAAGTATATAGATATATTTCTGACCGGGTATCCCTTCTCTCTAAGGAACATAGAGCTTTCTCTGCTCCCAACTTCACTTTCTTGCACAAAACTAAAGTCTCCTTGGGATAGGGGTGTATTTATTCTTGTGTCCCTTTGAGCCACACTTAACAATATCCTTTGCTAAGTGTCTTATCTTCCCATATTAGAACACAAGCTCCTTGAAGACAGTGATTGTTTTTCTTTCTACCTGTATTTCTACTCTATTCTATCCTAGGATAGTGCTGG
The DNA here is from genome assembly GCF_016432865.1 of Antechinus flavipes. Taxonomy (NCBI): domain Eukaryota; kingdom Metazoa; phylum Chordata; class Mammalia; order Dasyuromorphia; family Dasyuridae; genus Antechinus; species Antechinus flavipes. The sequence goes on along the minus strand of NC_067401.1, from coordinate 71,039,341 downwards.
CATACAGTAATTGCTTAATAAATGCTTGTTGACTTATTCAACAATATTTCTTCTCAGATATAGCAACAGAGCGTGAAAAGGAAAATGGAGTGAAAGTTAGCTTTATTCCATTTCTTACCTTGTCCACTAACTTGCTGTTTAACTAAAAATGAGTCACTTAACTTTTCTGTTCCACAGTTCTATTATTTGTAAAGTAAAAGAACTGATCCAAATTATCATTTAGATCCCTACCAGTCCCATTGATTACTTAGTTTCATGAGCATTATCAAGTACCAACTAGGTACCAGGAATTGTGTACTGAACATTGGTGATAAAAAATAAAAACAAAGCAATTCTATCTCTCAAGGAACTTAGGATCTTGGGGGGAGGGCGATAATAATACAAAAGTGGATAAGCAAATGCAAACTATATACTGGGTAATATCAAAATAATTTTCCAGGAGGATAAGCACTGGCAATTGATGTTTTCTATAGGATTTAGCACTTAAGTCTTGAAGGAAGCTAAGGATTCTAGAAATTTGAGGTGAGAAGCTACTGGATTTGACACATGAGGTCAGCTCTTAAAAGGCACCAAAAGAGCAAATAGAGGTCATATATGGAAAAATGCATAGAATATGTAAGTAAGTAATGTCTGGAAATGTAGGCTGAAGTTGGAGCATAAAAGGCTTTGGATGGTAAACAGAGCAGTTTTTATTTTATGAGAGGCAGTAGGGAGCCATAGGAGTTTACTGAGCAGAGGAATAGCATGGGCAGCAAAACCTGATCTTTAGGATTATTATCTTGGCAAATGTGTGGAGGCTGGATTTCAGATGATGAAAACTTCAGACAATGAACACAATTAGGACACTATTGCAATAGACCACAAAAGAACTGATAAAATCCTGAGGAAGGGCTTAATATTCTATATACTATGACTAGGAGTCAATTCCTCTTCTAAAATGTGCATTTATATTTTTGATGCCTTGCTAGTGATCTGATGCCCAGTCTCATCAATAATGAGACATTATGATCATCATTTTTAAAATATTGAGCAACCACATGTGTCTGATTCTCAACAAAACAGTAATCACAAAATTGCTTTTATTTGCATACAGAGTCAAGCCCATAACCAATAAACTTATAACTGAGATTTTGGAACAAGATGAATTATGGAAAAAGAAAGAAAAAACACAAAAATCCCAGCAGCCCTTAGCCCTACATAATGGATGCCTTTTTACAAACAATTATCCTGAAGTGTTCCATTTCCTAATATAGTTCCTAGAACTGAAAGCAGACCAAATACAGTGATTCCATCCTAACAGATGATACAGTCTTTGGGTGCTACAGACTTCTAAATGTTTGCACTGATGTTTGAAGGCAAGTAGATGAGAGCTCTTTAAACTCTGCTTTCGATGAATTTGTTTTCTCCATTTAAAGGAGACTCACGGGCCATACTTCCTGTTTAAATACAACTCAGGCTTCCCCCCCTGCCTTTGATGCTCAGAAATTCATCTTCCCCATTTTTCGATCAGTGTGCAGTGCATTAAATGGTACGGCAGATGGTGCTTTTTGATGATGTGTTTCTACATGGAGCAACATTTCGCCGTGTATGCTGCATTATCAAAAAATCAAACATGTAATTATGCAAATATGTATGCCTTTATAATAATCAAGTTTTATTGTAAATGGTTGATGCACATCAATTTGATCCTGTAGTGCTGCTTTAAGTGCGGCTTAAGTGGCTTTTCAGCGTGCCCAGAGGCAACACAAATGCATCTCTGGAATATTAATAAAATCCTGAATCTTTGAGACACCAACTGGAATCGTATTGCTTGTACTGATTGAAACTAAATGCTAATCCTTTCCTTTTTTAAAAAAAATCCCCTTTGTTATTTAAAACACTGATATTAGTATGATATGAAGGGCCATTTTATTTTAAATTGTATTTTAATGTAGTTGTTAAAATAATGCCTAATCATACTACATTCAGGCTGCACAATGTAAATTTGATGAGACATGAATCCAATCATTTTGCAACAATGAATGCCAGGATGAGTTTTAAGCAGTCCAGCATTTCTAATTCTATAAAATTCTATAGCCAGTGGGGGTTTGGAGGTTTCACTTTTGGATGCCTGTGCCCATCCTTTGTGGGGATATGTACAGCAAATGCTTGTTCTAGAAACAATTGACTGCTTTGGGGGAAAAAATAAAGGATCCTCTAAGTTGAATGCCTGGGGGTGTTTCCAAGCAGGATCATACCATCCATTGCCAGTAGAACTTAACAGTGAACCCAGAGTTTTAGGCATTGATATATAATGGTGCCCATCTCCCCAAACACACAAGCTTTTGCACATTCTGCTGTGGTAAGCTAAACAGATGGACTGTGGATCCTGATAATCCATGATTGTAAATTATTTTCTGTCTGTTCTTCCTGGAGAGAAATAAAGGATGAGAAAGACAGAATACAAAAGGGGACATCCAAGGGGTTTTAGAGAGGAGGAACCAGCAACATCATCCTCATGTTTTATTTCTAGTTCCTTTATGCTAGGTGCTTCCTAGAATTCTTGGTTTTGCCATCATTGTCTTGTCAATGATTTCCACTCTCTCAAAAAGAAGAGTTGTGTTTTTTTTTTCCCTAGCTCACAATTTGCTTTTTCCTTTCCTAGAATCCTCTTAACAGAACCCATTTCCTTCTTCTACCTGTATTACTTTATTTATTTTCTGCTTTTCTTTTCACCTTTTTCTTCCTGTTCTGCAACCAAGTCCTCTTCATATTCTACTTTCTAATATGATTTATTTTTTCTACTCTGTTATCTTTATATCTTTATATTTCTTCTTCCTTTCCTTCCCTTTCCTGTCCCTGGCCTGAAAAGTGCTCTTTATAGACCTAACTCATTGTCTTACCTTCTCTTTTGTCAACACCTTAATTCTTATCACTTTGGGGATGAGCTGTTCTGCACCTCCATCTTTCTGATGCAGGGATGTGCAAATAAATGTTTAACAATCACATACCCAAGGGAAAAAAATATACACATGATACACTTTTTGTTTTGATTTGATAAGTATTTCTCCCATCATTTTCTTATGGCTAGGCAATCAACAAAATAATCAATCAAATTCCTGTATGTAGCACTTACCAATTTCTGAAACGTACACTGAAAATTTAAGCTAATTCCAGCATACTTTGTCTTTATACCACTTTTTTACTTGAATAATACATAAATTGTATTTAATTGACATAGAGTTGCATAAAGTATATCTGATATACTTCCTTTTTATTAAAGTTTTTTTATTTTTCAAAACATAAGTGTGGACAATTCTTTAACATTAGCCCTTGTAAAATCTGTGTTCCAATTCCCCCCACCTTTCCCCACACCCTCCCCTAGATGGCAGGTATATGTTAATATATATGTTAAACATTATACCATTAAAAAAAGTGTTCTATCATCTTGAGGTTTGCAGAGCTCCACTTAACATGCCTCTGTGGAATGAATTAAGTATCAAAGTTTTCATAATTTTTTCTTCCAGGTCTTTCTTTCAACACATATTGTAATCAATTTCTAATGATATAAATATCCAAGACAACAATGATTAAAGTTTATTGAGCACTTTATTGAGTATTAATGACTTAGAAAAGCCTGGGTTCAAATCCTAACAGACATTTGTAAGAGTTTTCATAGGTTGTCTAGAATTACAATTTTCCATTATTTCCCCTGCCTCCTCCCACTTTACAACTCTCCAATCATTGTCTTAGTGTTAAACCTTGTGAACTATATGGTCTAGAAAAATTACATAGAAATGCTTATTAAAGAATGGGACTTCAACTAGAACAGGACAACTAGGGATTTTACCTAGGATACAAATTTTAGAGACAACTTATAGTAGTCCTTCAGCAACTAACTGGAACAACAGACCTTAGCAGCTGATTATCAGGAATAATTAGTCAAAATGAATCTCCTGATAGGGAGCTGGTATAAACACACTTTTAAATATATAGATATAGATAAATAGATAGATAGATAGATAGATAGATAGATAGATAGATAGATGGGAAGGAAAAAAGGAAGGAAGGAAGGAAGGAAGGAAAGAAGGAAGGAAGGAAGGAAGGAAGGAAGGAAGGAGGGGAGGGAAGAAGGAGGGAGGGAGGAAGGGAGGGAGGAAAGAAAGAGAAAGATGGTAGATCAATAAATATAGATATATGTATGTAGATAGCTAGATAGATATGCCACTATTTTAATGCTTTTCCTCCTCAGAGTTAGGATTGTTATTGTACAGTCATGCTGATCTTCATGACCCCATTTGGGGTTTTTTTTGCAAAGCTACTGGAGCAGTTTGCTATTTCTTTCTAAATCACATTGCAGTTTAGGAAACTAAGACAGATATGGTTAAGTGACTTGATCAAGGTCATATAGCTAATAAGTGTATAAGGACTGATTTAAACTCAGGTATTCCTGACTTCAGGCCCAGTATTTTATTCACTTTACCATCTAGTTGCCTTAGAATGTTAGGGGCTGGTTGCTATGATGGTCTCACCTCTGGGAATCCTGAGAAGGATGATGTTAGTCTTAAAGATGGCATTAAGGGATGTGATGGTTCCATTGAATGGATCATGTGTGGTTCAAAACCAGATGGGGGATGAAGATACAGTCTCAGAAAAGGGAATTGGGACAATATTTACCACTACTGGACGACCACTGGCAGGGAGATTAAAAGAATTGGCAGAGGTTTCTTTTTTAGCTGTTGGAGGAGTAGGAAGAGCTCCTTCTTTTTGTAGTTCCTTCTTTTTTTCTTTTCTTTTCCTCTGGTTACCTGGGATCTTCCTTATTTCACATTAAACTTCATAATCACTTTGTTGAAAGATTTCACTACAGCTATCTCTGCAGCTTGCCTTATAGCAAAGTCGATAAAAGTACACTGCTGCCTCTATACAACTGTTATCCTCGAGATCTCACCAAACCAGGTAAAAATGATTTCTGAGATCAGTCTCCTTGACTTTATCTTCTAGGCAACAACATATAGTGTGGCAAAGATCTTATCATCAGATGGATCTAGACAAGGGATTATTGAAGTCTGTTTTAGAAGCTTATCTGAAATGATCAAAGGATATGAACAATTTTCAGATAAAGCAATTAAAGCCATCTAGAGTCATAAAATGCTCTCAGTCACTACTGATTGGAGAGATGCAAATTAAAACAATTCTGAGGTACTACCTCACACCTATTCAATTGGCCAAGAAGATAGGAAAAATAATAGTAGATGATGGAGGGATATAGGAAAACTGGGACATTATTGCATTGTTGGTAGAGTAGTGAACTGATCCAACCATTCTGGAAAGTTATTTGGAACTAAACCCAGGGAGCTATAAAACTCTGAATATTTTTTGACTTAGTTGTGTCATTACTGGGTCTATATCCCAAAGATATCATAAAAGAGGGTAAAGGACTCACATGTGTAAAAATGTTTTTAGCAGCTCTTTTTGTGATAGCAAGGAATTAAAAATGAAATGGATGCCCATCAATTGGGGAATGGCTGAATAACTTATGGTATATGAATGAAATGGAATATTTTTGTTTGTAAGAAATGATGAGCAAGATGATTTCAGAAAAGCCTGGAAAGACTTATATGAACTGATGCTGAGTGAGGTGAGCAGAACAAGGAAAACATGTACATAATAACAGTAAGATTGTATGAGGATTAATTATGATAGATTTAGCTCTTCTCAATGATCTGGTGATCCAATATTCCAGTAGACTTAAGTTGGAAAATGCCATCCATGTGCAGGGTGAGAACTATAGAGACTGAATATGCAGATTGAAAAATACTGTTTTCATCTTTTTTGTTTGTTTGCTTGCTTTTTCTTTCTCGTTTTTCCCTTTTGTTCTGATTTTTCTTTCATAACATGACAAATATGGAAATATATTTAAAATGATTGTACATGTATAACCTATATCAGATTGCTTGCTGTTTTGGGGATGGGGAAAAATAAGGGAAAGAAGGAAAAAAATGTTTGAAACTCAAAATCTTACCAAAAAATCAATTTTGAAAACTATTTTTACATGTAATTGGAAAAATAAAATACTCTTGAAAAAAAGAAGCTTGTCTGCCACAAGATCATTTAATACAATATTAGAGGTTTTTAATATTCTAATCTAATCTAATGTTTAATGTTTTAATCAGCAAGTGGATCATCAGAGTCCATAGACTTCTCATATCTATACTGATACACATTTCCTCTTTTATTTTCTTCTTTCACCCAGAAAGAACATTTTGATTCCATTTTCTATAAGGTGCAGTCAGAGCAAATCTAAGAAGTGTATCTTTGGTAGCCATAAGATTCCCAAGAACACCAACTGACTGATTTCCACCAGAGTTAGAAATCTTTTGCTCAATATTCTGGGTGCACTATCTTTGTTCACATCAGACTTAGTCATGTCATCTTTAAGGAACAGTCCTGAATCACAGCCTTGAATAGGTAAGCCATATACCAAGGTCCAAAAGGTAGTCTTGACAAACATTTTTTAGATTGTGACAGATGTGACACACTTCAGCCTTCTTGAAATACATGCAAAATTGGGGCACTAGTGGGACACTGTCAATAGACTGGCACAAATTTTTCATTCCTTTCCATACTTTTCTTTGGTCATCTAATTATAGGTATTTTCTCCAAGGCAAGTCGGACACAGAATACAGAAATGACCATCATCCTACTTCTGTCTGTTGTAGGTGCTGAAGGCCAGAGATATTGCCATCTTGAAACTGACAGTGACCACATCCTGCTGGAAGAAGGATCCAAGCACTACTTGAAGATCGGGACTGCTGCAATCCCAGCAGCTCATGGAGTAAACAGCAATGATCTTGCTTCCTTCTGGCCATAGAGACACCTCATTCCACACCCACTTCTTCCTCCCAGCATTCTAGAGTGTTGCTCTGGCAACGTGTTTCCTTGGATACTGTGCTCAGGATGGTGGGAGAGTCTCTTTTGTATCCTTCTAGGTCTCAGCCTAGGAAGATAGAAAGGGACAGAGATCCTATATGGTGATGCTGATTTGGATAAAGTAAACCCGAGGGAAGAACCATGGACCAAATGGTGGAGAGGTCAGAGCATTATTAACAACAGCTTTAGGCAGTGGGTACAGAGCTAACCAGCCCACTAATGGTAAGCATCTTACAAGAGGGTGGTTTTTATTAACCAAGTGCAAAAATTCCTACTTATTGGCTCTCCTAATTTTTATTGTATGAAAATTCTATAGGTTTTGAAGATTTCCTTAGTTACCCATATATGTCAAAACATACAGGAATCAAAGGGCTATTTTACCCAGGAGTTTTAATCCTGCAGGTAAATCTCATGTAATCATAGGAACAAAGGCAAGTGAGTCATTTTCTTTGCCCTCTTTGATCTAGCTAGGTAGAATTCATTGTTGCATTTGAGGTTCATGTTGTGGCTTTTCTCAGACTACTCAATCTATGTCAGAAAAATCAATAGCATTACTGTCCCCTGATTGCTCTTAATATGTAAATAGAAAGCAACATTTTTACATTTACTTTCAAATCTTCTGACATTTTAAACTCTGTTTAGGGGTAAGAACATACAAATAATATCAGGGGCTTTCTCTTTTATATTTATTAATGGAGATGTAAAATGATCCAAGGCTCAGACTTTTGATAAGTTTCCCAGAAGAAATTGTTTCTGCCTCAGAGATGATTATAAATGCAATTCACCTAGGTCTTATGGGTGACAAAGCTTTAATTAGCAGGACATTGTTTCCTAATGTGATTTCACAGTGGGAAAAACAGGAATGCAGATCAAAATATACTTTTACAAATGCCAATTTTAATTGCATTATTGATGGTTTGTAGATTTCTGAGTATTCTATGTACCTTCCCATGTAATAGTGTTCTACCTGAAGAATGAAGTGTGAAACATTAATAATAAAAAGATGGCATGTTTTGCCTAATAAAACACCTTTCAATCAGAGGAGAAAATATTTGTGGTATATACTGTCTCATTCATTGTTGACCCCATGCATTCAATGTTCACTTTATAACATCAAATGCTCCATAAAAATAGTAATGCTTAGTAATTCTCTACTGCTTGTTTCCCTTGAAATTTTTTTTATTAGAGCTGCATCAAAAGGCAAGTCATTGCCTGCTTGCTATCAAACCCCTTGAGATAAAAATTTCGCCTCACTCTTCTTCTTTGGTTGCAGTAGCAATCAACTTTCCCCTTTGTACTTTTGAGTCCTTTTACAGTTTAATAGTTATGAAAGGTATCCTCTCATTTTCACTTTTTTTTTTGTTCTTTTGCTCAGAAAATAAATCTGCAAAAACATTTATCTTCCGGTTCTGTTCTTTAAGCAACAAATCAGTGCACCAAATCACCATACTTCATAGATATAATATCACAGGATGCTAGCAGATATTAACTTATTCATCCATGCTTAGTGTTTTGCTCACTTTTTGTTCAGATGTGATTCCTAAGGCAGAGTGAGGTTAAACAGTTTCTCCAAGGTTAGTCAACAAATCAGTTGGAGACTGAATCCAAACCTAATAATCTGGCTTCTCAGTTTATAGCCCTAATGAACAGCTCTGAGGAAAATAAGAGCCCCTGCCCTTCTCCAAAATATTTTATTTTTAATGTTCTCTCTCTGTGTGTCTCTTTCTCACTGTCTCTTGCTCTTTGACTCTCCCTCTCTCTGTCTTTCTGTCTCTCTCTGTATCTTTCTATCTCCCTGTCTCTGTCTCTCTCTTTATGTCTCTATCTCTGCCTCTTCTCTGTCTCTCTCTGTCTCTCTGTCTCTTTCTGTCTCTGTCTCTCTCTGTCTTTGTCTCTGTTTCTCTCTGTCTCTCTGTCTCTCTGTCTCTCTCTGTCTCTCTATCTCTCTCTCTGTCTCTCTCTCTGTCTCTCTCTCTCTCTCTCTCTCTCTCTCTCTCTCTCTCTCTCTCTGTCTCTCTCTTTGTTTTTGTCTCTGTCTGTGCTCTCTCAAGGGAGTTAACATAATAGATATCTGTGCTCTTCTTATTGGAAAAGGAATTGAAACAGCAATGATATTGTTTCAACAATGACAGTTTTAATTTTAAAATGTAGCCTCGCTGCTCTAAATGAAGTGATTATTTGGACAACGAATCTTCACTCCATTATGGCTCTGTTGGGTCCTTGCCTTTTCAGCAAGGCATGTTTGTGTAAATTTTGATATTTGCCTCTCACTGGAAAAGGGAGATATTTTATATTTTAATAATACTTGTGATTTGTTTTTTGTGCTTTGGATAAGCCAAGTATTCTGTATTTTTGTTTTCCCACTTTTTCAGCTTTTTAAAACTCTCCTTTCTGAGAGAAAAGAATCTCTCTTCCTGGTCACTATAAGTTTTATGACTTTTCCTTCCCATTTCTTGTTAATTGCTTCTTAATTTCTTATTGATCTACAAGGTAAAGGAGGATTGTTTGATTCGCTGACTTGGGCTAGCAAGATTTCAATGGCAAATTAAATAAGTTGACCAAACTTATTTGGCTAGAAATTGGACGGTTAAGCCTTAATGAATATATAAAACAAAGGGATATACAATATCAATGCCTAGGAGACTCCAGAAGGGTAGAGCCCCACATGATCACCAAGTAAATGCACACAAATAAGGTGGGGAAGAGAGAAAAGAAGAGAATAAACATTAAATGCCTACTATGTGCCAGATGTTATGCTAAATACTTTACTGACATTATCTCTTTAGATTCTCATAAAAATCATGGAATTTATGTTAAATATTATATTATAATACAAAATGTATAGATGAGGAAACTGAAGCACTTCTACCAGGCCTTCAAAAAAGTTAATAGCAATGATTGTGCGACTTGTTCATATAATTCCTCTTATCTCTGGTTTTAATTCATTAGCCTTTGTCTTATCCTCATTGAGCCAAGGTTTTCCTACTGTTTCCTGCTTCTGTGGTATTCATTTCAAGTACATCTGCTCTCTTTTGGCTGTTTAGTAGCTGCTTTTGAGCCTCTGTCTCCAGTTTCAATGTAATTCTCTCTATTAGCTAGAAGAGGCAGTATGGTATAGGGGGGAAACCTAATGGGTATATAAAATGGGGATAATCATAATGCTTCTCACAGTGGGCTCTATGAGGATTAAATTAAGATAATGTGTTCAAGGTGCTAAGGGAATGGAAACTATTTTTGTAATTGATAAGACTTGTTACACTTAATTTCAGAAAGCAGGATTAAGAGAAAAGTTAGATATTCCAAAGAAGAAAATGTAGCCTTAATGTGAAGAAAAGCAGTCTAATAATTAGACCTATTCATGATGGAATGTACTCGATGCAGTGAGTTTCTCCCTTTAGATAATCTTTGAGCAAAGATTGAATTATAGCTTATCCAGTAGATTGTAATTGATATTACTGGTATTCTATGATTCAAGAGGCAGTTAGGTAGAGCGGTAGATAAAATATCTGGTCTGCAGTCAGAAAGGCTTTACTTCAAATCCAGCTTCAGATACTAATTTGCTGTATTATTCTGGGCAACTCACCTAACTTTGATTTACCTCAGTTTCCTCATCTATTAAACAGGGGTAATAATAACACATATCCCAGAGATTGTTTTAAAGATCAAAGGAGATAATTCTAAAACATTTAGCAATAAAAGCTATATAAATGTTAGCTATTCAATAGGCTTAATCCCACTGACATGCCCCCATCAGAGAGCAGAATTCAGGAACTCAGGCCCAGAGAGTGAGAAGCAATATTCAGGAATTAGGTCAAGGGAATATAGAATTAGGTACTGAAGTCAAAAACAGTGAGCAACAACAGGTCTCTCAGAAATAGATCATTTCTAATGTATATTAACACATAAATAGTAGAAACGGGAATATCTGGATGAAGTAGTAGCAACAATAGATGCCACTCACTACATCTTAAGATGCAAAGTAAGGGAGGGAAAAATCAGTTTTGACACAACATGATTAAAGTTTCATCAACCTACCTATTAAATTGATTCATTGACTCAAATATGGTAGAAAGAATAGTAAAGTGAAAACCAGAAGACTTCAATTCTAGAGGTGATTCTATGGTTGACTACAACCTCAGAAAAGTTCCTTATTTTCTCTATCCCTCAATTTATCAATCTGAAAAAATTCATATCTTCCTTAACATTAATTACATTTGTCAGGGAAAATAAGAGAAAATTTGAAGAAAAAAAATTAAATGTTATTTTATGGGAGTTTTTTTTAATATTCTAAATATACAAGTAAGTTTTCAGAGGGAGTTTGCAATTCTCAAATGTCTTAATGACTTTTCAGGAGATACATCACTGTCCAATACAAAGAGTTTTTTCTTATCTTTTCATACTTGACTTTTTTCATATGTGATAAATTTTTTATTATTCTTTTGAAAATACAATTTCAAGAAATTATATAGCCATTTTTTTTGTTGAAGGCCTGAATTTTCAAATAAACTATAACAAAAGTAATAACAATTAACATATCTATAGCATTTTAAGGTTTACAAAGATTTTCTCCATTATGCACATTTTACAAATAAAAAAAAATGATGCTAAAGAATGTAAGTGAAAAATCTAATTAACAACATGACCTGAATCTATATATCTATATGTATATATGTGTGTATATGTATGCAAATAATTATGTGTATTATATATATGTGTGTGTGAATATATAGATATAAATATGTGACTGGGTCTCCCTATCTCTCCCAAGCTGACAATGCAGCAGTCCCTCATGCCTGATATTACTTCTCATTGGCTCTGGACCTCTGGCCTGTTTAGTTTTATGATTTGGGTCTATTCACCTTCCTTAGATAGCCTGGTGATCTTGGGAACACATTGGTTTGTTGTTGGACTCAGTACAGACACCTAATCAGTTTTAACCCTACCAAAGCCCAGACCACTCCCCAAGGAAGTGATTGCAAGGTTGTGTTACCCTGCCTTGCCTAAACTTATCATTCCACTAGATAATGCATTCATTCACTTATAAGCTCATTTATTCAATAGGCATTTATAAGTAGCAAGAAACATTTATTAACTATTAATATCAAGAGAATCAATGTGGGATAATGGATAAAGAGATGACTTTTATCAGCATTCAATCATGAAGATGAATTCAAATCTTGTTTCTGACAGACAAAAAAAGAAACAACTAAGTGCCTGAAAATAGTTCTGATAGACTTTCTTTTATAGAGGAAATGCTGATCTGCAGTGGTAAAGGAAGTTTTCACAGTTATAGTTCCCCACATGGATGAAATCACAGGACTGAATCAAGAAAACAAAAGCTAAACAAACAAAACACTGTTGTTGTCTCACTTCTTTCTTACTAGGGAGGTGAATATTACTCTGTGACTATATAGAAAGATAGGTCAAATGGCTCTAGTTTCTAATCTTTGCAAGTAGCATGTCCAGTAAAATGAGAATTTGGAGACTCTGAGACAACTGCCATTTTGAAACACTAGGTGAGAATGCTCTCTTCTAACAGGGACAAAGAGCATTGACATATGAAAGAGGTAAGGTTAGTCAGAAGTGACAATCCACTGTTAAATAATTAAATTGTTTTAGCTGTTAACTGTAAGTGAATGTTGTTTTTAATTGCACTTTAATAATGCCATGCCCTTTATAACCAAAATTAATGTTTTCTGTCACTCTGTTTTTGAAGTATGTGTCAGTTTAATTAAACTATTAATGGTAGACAGATTTTTAAGTACTTTATATTCTTCATTAAATTGTATCTGTTCAACAAGCATAAACAGGAAAATAGAGGCAGTTAGGAGCAGATTCACGTTCTGCCTGATAAATCATTCATCATCAGATAAGATGATGAGGCAAGCTTGTTTGGGTGTTTGTTCCCGATGATAAACAAATCCACTTTTATGTTATAATATTCATTGAGCTCATTGACAAATAAATATATCTCTTCTTAAAAAAAATACAATGGAAAGGTTTGGCTGACTTTAATAAATGACTAAAAGGCAAGAAAACTGGAGCTGAAAGGGTGATGAGTGCATTAGTCCATTTAGTGGATGGACTTTATTTGTGCCATTTAATTCATGGCAATTTCATGAAAGTGTCTTTCTGAGCTGTATTTTCTCTTGTCCCCACTTCAAGACTGATATAGAATTGTAATTAGAGAGCCTACAAAAGGTATCAAGCCAACCAGATTAAAATAACAATTTGTTTTTATTGCCAGAAATGATATTTTGTAAAGTAAACCCTATGTGCATCCTGAGTCTTGGTTACTTTTTATTTGAGAAAATCAATTCATTCTCAGTGAAAGATTAAGCAGAAAGATTTCTTTCCTGCTCATTCACTTGATGGTATATGCAAATGAAAAGAGAACCCTAAGCTGTGACAGTTGTCCTGAGTCTAAATAGCCAGAGATGGAGCATAGTATAATGGAGACAAGGATGGCCTTCCTTTGTGTGGCAGATCAATCAATAACTGCTCATGTGATCTTGTTCACCATAATGTTAGCAATGAAACCCTTGTGGGAAGTGACAACAGCAGAGAAACATTTGGTCACAGAGTGTGTTGTCACAATCACAACTGGCACTAGAGTAATTAGACTGGTTCTTGTGCCCTTCTTTCACAAATTGTGGTAATGCTTCTAAATAGAGCATTGGTTTCTTTCATCTACTATATTATCACATTGTTAGAAATTCTTCCCCAGTGGTGTGCATAACCACTAAAAGGGAACAAATGACTTACAATCATGCTCTTTCTTGACAAATGTATGCGTGCATATACATGTATGAAGAAGTCAACTGACCTATATTATCATTCATTTTAAATGTGATATTTGGTGAGTATACCTTAGTGCCCCTTAAAAAAGAATGAATATATTTTCAAGTAATAAAAATGTTCAAGAAAAAAGCTTTTGATTTTTAAATGCCAATTATTATTATTAAATACATCTTATGATAGTTTTCTAGCAGATTTAACATTTTAAAAATGTGGGTTTTATTCCTTGGTCTGATGGTTAGCAAAAATTTAGTCAATACAGATTTGCTTGGGACACATGGAATAAAATTTCTTGAAATGAACACATAAGCTACAAGAATGACAAGAAAAGGAAGAACAATTAACAGATTAATGAACCTGTATTTTGTTTATGCCTCTGAAGCAAAGGATAATCATGTATTCACTGGAGGAAAAGCTGACACCTTGATTGCAGGTGCCATGGTTTTCAAGTGTTTCTGATTCTAGTTCCTTACTATAAAATGCAATAAATGAAAAATTCAAGCACTTCCTGAACAAATAATTGTAATAATAGCTACCATTTGTGTAGCAATGTAAGGTTCCTGAAGTACTTCATATATGTTAATTTATTGAAGATCCTAATAATCCTAATAGTTAGGTGCTATTATTATCTTCTTTTCAAAAATAAAGAAGCTGAGACAGAGAAGTTAAATTACTTTTGAGGGGGTCACACATTTAATAAGTGTTTGAGGCAGATTTTGAACTTAGGCACACTTGGCCCCAATTCTCACACATCCATTGTGCTATTTGGCTTCCTTCTAGAATTTAAAGGCATTTCAGAATTATGAAATCTCAGAAGGGGTTAAAATAATGACTTCAGTTGTCATGTAAACTAATTCTTGCTTGAAAAGGGAATCTATTCTAGCAAGTGAATTCCTAACAAAAAAGTTATACAAATTTCACTAAAAAATTTATCTGGTATATAGCAACAACAAGGTTATGTAATGATCAACTGTGTTGAACTTGGATCTTTTCAACAATGAGGTGATGTGAAGCAATTCTAATAAATTTGTGATGAAAAGCACCATCCACATCCAGAGAACTATGAACACTGAATATACATCAAATCATAATATTTTCATCTGTTTTGTTTGTTCATCCATTTGTTTATTTTCTAGTGTTTTTTTTCTTTCTCATGATTTAGTAAAACCAATAAGAAATTAGTTGCATTTGCCTTATGTGGGTTAAAATAAAAGCCATGGCTATGGTAAATAAAATCAGCAAAAAGATGAGAGAAGTCTAATTCCTCAAATTTAGTCATTTTTTGGATATTGAAAGAAAAGGAAAGGGAGGTATCAAGGATCACAATGAGTCTTAAAGTATAACTATTGATAGATGATATAATCAAAAAGCTTTAGACTAAAAGGGAAGAGGTAAGAGAATGCCTATGCATATCTATGTATATGTATGTGTGTATATACATTTATTTGTATGTATGTATGTTTGTATATATAGTTTCTGTATGAGTGTGTGTATGTATCTGCTAGGCTGGATATCATGAAAAGAAGTTATGGTGAAAGAATAGTAGTTGAGGCACTATGAAATTCAAATCCAATTCTCCTCCCTACTTTCCTATTTTGATGAAAAAGAATATGTAATAAGTTGTTACTGGACAGGCACATAAAGAATAAATTCAGTAAAGAATAGATCTTTTGGAACTTCCCTATATCCTTGAATGATAGCATTATGACCAATGTCTTTGATCTACATTCTTTATTTAAAAAACATCACACTTCTAGTCATTCAGATTCACAAGCCTCCTTACTCTTCACTCTTCTTCACCTGCAGATCCAGAATACTCCTCCGTGAAACTTTTCATGATCCCCTCAATTGCTAGTGCACAGTGAAATGAAATCTCCTCAAGAGGCTTGTGTATATACATATATATGCATATATATGTATACATAAACAGGCATGTGTGTATATGTGTGTGTGTATATGTATATATATATATGTGTATATATATATATATATATATATATATATATATATACATCATGTTAATTATATAGAACATATATTAGTTCCATTTATATGGCTACATGCTGTTTCCCCTTAGAGAATGTAAGTTTCTCAAGGTCAGGGACTGTTTCATTTCTGTAGGAATATTGGTAGGTATCATTGTAAAGAACAGATTTGACAGGCTAATATTTGATCTTCTTTATTCTTGATTAGTACTTTGTGGTGTGACCATTTTGGTCACTGACCTCCCTGCCTTCCTCTTTTTGCTGGGGATTTAATCAGCCATAATCTTTTGCAATAATTAGCTAATTTTAAGCTAGGATAACATAGCTATGGGGTTCATATTCTTTATCATTTTATGGAGTTGATAGCAGATGAAAATTTATTAATATAGTCTGATATTAGTAAAATCTCCAGTATTTGAACATACCTTTGGTTCTTCTAATTTTAATTTTGAGCATTTTCACTTAAACCTAGGCTTTTTTCATTCTTCCTTTTCTCAGAGTAGATTAAGTATACAGTATAAGCCTTCATAACTGGGTCTGAGGTTTCTTTATATATGAAGCAAAATTAGCATGCAGCTAATGTTTAAATTAAATTAACAGTACTTTTTACTAGATATGTACATAGAGAAGAAATTAAGGAAAGAATAGATCTTTTGGAATTTTTTCTCAATCATTGAAAGACACTATTATATAGAAGTTTCAATTTGAGTTCTTTATTTCAAGAATCTTTCATAAACTCAATGACCTACTTTGACCTTTTTTTTTCTTTGCTAAAATTAATCTATTTTTCTTTTTCTCTCTGATTTTGTCCATGAATACTGTTTCATCACTTCTATCCATCTCAGCTCATTAAAGCCATGGGCAAGATGGAAAGTAATCACCTATTTTCCTGCCATTGGTGTTCAATTCAATTCAATTCTTGTTCCTTCTTCTCAGTCTATTTTCTTACTATGTAAATTTTTTTATATAATAATAGGTTTTTATTTTTCAAAACACATGCAAAGATAGTTTTCAACATTTACCCTTGCAAAACCTTATATTCCAAATTTTTCTCCCTCTCCCTACTTCCCTGCCTCACCTAGACAATCCAATATGTTAAACATATGCAATTATTCTAAACATGTTTCCACATTTATTGTTCTGCATAAGAAAAATCATATCAAAAAGGAAAAAGATAAGAAAAAAAACAAGGAAGCAAACAAAAACAACAAAAAATGAAAACACTATGATGTGATCACATTCAGTCCCCATAGTCCTTTTTCTGGATGCAGATGGCTTTCTTCATCACAAGTCTATTGGAATTGGACTGAATCATCTCCCTGTTGAAAAAATATATATCCATCACAATTGATCATCACATAATCCTGTTGTTGCTGTGTACAATATTCTTTTGGTTCTACTCACTTCACTCACCATCAGTTCATATAATTCTCTCAAGGCCTTTCTGAAATCAGCCTGTGGATCATTTCTTATAGAACAACAATATTACATTACATTCATATACCATAACTTATTCATCCATTCTCCAACTGATGGGCAGTCATTCAGTTTCCAGTTCCTTGCCACTACAAAAAGGGCTGCCACAAACATTTTTGCACATGTGGGTGCTTTTCCATTTTTTATGATCTCTTTGGAATACAGGCCCAGTAGAGACATTGCTGGCTCACAGGGTATGCACAGTTTTATAGCCCTTTGGACATAGTTCCAAATTACTCTCCAGAATGCTTGGATCAGTTCTATGTGAATAGATAGGGAGTATGTTTAAGAGATCATGTCTCTTCCAAATTTGATTTTTTAGTCAATAAATATTTGCTAAACAAATATTATGTGTTAATCTCCTTTTTAAATTCTAGAAACATAAAGACAAAATCAGAGGGAAGAGCAAATTTTATGAAGAAATATTTTTTGGACGTGTTGCGTTTAAAATGCCATTACCACGCAGGAAGAAATGTTTATAAGATAGTTGGAAATTTAGGTTGGATATCAGAAGAAGGTTAAACCTTTAGGAATGCCTTCATTAGGAGATGAAGGAGAAGGATTAAATAAACATGACAGGAAGAGAAGCAGGAGAAACAGTGTTACAGAAGCAAAAAGAGAGTTATCAAAGAGGAAGGACAGGTCAACAATATCACATACTGAAGAACAATTCAGAAGGATAAGGGCTGAGAAGAGTTCAAATGCACTGGACACTCAGGAAGTTACCTTTAAGACATCTGATAAAAAATTGCTAGAAGGTATTTGGTCTTGAATGTTTTTTTTTCCAATAGAAGACATTCACTATCAATTGAATAAGTAGTTTTATTACCAATATTAGTGTATACAATGAAGATGTAGAGAAATATGGTTCATTGCTTCATAAATTTAGAACTGAAGGATACCTTAGAGCCCATCTACTCCAACTCTCCCATTTAACAATTGAGGAAACTAAGACCTACAGAAGCTCAAGGACTTGGATAACATCATGAAAGTATCAAGTGACAGGGACAAAATTAAATCTTGGTCTTCTCACTACAAATTCATTATTCTTTAATTCATGATCATCCATGATTCAGATATATCTCTAAAAATTAACTCAATATAAAACCAGATACCTCAGAAGAAATAACTTATACAATGATGAGCAAGAATTTCAATAGGAAGACAATTCTAAGTACATTAAGGGAGCTCTTTACCTTACTAAGCATTATTTTTCTTTCTTTTATTATAAAGTAACTAATATGCTCCTAGCTTTAAATAAAAGTCACTTGGAAGTAACATTGAAGCTTGAAATCTCTTTTTCTTAGCCAGTCTTTTGCTTTTACTTATCATGAGCAGTGTAAGACAAGATAACCAAGTGTTCCATGAAATTATGTTTCCTATTGCCTTTAGATGCACAATGAAACTGACTCTGCCAACTCTATTCTTTTCTTCTCCAAGGATAACTTGTGAAACATCCTTCCTTTTAGCTTCTATTTCCTTATATATTATAGTTCACTTATCATGAGAATGTTAATAATGATATGGTTCAATTCTTCCAACAATGTGTTGATTTTTTTTCAAACATTGGATAAAGATTTCAAATATGAGGTTCCTAATATTAAGTTAACATAGCAGTCATGTAGCTAGTAAAATAATGTGAATATTCGCACTTATTGCATCCTTTCAACGGTTCCACTGGTCACTGAAAAAGTGAAAAGGGACCACATAAGACTAAAGGACATTTTTAAAAATTTGTCTTTGTTTCATATGTTATCACAGACAAGGAATTTTACAAATAATGTCCTATCTGCTACCTACATACCTCCCCCTCTTTAGATGTATGAGTCCTTGGACAGCATACTGATCTTTTGGGCAAAACCATGCCTTTCCAGCATTGGAGAAAACCCAATAGTTTATTCTCTTTTAACATACCTATGAAAATTCAGGATCACACAATGATGAGATATCAGAATGTTCTTTTGGTAAAAGGGCTAACTTTGTGAGGATAATTACCCTAAAATATTAAACTCCATTTATCCTAAGTTGCCCTATGCAAACACATTTTCAACCATACAAGTTTATTAAAACCAGAAGGGATCTCTGAAATCATAAGGTCATAAATAAGAAAGGCAGAGAAATTAAGTGACTTGCCTAAGGTCACATTGGTAGAGAGTGACACAGACAGAGCAAGAAGCCCAGGTCTCCTGATTCCCTTGTTCAATGCCCTTTCCACTGTGCCTTATTATTTCCCAATTCTATTACAAGAGATTTCATTTAACAGCAGTAACTTCCTGGAGATGCACTACCCGTGATATTGGTTACTTTAAATACTAAGCAGAATCCTCAAGGCTGTATACTGAATGAGAATCAGTTATGAGAGAAATTGCTACATGAGGCTTGAAAAAACCCCAGTGGAACACACGGCAAAACAGAATAAGAGACACGGAAATAAAATTCAGAAAAACCTTCCTGCTTACAGACAAAGGTGAAGGCTATAAACCATCTTAAAAGCTCAGGGTCTTTGTTTACTGTTTCTGAGTGGGAACAGTATTGGATAAACAGAAAGACCTCAGACCACATTGTCCGACTAAAGTCCCCCGGGAGGTTAGGGATTAGATGAAGTAGGGGGTTGGAGGGAGGCCAGAAATGGAGCTGTCCAACACAAATTCACTGGTAGACAGGAAAAAAAAAATCCCTCCATCCCCCCATATGTTCTTTGAATTCATTTGGAGTGGATTTCATTGTATTGATTTTTGAGATATAAAGGGGTAGACACTTTCCAAAGATTAGGAACAGCATCAACAAATATCATTTTAAGAGTTTATTCCTTTGTCACTCATTTTTTTTTGAAAAGTGTATTTCTCCTCATGCTCCTTCCCTCTCCCCTCCTCTGTCTCTCTCAGTGCTTCCCACTTGATCTTTCTCTCAGTTCTTTAATCTCCTTTGCCACAACCACCTTCAATTTTCCTCCTTCTCTTTTCCTCTTCTATTAAAGAGAATCTTTAATAGAAGAATGCTCTCTTATAATCTCCCCAGCTTGGGGATGTTTTTCCATGAGGTTAGTCAGCAGATCTGCTATGAGTTTTGTAGTCCCATTAGATTGCTTCTGGGAATACATAAATCTCAGAAACTTCTTCCACAGATAAGTTAGTTATTTTGTGGAAAAATCAGGGATAGGAATTGGAAGTCAAGATATTTCTCCTGGATCAAAGCAGTAATGTCATTCTGAAATTTTTATAACATTTGGAATTCTACTTGATCATTGCCAGCCTAAGCCAAGAGATCATAAAGCCAACTGGCTCAATGAGAACTTTAGAATTGATCTCTCAACATTATCCACCAGTTGATCTTTTATATCTCTTTCATCATAGTCTTTTCTCTCATTCTTTTTCCAGTTTATCAGTTTTCTTTGAAACCTTACTCTCTTCTGATGATACTATATCCTGATTTATCATTTCCAGGTCTTGCTCCTTGATGTTATTTCCAATATTCTCTTTTGGGATTAATGTCAAAGAATAATTCATGTAAATGTTTTTTAAAAAAAGCTTTAATAAAAAATAATATTCCCTTTTGAAATCTATTCAGTCAAAGTCTTCTGCCCATGGTGGCAGTATTATACCAGCCCTGTGATCATTATGTCTCCTTTAAGAGTTCAGCCTTTGGTTCATCATATTCCTCTCTTCTTCAACTTTTTGTCCTTCATTTCAAGGCATTTTACTATCCATGTAGATACTCTTTGAAACTCCCTCGCCTTCCATTTCCTCAAACTTCTTAAGTCCTATCACCTACTCTTTCATTCTACTTCAGCCACACAAAATAGTAGTCAAAAACCACATCATATCTCATTCATTACCTACAAATGTTAGAAATTTTGACATTCCTTTATCTGATCGCAAATATTTTATCGTTCCATCTCTCTATGTTTCAAGCTTCCTCCACCTCTTCTTCATTCTCATAGAGACTTCTAATAGGTATAGCCCTTAGCACTTTCTCATAAATTATCTGTTCTTTGATTTTGCTTTCCTCTCTACACTCAATCCAAAAGTTAGCCATTACAACTCTACACTGACCTCTGATCTTATATACTTTATTTCTGGGTACTTGTAATTCACAACTCCAGCATACTACATACTTAATTTCTCCCCAAATCTCTCTAATTTTAACCTTTCACTAGCAACTAGCTCTTTCATTATTGCTTTCAAACATGCTCAAATTTTCCTATTAAAAAACACACAAAATAAACATAAAAATCCATTCACTATATGTTCAAGTTATAACCTTATATCTTTTATCAATTGAATCCTTTCTCAAATTGAATCCTCAAAAAAGTTGTCTGGGCAAGGCATGTTAGTGCATGCTTGCAGTTCTTACAGATGGGGAGACTGCAGCTGGTAGATCATTTGTATTTAGAAGTTTGAAACTGCAGTAGAGATAAAGTTGATCAAGTATTTACATTAAAGGAGGCACCAATATGGTGAGCTTCAAGGAAGCAGGTTAAAGCTTTGTGTGATGTTTAGTATTGGGTTTAGAACCATAAGTGAGCAGTGAACTTTCAGTCTGGGCAAGAGACAGGAAGGAAAAGAAAGGAAAGCAGAAAAGAGGAGAGAAGAATAAAGGAGACAAGTGGAGAAAATAAGAGAGGAGGGAAAGAGAAAAGGTGAGGAGAGGAGTGAAGAGGAGAGAAGAAGAGAGGAGAGAACAGAACAGGACAGGACAGATGGGAAAGATGGGAAAGAACAGGAGAGGAAAGGAAAGAAACTTCACTATTTTTTCTTCTCATTCTGCTCAATTAGAGTCTCTTTTCTTGGCATTTTCACAAAAATCCTTGGAAGTTTTAGATTTTTGGATTATAGATTTAGAATTGAAAGAGAGACAAATGAGTCATCATGGAAGCTTAACCTAGAGTCCAGAAGCTTCTTTTTAAAAAATTAGTTTGATAACTATTTCAATATAATTGTTTTCCTTTGTAATTCTATATACTTTATGAATTTTTAAAAACATTCTGAAAAGGGGTCCAAAACTTCACCAAGTTACTCAAGGAGTCAATGGCAAAATAAAAATAAAAAGGTTAAGAACCCATGATAAAAATTAGTCCAATCCCCTTACTTTATACATGAGGAAACTGAATCCTGAGAAGTTAAAGTACTTTCCCAAAGTCAAACAGTTAGGATTTGAATACAGATCTTCTTCCTCCAAATATGTCTACATATGTCAAATATTCTTTGCTTTTGATATAAATTGTCTATTTGGTTCCCATTGGAAACACAGAAGCACAAATAAGAGAAGCACTTAACTACATTTAGCTTTGTCTTTTCCACCTTCTTTTCCCCTTTAACCTTAAGTGGGCTCCATTTTGCCAGCCCTAATACTGAAATTGTTTTAATGAGCCCCAGTTTCAGTTTGGAGCTTACCATTTAGCTTTCCTAATGAATTAACTAGTGCAATGAACCAGTTGCAAGGCTGTCTGCAATATAGTGAATTATTTAGATCCTAACTGGGACAGCATCTTTCTTTCTCTCTGACAAGCATAATTCTTTATTCTCCCATTAGCTGGATGCCCTGGTCTCAGTAAACTAGTTATTGACTTGCTCATTTACAGAGCTTTTGTCTAAATGCTCTTTCCCTTATTTAACTCAGGCAAACTTCTCTAATTTTCCCTCACAACACCCAGGCAGAACTAGCTTGTAAAAAACATCATTGTTCATTTCTTACAAAGAAATCAAGAGGTTCAGTAGCTCACGTTAGGTGCTTGTACCAGGTTATAATGGATACAAAACTGTATAGGACTTAGTAGGTGTCCTGTAAGCCCTATAGGAAATCTGAGACAATGAATCATGGGGACAAACCCCCACTGAGTACTGTCTGAACAGACTACAAATAGGCAGAACTGCTTCCTAAGCCAAAACCTTCCCAATGGCAGAAATATATAAATTAGGCTGGAAAGGGAAATATTTTGCAAAGAATTTTTTATGTAAAGACAACAATAATTTATCTGGCCAGGGAGCAGGGGAGAGTGTATGAAAGCAAACTGTTAATTACCCATAATGCCCTTTGGGTCCACATTGACATGTTTCACCAGTATCTTCTGCCACCTTTTAATATCCTCTTCTCTCTTCTCCCCTCTCATTTTGTGAGTGTTACTGTGTCAAAATGTCACACCATATTGGCTCACCTTGGTCATGATATATTGTGTCAGGTCAGATGTGATGAGACATAAGAGATGTGACCAGCATTGCCTCCAGTACAGATTAGGTCTCAGAAATTAAAGAAACAATCCTGAACCATCACTCAGAACTCAAAATTGAACTTCTTTCAGATTTGTCTCTTTCAAAAAAATGCTTTAATGAATCATCCCCTCTTGATTTTAATTACAAAGAAAAGGACAGTGTGATTTTTCTATTTCTACCTTTCTGCTAAATACAAAGTGTTGTATATTAAATCCAGATTCTATCAATATTAATGTAATTGTGCCACTCCCCAAAATAAATAAATAAAATAGGCAATAAACACCCCCCATACCTTGAAGAAATCTTGTTAACACTTTTATTACATTTTTACGTTTGAATAATGATGCTCTAATATATCTTTTTCTTGACTGCAATTCCCAGAGTCCTTTTAAGAGTCACTTGGTTTGACAGCATAAGAATTCTAAGATAAGGAAAAGACAAATTAGGAAAAGGTCTATGGGAAAAAGAAATATTGCATTGGAAAGTGGGGCTTGGGGAGAACAGTTTCAAGGAAGATATCGCCCTGATCAACCAAGTATAGTATTACCTTTTTTTTCTTTAAGAGTTGCTTTGTGGTGAGGGATTCCAACAAGATTGTAACATTACTACAACATCCCAAAATTCAGTAATATCTATTCTTGGTCAAACGTGTTATCAGGTAAGGGTTTGGGTAAGATACTGTGTGCAGAGTATGATTACTAAAACAGACACAATATTCACCTCTCACTGATATTGTCTTACTTCCTCCTTAAATCTCTTTCCAGTTTTACAAATTATCCAGGGAGTATAAATTGGATAAAAAATTATCAAAATTACAGAAGTTATCTCTCTAACCAGCTCCTCCTCTCTGGGAGGCGAGAAGGGTTGCAATTAATATACAGGCAACTGCAATCTTTTTGTAACTGACAACCAGTTCAAGTCATAAATCACAAGAGAAGTTACAATCCTTCAACGATCTGAAAATCTGCACTAACAACTTGTCTCTCCAGACAAAAGGAAGGTGGGAAAAGAACACCTTAGTAGTCATTTTGAATAATTTTGCAGAGGATGATTACAGCAATCAATGTTCACAAATCAAAGATAAAGAATACTATAAATATATGTAAGACAAAAGCTTTGCCTGTAGTCTACATGAAGGGGTAAGGGTAGGGTAAGGTTCAGGTACGATTGTTCATGGGTTTGCTGTTGTAAGACACATTTGAAACTACTTGAGTTTCCTCCCCTTTCATTTCTTGACATCAGTAAGTTTGAGAAGAAGCAGAAATATAAATGATTTGGAGTGAATTATCTGGGACTTTTTATCATAATGAGAGTCATATAAGGAGATTAATGTCATGCCATAGCATTAAAAGAAAGGTAGGAAAATGCTTAATGGGAATGGTCCAAGATGAGGAAGCACAGGCAGTATGCTTGCAGAGTAAGTTCTATGGACACCCACCACCACCACCAGCTCAATGACAATGAAGAGCAATGTGAGAAATTTCACAGAACTTCTGAGGACCAGGATTTGATTGTTGATTAAACAGAAAGTAACTTCTGGTTATATTTGAGTTGGGACAGAGATAACTCTTTCACTTGATTAGATTCTCCCATTTGACTTTGATACTGGAGAGATATCTAAGAACTCTTCTCAAAAAATTAAATGGACTAAATAGAAATCAATGAATCGATGATTCAAGATATATTTTAAAAAGTCAAAATACTGAAATAAATGGAAGAAAATGTAAACTATCTCAACAAAAATAACTAACCTGGAAAACAGATCAAGGAGAAAAAAAATTAAGAACCATTTGGACTACTTGAAATCTATCACCAAAACAAGAGTTTAAGAATCATATTGCAAGAACTCTTAAAAGAAAACTAACCAAAACTCTTAGGAGCAGAGGATAAATTGGAACTAGAAAAATATATACCAGTCCTCTTTTGAAAGAAACATCCAAAAACTTATAGCAACATTATAGCCAAAGTCCAGTTTTCCAGTCAAAGAAAAATTATTGCAAGCAACCAGAAAGCAAGAATTTAAGTACCAAGTTGCT
This sequence comes from Antechinus flavipes, assembly GCF_016432865.1. Classification (NCBI taxonomy): domain Eukaryota; kingdom Metazoa; phylum Chordata; class Mammalia; order Dasyuromorphia; family Dasyuridae; genus Antechinus; species Antechinus flavipes. The sequence continues at coordinate 71,013,925 of NC_067401.1, read as the reverse complement.
ACAGTCAAGAGCACATAAGATTTGGTAGCCACCACTATCATGAAGTTTGGACTATCATATTCCAGAAGGTAAGAATATATGCTTTTACATTCAAGAATAATTTAGGAGCAAAAGAAGATATAATCCTTAAAGAGACTAGAGGATTTCTAAGAATTCCTGAAGAAAAGACCAGAATGGAATAGAAACTTTGAAGTTTAAACACAGGAATTAAGACAAACATTTAAAAAGCAAGCACAAATGAATTGTGATAAAGGACTAAATAATGATTTTTTTCATTGTTTTTGTTACTCAATCACTTTTCAGCTTTGTCTGATTCTTTATTGCCTCTGTTGGTGTTTTCTTGACAAACTTACTAGAGTGGACTTTATAGATGAGGAAATTGAGGCAAACACAGTTGTGACTTGCTCAAGGCATATGGTTATTAATAATCTGACGCCAGACTCTCTATTTAATAAAAATTTCTGGGAGAACTGGAAAATAATATATTAGAAACACATCTCACACCTCATACCAAAATAAGGTCAAAATGGATACATGATTTGGGCATGAAGAATGATACCATAAACAAATTAGGAAAACAAGGGATAATTTGCCTATCAGATCTTTGGAGAAGGGAGGAAGAATTTATGACTAAAGGAGAACTGGAGAACATTATTAAAGAAACAATAGACAACATTGATTACATTAAATTAAAAAGATTTTGCACAAACAAAACTAACAGAAACAAGATTAAAAGGGAAGTACAAAGCTGGGAAAAAAGCTTTATAGCCAGTATTTTTTATAAAAGTTTCATTCCTAAAATATATGAAGAACTGTGTCAAATTTATAACAATACAAGTCATTCTCCAATTGATAAATGGTCAAAGAATATGAACATACAATTTTCAGATGATGAAATTATTATATGAAAAAATGTTCTAAATCACTATTGATTAGAGAAATGCAAATTAAAACGACTCTTATGTACTACTTCACACCTTTCAGATTGGCTAAGATGACAGGAAAATATAGTAATCAGTGTTGGAGAGGATGTGGGAAACAGCTATGAAATGATTCCGCCATTCTGGAGAACAATTTGGAACTATGCCCAAAGGGCCACAAAACTGTGCATACCCTTTGACCTAGCAGTGCCATGATTGGGTCTATATCCCAAGCAAATCATAAAGGAGGGAAAAGGATCCACATGTGCAAAAATGTTTGTCAGTTCTTTTTATGATAGCAAAGAATTGGAAAATGAGTAGATGCCCATCAACTGAGGAATGGCTAAACAAGTTGTAGTACATGATAGTAAAGGAATATTATTTTATAAAAAAAAAAAATGAACAAGCTGATTTAAAAAGGGGCTAGAAAAAATTTACATGAACTGATGCTGTGAAATGAACAAAACCAGGAATACTTTGTACACAGTAACAGCAAGAATATATGATGATCCACAATGAAAGACTTGATTCTTCTCAGTGGTCTAATGATCCAAAGTAATCCCAGTAGATTTTGGACAGAAAATGCCAGCTGCATCCAGAAAAAGGTCTAAGGAAACTGAATGTAAATCAACATATGCTATATTCACTTCTTTTTTCTGTTGTTTTTAATCTCTCCCATGCTTTTTCCCTTTTGTTCTGATTTTTCTCTCTCAATATGATTCACAGAGCATTGTGTATTAAAAATAAACTTTAAAAAATAATCTGGGGCCAGATTTGAACTCAAGAAGATAAGTCTTCCTGTGACATTTAGCTAATTTACATTCTAATATGAAGAGATAATAGATGTATCTCCACTGAATTCTATCTTCATCAGAAGTCATAGTGATTCTAATTAGACAAGCCCTACAATGATTCTATTGTCTTGATGATCTTGAGAGAAAGAAGATAGGGAAGAAGGAAAGGGATAAACATATATATTGTCTACTATGTACCAGCTACTATGCTAAGTCCTTTTCACAAATATTAACTTATGTGATCTTCACAACAACTTTAAAAGACAGATACTATTATTATCCCCATTTTATACTTGAGGAACTTAGGTAAGTAGAACTTAAATGACTTGAGCAGATCATACAGCTAGTGCATGAGGCCATACTTAAACTCAAATCTTCGCTCTAGCCTCTACCTTTTATCCACTCCACCATCAACTACTTTTGGAAAATCACATGACCAGGTTACACCCACAAGGAGGAAGGAATATGGGAAGAAATAACTGATATTTGAATTTTACTCTCATCTTAATTAGTCAAAGGAGGAAAGAATTCAAACATGTAGTTGTGTACAAAAATGTTATTCAACAGGGAAATGGGAGAAGGAAGAAGAGGAAATTAGAGACTAAGGGACAGAGTAATCTTAAACAAACAACTTCTAAGAATATACAAAAATATAGCTCTTTTCAAAGTAGAAAAAAATGAAAATCTATCCCATAGTTGTTATATTGGGGAATGGATGAACAAGTTATGGCATAGAAAAATGATGGAATATTATATGTATTATGTGATGAAGATAGTTGCAGTAAAATATTTATATGAATTCGTAGAAAATCAAATGAATACAATGAAGAGAGCAATTTATATAATAAGAGCAATATGATAAAGACAAATACTTTTGAAAAACTCAGAACTTTAATCAGTATAACAACCACCCATGATTTCACAGGAATAATGATGAAATATGTTACCTACATTGAGGAAGTAAGGTAAAGAACTTGGAGTGTAGAATGAGACATATATAAATAAAAAATACACACATAAACACAAACACACTTGTACATGTGCACATATGACCAATACAGAACTTTATTTTATTTGACAAAATGTCTTTTTATTTATCTTTGGTTTTCAATTGAGGAGAGGCATGAGGGAGTAAAGATAGATTTCTACTGATTTTAAAAGACAAAATATTATTGAAATAATTATGAGGAATGTGATTTAAAATTTTTTATTAAAATTAATATTTTAATTCAATTTTTGGGTTTAAAATGAAACTTTATTTTTAAATTTTAAATGTATAAATAAACACATATGATCAAATTACTTGGAAAGCATTACTTTTAGGAGGAATTCTTTGTCTTTAATCCATCGAACTACTTAAAATGAGTTTATGTAGTTATTATGGATTTTTTTTTAAAGAGCCAATCAGGGTTAAGTGACTTGTCCATTGTAACAAAGCTACAAAGTGTCTGAGGCCATATTGGACACACTTTGCCATCTAGCTGCCCCATATTATGACTTTTTAAAAAATAAATTTATTACTTACCTGTTTGAAATAACATATTTTCTAAAATTAAATAACATTGGAAATTTCTGCAGAAGAATTACTGCATTTGCAACTTCAAAACATATGAGATAAGATAGAACATGGGCCATTCCACTGGAAGCCTAGGAGCCTGAACCACTCTTTATACTAGTGCAGAGGGAAATACACCTGGGTCCAGGGGTAAGAAATAGATCAGGGTGATTGGAAATGATAATCCTGAATAAAATGAAAGAGTGTGGCCTTTTTAAGCTAAGCTCTTCAACACACTCATTTACTTAGACTGCACCCATTCACTGGTTATGACTAAATATCAATTGAGGCAAAGAATCTCTTCTTTCATTTACTCAAAAATAAACAAATGAATGAATGGATGAATCTGGGAGAAGGAGACCCTCAGAGGTTCCGGCCAAAGCAGAAACGGTTGTCATTTATATTCAATCTGAGTCATATGAGATCTGGGATGGGTCAGTTGGCAAACTTTCTTTTTTCATTCCTTTCTTCTTTCTTTCCTTCCTTCTTTTCTTGCTTACTTCTTTTCTTCCCTCTTTCCCTTCCTTATGTCTGTCCATATAGGATGTTATATCCTTACCTACAAATGATCTTAAAAGCAGTGTTTTCTTTTCTTTTGGATCCATAAACATTCCAAGATATCGTGGGGCTTGTTGACTAGATTTCTTTCTTAAGGACTATGCCTTAAATTAAAACCAATCTGATTCTCACTGATTGATCACCAATATGTCCTAGACTAAAATCCATTTGGTGTGGTGCTAGTTAAGACTGTATCCAAAGCCAAGATGGTAGAGTGAAGCCAGGAAGTTGCTCAAGCTCTCCCAGGTCCCTCAAAAAACACATGAAACCAAGTCTCTGAACAGAGGCTCTAGATAAATTGGAAAAACTTCAAGAAATATCAGTCTCATTGGGGTGAAAAGGGTGTTCAGCCCAGCTCAGAAAGTTTGGGAAAGTCGATGAGAGGGTTGTAATCATAACAGAACAACAATTCAGACCCTCAGACCTGGCTAAGTAGAGAAGCAGATCAGAGAGACAGTCCCCAAACCCAATTCAGAAGGAAAGGAAAGAAGGAAGCAAGGAAGGAAGAAAGAAAGGAAGGAAGGAAGGAAGGAAGAAAAGGAGGAAAGAAGGAAAAGACTATTAAACACTGTATTAGAAATCACACAAAGCACTGACAAGACAAAAAACAAAAAGACAACAGCTAACTTCAAGGAATTTATATTCTAATAGGGGACAACAATATATAAAAGGGAGATGAAAAAAGATGGAGAAAGGCAAATCTAGAGAGTATGAAAAAAAAGCTGAGACAGGCATTTTGAGAATTTTAACTACTTGGGTCCTCCAAATTGTCATCACCAACCATCTTTGAGACAGTATGAATTTTCTTTCTCTTTCATTTCAGTCTAGATTAGGTGTAGTATATCTCTAATTGTATATGACTTGGGAATATTTATTAATTTCTCAAGGCAATATGGCAATGTTTGACCTCAAAATCAATAGCATTTTCTGTTTTTTGTCTTTTTTCTTCCCTTTTCACCCACATCTTGAAAGAAGGAAATGCCTTCTATGTCAGATTTTACAAATTTATTTATATTTTAATTCAGGCAGCTATCTCCATTTAGCAAGAAAGGAAATGTTGGCTATGGGAGCTACTTCATGGCTTCTGGTTTTCTACTTATAATTTTTAGGTTATAATTGTTTAACTTCTGAATGAAAGTATGAGTTGATAATATAATTTTATTGTCCATTTCCCATTTTTAGAAAAGTCAATAATATGTTTAAATAATCTTCTTAATTATATGTCAAGTTTTTCATGTTACTCTTCTTATTTCTTATAAATTCTGATCTAATCTCTAAAAGAGTCCATGGTCTCATTGTGTTCTGATTCAACGAGAACTGCTACATCCATTATAATCCTTCCTCTGTTTAAAATATAGTCAGTTTCATTTGGGAATATATAGGCTAGTGTGATTCAGGAGAAAAAAAATCAAATATGCTAAAGACTTGCAGATTTCCCATACGGAAGCTTCATACCCCTCTATTTCTTTTAAAAATGAAATTTAATAAAAATAAAAATAAAATCTTATATTTATGTTCAAAAAATTAAATTGCATGTGATAATTAAAGAGCAAGTCATGAAAAAGTGTTATGATTTTAATGTACTTATAAATTCAATATGAGTTAATTATGAAATGGCAGGCAGAAAATCTAACATAAACTTTAACTTTATGGAAAATCATAGTAACAATATTGATCATAACAACACTAACTAGCACTTATATAATGTTTTAAGGACTGCAAAATATTTTACAGTGATAACCTCATTTGATCTTTACAACAACCCTGAGAAGTAGGTAGGTGTTATTATTATCCTCATTTTACAAATGAAAGAGACTGAAGCCAAAAGGTTAAATGGCTTGCATAGATCCCAAAGCTAATAAGTATCTGAGGCAAGATATGATCATAGGTCTTTCTGGCTTTCAGCCCAGCACTTTATCTACTACACTACTGAGCTGCCTCCCATTGTCTTCAAAGCAAGAAATATCATTTTTGTTGTTATTAGGGAGTTTACTTAGCAAAGATATTAGCATATTTTGTCATTTTCTTCTCCAGTTCATTTTACAGATGATGAATTAAAGCAAACAGGGTTAAGTGACTTACCCAGGATCACATAGCTAATAAGTATCTGAAACCATATTTAATCTCAGGAAGATGAGTTTTTCTTCTTCTAGCTTCTCTGCTTGTTCTTTCTTAATTAACTCATACTGAACTGATAGTACATTAGACTGAAAACTTTTTTTTCACATAAATAGCTACCTAATCATGTTGTACCTATGAAATTTAATTTTTTTGAACCCAAATATAAGATTTTGCATTTTGCTCACCTTATTCTTTTTTACTTCTTTTTTCCTTTTTAATCAATTAATTGTTTTATTTTTTCTGATTATATATGTGTATTAACTTTTTAAATACATGTTTCTTTATGAATCATATTGGGAGAGAAAAATCAGAACAAAAATGAAAAACCACACAATTTTTAAAAAGTAGGAAAAAAGTGAACATAAAATATGTTGATTTAGATTAAATCTCCATAGTTCTCTTTCTGGATTAGATAGTATTTTCTACCCAAATGTATTGGGGTTACCTTGAATCACTGAAACACTGAGAAGAACCAAGTCTTTCATAGTTGATTATCACACATTATTGCTGTTACTGTATACAATGTATTTCTGGTTCTGTTTGTTTCATTCAGCATCAATTTGTGTAAATTTTTACAAGCCTTTCTAAAATCAGCTTGTTCATCATTTTTTATAAAACAATAATATTCCATTTCTTTCACATACCATAACTTATTCAGCCATTCTACAATTGATGAGCATCTACTCATTTTCCAATTCTTTGCCACCATAAAACTGCTGCCATAAATATTTTGACAAATGTGGGTCCTTTCCCCTTCTTTAAAATTTCTTGAGATACTGATCCAGTACTGGCACTACCAGATCATTTCTCAACTCCACCAATAACTTTCATATCCCAGTTTTCCCACATCCCCTCCAACATTTATAATTCTTTTTTTCCTATCATCTTAGCTAATCTAAGAGGAGCTGATACCTCAAAGTTTTTCAATTTGCATTTCCCTAATCAATAATAATTTAGAGCATTTTCATGTGACTATAAATGGCTCGTTTCATCATCTGAAAAATGTCTATTCATATCCTTTGACCATTTACCAAATGGAGAATGACTTGTGTTCTTATAAATTTGACAGTTCTTTCTATGTTTTAGAAATGAGGCCTTTATCAGAAATACTATACTTATCTTTCAATGTTATTTGTATTGGTTTTGTTCATGCAAAACCTTTTAATTTAATATACTCAAAGTTGTCTATCTCATAATGTTATCTTGTTCTTTGATGATAATTTCCTCCTTTCTCCAAAGATGTGATAGGTCAACCCCCCCCCCTTATTCTCCTAATTTGCTTATGGTAACAGCCTTTATGTCCAAATCATGGACCCATTTTTATTTTATTTTGGTATAGGGTATGAGATGTAGATGTATGTTGAGTATCTGACATGTTATTTTTTTTTCAGTTTTCCCAGAAAATTTTGTCAAGTAGTGAGTTCTTATCCCAGAAACTGGAATTTGGAAGTTTATCAAATATTAGATTACTATAGTCATTGTGTCATGTGTTTCTACCTTATTCCACTGATCTACCACTCTACTTCTTAGACTGCTGCTTTATAATATAGTTTTATGTCTGGTATAACTAGGTAACCATTCCTTATAATTTTTTCATTAATTCCTGTGATATTCTTTCCCTTTTGCTCTTCCAGATGAATTTTGTTATTTTTTTCCTACTTTTATAAATAATCTGGTAGCAGTTTGACTGGTATAGCACTGAACAAGTTGGCCAATTTAGGTTGACTTGTCGTTTTGATTGTATCAGCTTGTAAAGGCCCCATTTCTAAAATATATAGAGAATTGACTCAAATTTATAAGAATTCAAACCATTCTTCAATTGATAAATGGTCAAAGGATACAAATAGACAATTTTCAGATGAAGAAATTGGCATCATTTCAAGTCATATGAAAAGGTGCTCTTAATCACTATTGATCAGAGAAATGCAAATTAATTGTGTGTAGATACCACTATACACCTGTTAGACTGGTTAAGATAACAGGAAAAGATAATGATGAATGTTAGAGGAGATGTGGGAAAACTGAGACACTGATACATTGTTGGTGGAATTGTGAATGGATCCAACCATTCTAAAGAACAGTTTGGAACTATGCCCAAAGAGTAATCAAACTGTCCATACCCTTTAACCCAGCAGTGTTTCTACTGACTTATATCCCAAAGAGATTATAAAGGAGGGAAAGAGACCCACATGTGCCAAAATGTTTGTGACAGCTCTTTTTGTAGTCTAAGACTAAAAGAAACTGGCAACTGAGTGGATGCCCATCAATTAGAGAATAGCTGAGTAAGTTGTGGTATATAAATGTTATGGAATATTATTATTCCATAAAATATGATCAGCAGGATAAATAAGAAAGTACTGAAGAGACTTACATGAAGTCTCTCCATGAACTGATATTAAGTGAAATGAGCAGATTTTAGGACATCATTATACACAGCAACAATAAGATTATGCAATGATCATTTCTGATGGGTGTGGTTCTCTTCAACAATGAGATGATTCAGACCAGTTCCAATGAACTTGTGATGGGGAGAATCATCTGCACCCAGACAGAGGACTGTGCAGATTGAGTGTGGATCACAACATAGCATTTTAACTCTTTTTGCTTTTGTTTGCTTGCATTTTGTTTTATTTCGTATTTTTTCCTGTTTGATTTGATTTTTCTTGTGTGGAACAATAATTGTATAAATATAAATGCATATATTGGATTTAATATATATTTCTACCATGTTTAACATATATGAGATTACTTCTCATCTAGGGAAGGGGGTGTGAGAAGGGGGGGGAATTTGAATACAAGGTTTTGCAAGGTGAATGTTGAAAAATTATCGATGCTTATGTTTTGAAAATAAAAAGCTTTAATAAAAATAAAATAAAATAAGATTATATCAGCTTGGCCTACTCATAAACAATTGATATATTTCCAATTGTTTAGGTCTGACTTTATTTGTGTGAGAAGTATTTTATAATTGTATTCATATAGTTCTTGAATTTGTCTTGGCAGGTAGAGTTGCACAAATTTAATTTTGTCTACAGTATTTTTTAATTAAAGCTTTTTATATTCAAAATAAATGCATGGATAATTTTTTTCAATATTGACCCTTGCAAAATCTTGTATTCCTAATTTTTCCCTCCTTCTTAGACTTCTTAGATTGCTGCTTTATAATATAGTTTTATGTCTGGTATAACTAGGTAATCATTCTCATCCCCTCCCCTAGATAGCAAGAAATTCTATGCATGTTAAACATGTTAAATGTATGTTAAATCCAATATATGAACAATTATCATGCTGAACAAGAAAAATCAGATCAAAAGGGAAAAAACGAAAACGAAAACGAAATGAAAGAAAACAACAACAAAAAGAGTGAAAATGCTATGTTATGATCCATACTCAGTTCCCTCAGTCCTCTCTCCTGGTGTAGATGGCTCTCTTCACTCTGTCACAAGATCATTGGAACTGGTCTGAATCATCTCATTGCTGAAAAAAGCCACGCCCATCAGAATTGATCATTGTATAGTCTTATAGTTTCCACATACAATGATCTCCTGGTTCTAATCATTTCACTTAGCATCAGTTCAAGTAAGTCTCTCCAGTCCTTTCTGTATTCATTCTGCTGATCATTTCTTACAAAATAATCATATTCCATAGCATTCATGTACCACAATTTATTCAGCCATTCTCCAATTAATGGGCATCCATTCAGTTTCCAGTTTCTTGCCACTACAAAAAGAGCTGCCACAAACATTTTTGCACATATGATTCTCTTTCCCTCTTTTAAGATCTCTTTGGGATATAATCCCAGTAGACACATGGTGGAGTCAAAGGCTTTGCACAGTTTGATAACTTTTTGAACATAGTTCCAAATTGCTCTACAGAATGACTGGATTCATTCACAATTCCACCAACAATATATTTGTCCCATTTTTCCCACATCCCTTCCAACATTCATCATTATCTTTTCCTATCATCTTAGCCAACCTGAGGGTGGGTAACAGTACCTCAGAGTTGTCTTAATTTGCATTTCTCTAATAGTGATTTAGAGTACCTTTTCATATGACTAGAAATGGTGTCAATTTCTTTATCTGAAAATTGTCTGTTCATATTCTTTAACCATTTATCAATAGAATGGCTTGAATTTTTACAAATTTGAGTCAATTCCCTATCTATTTTAGAAATGAGGCCTTTATCAGAACCCTTTACTATAAAGATGTTTTCCCAATTTATTGTTTCCCTGCTAATCTTGTCTGCATTAGTTTTGTTTGTACAAACCCTTTTTAACTTAATATAATCAAAATTATCTATTTCTGTTCAATAATGAATTCCATTTCTTCTTTGGTCACAAATTCCTTCCTTCTCCACACATCTAAGAGAAAAACTATACTATATTTTTCTAATTCGCTGATAATATCACTTGTCTCCAGTTTTTTTAATGGAATTTCTTTTTCTATGTCTTGCTGCTGAACTTTGTGAGTAATATAGAGAAATGCTGGTGATGTGTGTAGGTTGTGCAGATTTTACATCCTGCAATTTTGCTAAAGCTATTAATTGTTTCAAGTAGATTTTTGGATGATTTTCTAGGCTTCTCTATAGTCTATAATCTTAGTCTATAATCGTATCATCTGCAATAATTTATAGTTTTATCTCTCATTGCCTATTCTAATTAATTTAATTTCTTTTTCTTTTTTTATTGCTAAAGCCAACATGTCTAGTACAATATTGAATAATAGTGGTGTTAATGTTGCCCACCATATTCTACTCTAATTATACTACATCTAAAGTATGTGTTTGATTTTAACTACTACATATTACAAAAATCTTTAACAAGCTGGAAAGCATCCAGAAAAGTTTGGTTCTTTAGTACTTGACATAACATAAGCAAAAATCTTCTGACCCAAAATGAGAAAGTGGGGAGTTTCATTTTATGTCATTGGAGAAAGTCCTCATCTCTGTGAAATTGTGGATCTACTAAAAATTATCTTTACATAACACTTTTATCCAGACCAGTTTCTCAGACACAAAGGCAAGATCCCTTTTTATTTCTTCATGCTCCCAAATGTCTTAAGTCAAAGAAATACCTGAGGAGAGGACTTGAAGATCCATGACAAATTTATATGAGATTTATATTTTGGACCCAACAGCCTTCCTGGGGCTACTCAGGTTCCAGCCAATTGGCAGCCACCTAGTTTACCTGCAGGTATGATTAGCTTAAAGCATCAGTCCCTCTGCTGACATTGGTTCATAGAAAGACAATGGTTCATAGGATCATGAATTGAGATATAAAAGGTCTTTGAATCTATCCTCTTTATGCAGGTGATGAAATTGGAGCCTATGGATATCTAGTGACTTGTTCAGGCTCTCATCTGAGGTAGGATTTGAATGCAGGTCTTACTTTCTTTAATCCCAGTGTTCCAACCATTATTAAGTCTCATAATCAGAACAAAAATCATCTGCAAAAATGCCAATCAGAATCATTTTATAACGATGTGTTCTGGAGAGAACAGGATTATTGGAAGTCCAGGACCATCAATGTTGTTAAGAATAAGGATGGCGGACTCACAGAACTGGGCCCAAGTATGCCATCAGAATGAAGCTAATCATGGCATCAGGCAGAAGTAGCACTGGAGAATTCAAAAGTTGGAAGGATTTATGGCAGAATCTGGTGATTAGAGAAGACAAAGGTGAGAAAATAATTTCAGAACCAAAAATGGCTTTAAACAAACTGTTTCTTCACCAAAGATCTCAAGTCTTCTGAGACTTTTAGATCTCAGACATCTTAAGAATACTAAGCAATTTTTAATTCCGTGGATGGTAACATGGATCAAGAGTGGAAAGAATAGTGATCTTAAGATCAGAAGACATGTGCTTAAAGCTTAATTATTCAGATACAATGACTTCAGTGGCTCACTTATATTCTCTGAAACTCATTTTTCTCCTCTGTAGAATGGGATAATACAATACCTACATCAGAAGATTTTTGTCTTGTAAGTCTTAAAGATCTGTCCACAAGTGAGTTATTATTATTGTTATAGCATGGCACTGGTTTAAAAGGACCCCATAGCAGTTAATACTGATCTCTGACTCCTCTGAAGTGACTCTTCCTCAGTCTGTGATAACCTTGTTTGAACAGAAATCTGTATCCTCCCATCAGATTTGAAACTCCCACAGACAATATAATTGCCCTCTTAGAGAACTCTACAGTCAGATCCTATTTAGGAGAAGTTCAGATCCTGAAGTTGGGGCCCAGGACATCCTTTCTTTCCACTGGGACAAGATAGGGGGCCCTCACACTATTTGTCAAAGACAAGTCTCGGAGCATCAAACAGCTAGATTATGGGGAAAGGCTTCAGAAGACTTTCCTATCTGCAGCTGTAGGGTGCTTCAAGTGGAAAATGATTGGCTAAAGTTGCCTCTGAGATGTAAATGAAATCTGCCTGGTCTTCTTTGTTACAATTTACACTTATTTTCCCTCTCTAGAGTCTGCAGATCAACTTTTAGGACTGAGAAATAAAAGGAGAGAGAATAGACTCTGGGCAAAATTGGAAAATAAGGTAATATTTGCTTGCGAGATATTCCATTCCTATTCCTTTTTAATGCCTTCTCAATTTCTTGTGCCCTTAAACTTCCTACTCCTTTTTGCTTTTCTGGTTGCCAAAGAGTTACATTAAGGTTCTAGCTGACAATAACATACAGTGTTCCCTCCCAGAATAGTTCCATTTTTTCATAGATAATATACTTCCCAGATCAAAAAAATTAAAAGTAGAATTTTAGGCACCATAATAGGGATTTGGAAGGAAGGGTCCTCTGACAAAAGGTTTAAAACACTAGAGAGAAGATTGATAATGACTAGCCACCCTAAAATGTTTTAATTTCTTCTTGCTCAATGTGTGAGTAATTAAATGAGGTAATTTATTATTGGGTCCCATAAGCAGTACCTCTTGGGGAATGGCAATAGAAACAATTGAAAATGGAGGATGAAGTGTATTCTAAATCAATATGGCTTGGGAACATCTGTTCTTAAAATGCCTCTTAAAACTCTAAAAGTAAAAAACAGGCAGAAAGATCTTGGTTAATAAATTTCCAACATGTGAACGTTTCTTCCCTTATAAACAGTTGACCGAGCTGGACACTTAGTTCTTACTAGAATATCCATCTCCTTCATTCCATCACTTCTGCTGAGGTATACTTTCCTCTCCCTCAGTGTTTCCTGTAGGGTTTGACCACTCATTCTCCTCCTCTTTTGGTCTTCCTTTTCTTCTTTGTGCAAAAAGATTTTAGTTTAATATAATCAAAATTATTCATTTTGTATTTCATAATATTTTCTGTCTTCTATTTGGGAATAGATTCTTCCCTTCTTCATAGATCTAGAAAGTAAACTATTTCTTGCTCTTCTAATTTGCTTATGCCATTACCTTTCATATCTAAATCATGTATCCACTTTCACCTTATCTTTGTATAGGGTGTAAGATATTGGTCCTTCATTGTGACTGTTATCAAGTGTTTCCACTGTAAATCTATCCTTATGCTACTGTCTCAGATGGAGATAAATAAGCAAGGACATGAATGCAAATTTCTGCTCAAGACCTACTACATACCAACTTTTCTTTCCCACTGCCACTGGATCTGCAATGGATAGGATAAGTTCAATATAAGTTAACAGTATAATCTTTTTAAAAATGTTTACTTATTTGATTTCTTTTTTACAAACTTTTCATTTCATTGGTGACATACCTTACTCTAACAAACCCAAGGGGAGCTACTCTGTGACTCTTTTAGAAAATTATCTGGAGCATGGAGATTTTAAATGATTTGCCTGGAATCAAAAAGCCAATAACTCAGAGATGGAACTTATAGCCAGGTCATTCTGTCCATGAAGCTACCTTTTTATACACTCCACCATCATACTTCTCCTGTAATAAGCTTCCCAAAAGTTACTGTCATCCTGAACTTTATTAAAAGACAGAAGACTTTTTGAGATGAAGAGGTAATGGTCCCGCAGTATCCTGCCCTCATTTAGACTTCATTTAGAGTATTGCGTTCACTTGTGCACACTGTAGCTTTATAAGAATACTGAATAGTTGGAGCATCTAGAGGAAGTTAATCAGTTTGGTAAGGGGCTTTGAGTTCGTGTCATATGAAGATAAATTTAAGGAGTTCAGAAGGGAAAATTCAAAGGAATGGGATGGTTATCTGTAAATATTTGGAGGGCAGTCATATAGAACAGAGATTAGACTAATTCAATTGGAACACAAAAACAAAGCCAAGGGCAATGGAAGGAAATTGCAGAGAAATAAATTTAGACTTGATATCAGGAAACACTTGCTAACAATTAAAGCTGTCCAAAAGTGGACTGGGCTACCTGAGATAAGAAATCAATTCTCCTTCTCTGGAACTCTTCAGGCTGATGCTAGATAACTACTCATTTAGTATAATGCACTTGGGGGTTCTTTGTTAGTATATGTTTGACTAGATAGCAACTAAGGTCTCTCCCAATTCTGAAATTCTGTGAGTCAGCAAGGTATACAGAATATATGGGAGAAAGGACAATTCCTCATTCCTGTTGCTTCAAGTTCCTAGAGTCCATCATGATCTGTGGTTGGTAATGATAAAAATAACCTAACATTAGGTTCCTGCCTTCATAGAGTTTGAAGTCTAGTTAGTAGAGAGATAATTGAACATATACATTCAGTATGTATAGAAATATATTTACATCAATACAGAAATAAGTGGGAAAGGGTTCATGGAGATTAAAAAAGAGAATAATACCAGGAATTGAATAATCAAGCAAAAAAATTTCTGAAACATAATGGATGATTTAAAAGGAAGGAAAAAACAAGAAATAGAACCTAAGAGGGAAAGGTACCATAAATTGCATTTTAGTTACTGAGTCACTGCACAAATTTTGGTATATAAATGTAATCGAATATTATTGAGCTACAAGAAATTACAGAGACAATTTCAGAGACTACTGAGTAGTAATATTAATGGATACAAAGTGGAGTAAGCAAAACAATGACAACATCATTGTAAAGAAAATGTCTTTGAAAGATTTAAGAATTCGGATCTCTAATCTGATCAAAATAGCTGAGTGACATAGACACTGGGTTCCCATGCCTAAGATGAAGCATAATGTCTACTTCCTAACAGAGAAATGATGAATACAAGGTACACATAGACACTCCCTCACACATATCATATACATATACAAAGATACATATATAAATATAAATTTGGACATGGGGTATGTTTGAGTACATTTCTTTATCAAAAGATTTAAAAAAAAATCTTTTCTTCCATTCAGTTAAGTAGGTGAAAGGCTAGAAATAGTGATGCCAAAGAAAGAAGATCAATGTAACATTTTTAAATGTTCACAGAAGAGAACAGAAGGGAGCTCAGAAAAAAGCACTGGAAAGCTGGATAATTTTTTTTATTAAAACTTTTTATTTACAAAGCATATGCATGGGTAATTTTTCCAACATTGACCCTTTCCTAATCTTTTGTTCCAAATTTTCCCCTCCTTCCCTTCATCCTCTCCCCTAGCTAGCAGGTAGTCCAATACATGTTAAATATGTTGAAATACACATTAGATCCAATATATGTATACATATTTATACAGTTATCGCGTTGCATAAGAAAAAATCAGATAAGAATGAAGAAAAAGAAAAACTGAGAAAGAAAACAAAATACAAGCAAATAACAACAGAGAGAGTGAGAATGCTATATTATATTCCAAACTGTTCCTACAGTTCTCTCTCTGAGTGTAGATGGCTCTCTTCATTACTGATGAACAAGTGGAACTGGTTTGAATCATCTCAATGTTGAAGAGAGCCTTGTCCATCAGAATTGATCGTCATATAGACTTGTTGTCATGTATAGTGATTTCCTGGTTCAAGCAGGACAACTTTTTTCTTTTTTTTAAATAGCTATTTTATTTACAAGTTATATGCATGGGTAATTTTACAGCATTGACAATTGCCAAACCTTTTGTTCCAATTTTTCGCCTCCTTCCTCCCACCCCCTCCCCTAGATGGCAGGATGACCAATATATGTTAAATATCTTAAAGTATAAATTAAATACAAAATAAGTATACATGACCAAAGCATTATTTTGCTGTATAAAAAGAATCAGACTCTGAAATATTGTACAATTAGCCTGTGAAGGAAATCAAAAATGCAGGCAGGTAAAAATATAGGGACTGGAAAGTCAATGTAATGGTTCTTAGTCATCTCCCACAGTTCTTTCACTGGTTGTAGCTGGTTCAGTTCATTACTGCTCCTTTGGGATTGATTTGGTTCATCTCATTGCTGAAGAGGGCCAGATCTATCAGAATTGATCATCATATAGTATTGTTGTTGAAGTATATAATGATCTCCTGGTCCTGCTCATTTCACTCAGCATAAGTTCATGTAAGTCTCCCCAGGGCTTTCTGAAATCATCCTGCTGGTCATTTCTTACCAAACAATAATATTCCATAACATTCATATGCCACAATTTACCCAACCATTCTCCAATTGATGGGCATCCACTCAGTTTCCAGTTTCTGGCCACTACAAAGAGGGCTGCCACAAACATTCTTGCACATACTTCTTTAAGTATTTCTTTGGAATATAAGCCCAGTAGTAACATTGCTGGATCAAAGGGTAGGCACAGTTTGACAACTTTTTGAGCATAGTTCCAAATTGCTCTCCAGAATGCTTGCATGTATACACAATTTCACCAACAACGTATTGGTGTCCCTGTTTTCCCACATCCCCTCCAACATTTAGCATTATCTTTCCCTGTCATTCTAGCCAATCTGGCAGGTGTGTAGTAGTATCTCAGAGTTGTCTTAATTTGCATTTCTCTGATTAACAATGACTTGGAGCATCTTTTCATATGGCTAGAAATAGTTTCAATTTCTTTGTCTGAGAATTGTCTGTTCATATCCTTTGACCATTTATCAATTGGAGAATGGCTTGATTTTTTATAAATTAGAGTCAATTCTCTATATATTTTGGAAATGAGGCCTTTATTAGAACCTTTGACTGTAAAAATGTTTTCCCAGTTTATTGTTTCCCTTCTGATCTTGTCTGCATTAGTTTTGTTTGTACAAAAACTTTTCAATTTGATACAATCAAAATTTTCTATTTTGTGCTCTGTAATGATCTCTAGTTCTTCTTTGGTCCTAAATTCCTTCCTCTTCCACAGGTCTGGGAGGTAAACTATCCTGTGTTCCTCTAATTTATTTATAATCTCATTCTTTATGCCTAGGTCATGAACCTATTTTGACCTTCTCTTGGTGTACGGTGTTAAGTGTGGGTCGATGCCTAGTTTCAAGCAGGACAATTTTTAAAATTAGGTATGGAATTTAGTATATACTTTTAAAAAATCAAGTGCTGTGAAAAATGTATGGCTTCATACAGAATCTTCTATTCTATTGCATATGAAAATGCCATATTTTTCATGTTTGAATTCAGAATTTTTTTAATAAAAAGAAGAAAAATAATGGATTTTAGTGGACTGAAAGTTGAGTATGTTAAAATAGTTTAAATTAGCTGAAATAGCTATTTGAAATCCTAGACTTCATTAAGAAAGACATAGAATACAAATCTAAGAATATGATAGTTCCACTGTGCTCTGCTCTGATTGAATAACAACAACAAGAACAACAGTAACAGCAGCTAGTGTTTATACAATACTTTAAGGTTTCCAAGATGTTTTACAAATATTATCTCATTTGTTCTTCACAACAGTCTTGGGTGACAGGTGATGTTACTCAGTTTTCTCATCTATAAAGTAGTGATACTAATAATAGTATTCAGGTCCTAATGTTGTTGTGAAAATCAAATGAGAAAACACATGTGAAATGCTTTGTAAACCTTAAGTAATATATTAATATTAATAAAGCTAGGTAGATAGCATAGTGGGCCTGTGGTCAGGAATAACTGAAGTCAAATCCAGCCTCAAATATTTACTATCTGTGTGATTCTGGGCAAGTCATTTAACTTTCATGAATCTTAACGTAGTCATCTGAAAAAATGGGGATAATGATACCTAAGTCTCAAGATTGTTGTGAGGATAAAATGGGATCATATTTGTAAAGCACCTTGTAAACTTTAAAGTACTATGCAAATTCCAACTGTTAGTTATGATTAGTTATTAACTATTAATTGAAAAAGTGGACAGAGACAAAGATAGAGATAGAAAGACAGAGAAAGAGACAAAGAGAGACAAAGAGAGAGAGAGACAGAGAGAGTGAGACAACAATTACAATTGGAAAAATAAGGATGAGCCTCAAGAAAGAAAGGGCATTAAATTGTGCTTTAGTAGAAATTAGGAATGCTATGAGGCATTCTGTACATGGAGGATAGTCTCTACAACGGCACAGAGATGGGAGATGGAACAAGGAAGAATTAGAAATCCAGAATAAAATGTATTTATAAAACATATTTAACATATGTTGGACTACCTGCCATCTAGGGAAGGGAGTGGGGAAAAGGAGGGAATAATTTGGAACAGAAGGCTTTGCAAGGGTCATTGTAGAAAAATTACCCATTCATATGTTTTGTAAGTAAAAAGTTTTAATAAAAAAATATAACAAAGAAATCCAGATTAATGGTAGGCATATTCCAAAACAAGACCATAAAGAATATTTTTAGAAAGCCATTTTCCAATAGGAGAGCATCAATCAATGCTACTTGTTGAAAACTAAGAATGTTAAACCAGCATTCCCAAAGGAACCACAATCACAATATTGTACATAATCATTCATTCAACAAGCATTTTTAGTGACTATCATATGCCAGGTATTGTTCTATGTATTAGGAAAATAAAAATAAAATAGTCCCCTTTCAAAGAACTAATGTTCTATGAAATAATGATGATGATGATAATGATGATGATGAACTTTGAATCAAGAAGACTTGAGTTCAAGCCTAGACTCAAGCCCATACTTTTTCTTTGACCCAGCAAGTTTCTTTCTAAAGCCTTAGTTTCCTGATCTAGGAGTTTCAAATGAAGTAACACACCTAAAGTTCTTTGCAAATTTTAAAGCTATGTATGGATAATAGCTATCATGATCATCATGCTTATATAAACATTTAAGAGTGTCTATAAACAAAAATGATGTACTTTGCTTTAGTATTCATCAAACAGAAAGAAGAGTGGATCTCTCAGCATGCCTTCAGATGATCATTAATTTTTAATAGCATTAATGTTTATTAGTGACAGATGATTGGTTTTGAGTACTTTATGAATAATAAATAAATGAGGTTGATTTCTGTTGCCTGTCACAGATTTGTATTCAAGGCCAGTGAGACTAGCCTTCACTCATCTAGAAGGACTTTGCCTACAAAGATATGACTATAATGTCCTCAAGGAACTGGTGTGGACTTCTCAGATTTTCACATGAGACTTATGGAGTTCTTGACATTTCCTCAAGCCTCTGAGTGTCTACTGAAGTCCTGGGTGATAGGAAGCTCATCTTCACAGTTGTAGCAAATAGAAAACTGCTGGAAAGGGCTTCTCTTGTCCTCCATTCCTGTTGCCTTCATAACACTTAAACACCTGTGTCCATCAAACAGAATACATCGGATCTCAGCCAGAGCTGTTCTTGACTTTGCAATTTCATTGACTGACAGTTTAATATCTATTTATTTTCACATCTGACACCAGTAAAGACAGGCTGGTATCATGAATGTCAAGACATTATGCTGACAACTGTATTTTTTTCATTGTTTGGAGAGGGGTGATAGGGATGGAGGTGGGGAGAAAGCTTGATACTTTTAAGTAAAGGATACTTTATAAGCTGAGCAACTCTAAGAAAGACCGAATGCCCTTTCTGACATAGTTGGTGATAGCTATTGACAGGTCACCTGTACAAATATGTATAGGAAGGGTTATGTGCAAATCTGAGACATACCAGCAGACTCACTGCTGAAATGATGTTCTGAAATGAAATGTGTAATTATACTATTTAAATGGCTGAAACAGCTGCCATGACTGTGGACTCTGTAAACAGTGATTTCCAGGCTCAAATTGAATGTTGAGAATATGGCCTCTTATTTTCAGCAGCTCTTATTTTAGTCTCCAAAATAAAAACAAGGGGCTTTGCCCCATCCAAATTTCATCATGTTGAATGGAATTTTACGTGGCGACTATATCACATGTGAGAAATATTGCCTGAATGACTGAAAGAACTCGCATAGAAACACCTGAATGACAAAAAAGGGGCATTTCCCACTGGGCACTGGGAGAAAAATTGTGACTTTGCAGATACTAAGCACCCAGTTTGGATCAAACTAGCCTTTTTCTATTCTGTGAATTAGGAAATACTTACTTTCAGCCACCAAGCCAGAAAAAAATTTCATGATTTCTCTATGATAGAGGAATCAATGTCCTTAGGCTGAGTTCACAAGACTTTGAGTCTAGTATCTCATGAGCACCTTTGCTTTTACTAATGGTAACATTTAATAATCTACAGAATCAATTTCACCATAGGACTGTTAAGGAAGTATCTTATCATCAGGTAGTATTGAATAGAATGACCTTATTGTCTTTACAACTCATGAATGAAATGCAGTATCTCATGGTAGCATTCTTCTCCCCAGTATCATTTTGCCAAGCACTTTGACAGTGAAATGTGTTCTCTAAACCTAAATTCTGCTCAGAGTGCATTAATTCCCTGGAATGGGTCTTGAAACTGATTGTGGATCTCCACCAAATCGCATCAATTTCAATTCTGGGCAGCTACTGTATAATTAGTGTTATTGACACAGACGCCTCATCCACATGTTTTCAAAGCTCTACACTTGTCTATAAGCTCCACTTAGAGATAACATTAGCCTTGGATGAATTAGTCCATTCAGCAGAATTATTGCTTGGACTTGGGATGGGGGTGGGTATTAGACTATAAGCTATCCAATATTCACAGTCTTACTCAAATTCTATTCAATTAAATCCCCTATTCTTATAACTGTATATGATCTGCATACTACCATTTTCCTTTTACTTGTTCTATATAACTTTCACTATTTTTCCATACACACCTGGTAGCCCGCTAATTTGCGATCCTTATTCTTTTGTGATACCTAAGACATCAGTTCTCAAATCCATATAATTACTAACTTCTCAATTGGCTTGGTCCCCTATTTGTTCAGTTTCTACCACTAAAATAACATGGGATTTCCCTGTCACTGAGAAGAGAATATTTGAGTTATCTGTTTCCTTTTTTGGGGAAGTGGCAATAGTGGATTGATAACTGGCTTTGAAATCAGAAAGAACTGGTTTCAAACCCTGCCTTCAACACAAGCAGGCTTGAGACTCTGGGCAAGCATTTTAAACATTTACTGCTCCAGACAATTTTCTATCTCTTTAAGTTCTATAGAATTTACCAGCTTACATTATTAGTGGAAATTTCCTCCCTTGGGTATTTTCTATGTCAAAGAAATCAAAAAATCTTTATTTCTGTCTTTTGCCTTACCTCTTTATGAAATAACCAATATCTCCTCAGACAAGGCCAATAGGTTTGGGGATGATAAAGGAGATGCTAGAAGTGTAAGGTTAGGGTATAGGCAGTGAACAAAGTGATCACATGGGCAAGATGAGAATAGGAAGGCACAATCACTGAAAAGCACAATAAATTGTTTTCTTTTCTAGCTGGTAAGATATTAGTGATCAAAGGTCTCACTTTTCAGACAAGGAAATTGAAGACTACAGGGATGATATGACTTTCCTAAAGTCCAAGTAAGGTAACAACTGGATAGAATTTAGCTTAAAGAATCATACTCACGTAAGAATTAAAAACAACAGATATTAAAAGCCATTTCATCCAGTTCCTACCTGAATAGAAAGTCATTTGACAACATAGGATCATAAGTTAATAAGATGAGATCGTAGAAGTTGGACCAAATCTCTGATAGTGGTTCTCAAGCTTTTGCTAGGAAAATCTTGAGTGAGAGGACAACCATTTCTTTCCAAGGTGGTCCATTTTCCTTTTGAACAGATCTAATTTACCTCAAGTAGAAACCTGTTCCTTTGCAATTTCAATTTATTATTCTTAGTTCTTCCTGATGTGTAATGACCGTGTATTTAAAATCAGCCGGAGTCAAGAATTCAGGTTAAGGGAAAAATCTTCAATCTTTATTGAAGTGAAGAGATGAATAAGGATTGTGATAGCAATATGGGCAGCTGCGACAGGAAGCCAGCTAACAGAGAGAGATCTGAGCTGAGCAAACTGTTGCAATGGCAATGCAAAAAGTCTCTCCTTCCCCTTCATTTTCCACTCCCCTGCCTCCACCCACCAAAATCGTCATTTCCTATACAACACATCAGGACTTGCTCCAAGAGTGGGTGGGGGCCATTCTCTCTCCAAGCTTATCTATTAATAGAGTATGATCCAATTACTATTTAGCCTCATGTTTGGGACCTCAGTGCATTGACTCAAGCCTCAGTCCATTACACTGATGGAAGCAATTAGAACAAGTCTAATCTATCTCTCTTCCAAAAATAACAAGGTAATACTTGATACTAGCAATCATGCCTTCCATTCCTTCAAATCTTCTCTCCCTCAGATTGAAGATCCCTAATTCTTTTAGCCAATGAATAAGTGATTTCTAGGTCTCTAGACATCCGGGGCACAGAACAAAAAAAAAAAAAAAAAAAAAGGACTCAAGTGGTAAACCTGTATTTAAACAAGAGACTCCTCTACAACTTCTTGAACATTTTTAATTCAATCAAAACAAAAGGGAATCCATTAATCTATTTTTCTTTTAATAATTTGTATTGCTCAGAAATTTTCTCTTCCTCAAATCTAAATCTACCTCTACCTATTACCCTTCAGTCTATGCTCTATGGTTTAACACAACAAGTCTAATCCTTCTTTCATACAATAATCACTCAGGATTTGAATACAATTATTGCACTCTCTTCCAATCTCTTCAAAATTAAGTATTATCAGTTCAACTAATCCTTGTGAGGCATAATCCAGAGACTCTTCACCTTCCTGTTTGTCATCTTCTGGATGTTTTGCATCTTGCCAATTCTTATCCTAAAAATTGTCATCTCTATCTGAATATGATGATTCAAATATGGGCTGAGCATAGCATAGCGGGACAATGGTATCCTTAGACCAAAATATTATAAACTTCTTTTAATGAATATGAAATTAACTGGGTTTCCTGGCTGACACTTTCTACTGACACATGTTGACTTTGTTTCCCATTAAAATTCTCAAATCTTCTCTACATGTACTTCTGTCTACCATGTCTCCTCTGTAGTTTGGCTGTAAAGTTGATTCATTTAAAAAATTGTTGCTATGTTTTCATTATGCTACTTAGATTTCTCCTTACATCCTCACCCAGATTTCTGCTCAGATTTCCCCCCAAAAAATTATTCCTTATAATAAAGAATATGCTTTAAATATAGAGAGCAAAAGAAAAAAAAATCCAGCAGAATTTGTAAACATAATAAAAAAGTCTGGAACTGAGTGTAGTTCACACATAGCATTTTCACTCTTTTTGTTGTTATTTGTTTTCATTTTATTTTCTTTATCATTTTTTCCAGTTTGTTTTGATTTTTCTTGTGCAACAAGATAATTGTATGAACATGTATGCATATATTGGATTTAACATAGATTTCTACCATGTTTAACATATATTGGATTACTTGCCATCTAGGGGAGGGGGGATGGGAAGGGAGGAATTGGAACACAATGTTTTGCAAGGGTTAATGTTGAAGAATTTTCCATGTATATGTTTTGAAAATAAAAAGCCTTAATAAAATTTTTTAAGTAATTAAAAAATAGTCTGAACATATATTCATTATTTCATACATGTGACCCTCACCTCTGCAAAGCAATGGTAGAAGTGACATCTCTATTTGGAGTCATGTTTGTTTCTTTGTAATTTGCTTTTGGTTATTTTGAGGTTATTCTTTATATTTACATTTTCTTTGTATATATTACTTTGTTAACTGCTTATTTTACTCTGCATCAGTTCATATAGATCTCTCTGTGATTCCCTCTCATCATCCTCTTTGTCATCTCTAAAGCACAATTATGTTTCATTACATTCATAGGCCATGATTTGTTCAGCCATTTATATATGTATATGTACATTGTGCTGTGTGCTTGTATAGTGCCTATATACACAGACACAAGCACAGACATATTATATGTGGCAATGAGTTAGCACAAAAGACAGAATATTGATCCTGAAGTCAAATAGGCCCAAGTTCAAATCAGCTTCAAACAATAACAAGGTCTCTGATTCTGGGCAAGTCTCTTCTGTTTGCCTCAATTTCCTCAACTAAAAATGGGATCAATAATAGCATCTACCTCTCAGTGTTCTTCAAAGTA
The DNA here is from genome assembly GCF_016432865.1 of Antechinus flavipes. Lineage (NCBI taxonomy): Eukaryota > Metazoa > Chordata > Mammalia > Dasyuromorphia > Dasyuridae > Antechinus > Antechinus flavipes. The sequence goes on along the minus strand of NC_067401.1, from coordinate 70,989,645 downwards.
GTATCAAATGAGATATTATATGTAAAGCACTTAACATAATGTTACTGGCACATATTAAGCACTTAATTTCAAATATTCCATATATGTATGTTATTTGTTTATTTATATGAATATATGATATTAATATCTTACCTGAGAAACTGAATACATACTTTTCTAAGATACATTAATTTTGTTTGTATATAAACGTTTCCATTTCAATAATTTTTTGTGATTACCTCCTTATCTCCTTATATATTGCATTACTTGCCATCTAGGGGAGGGGCTGGGGAGAAGGGAGGGAGAAAAAAATTTGGAACACAAGGTTTTGCAAAGGTGAATATTGAAGACTATTTATGCATATGTTTTGGAAATAAAAAGCTTTTTTTTTAAAGAATATATCTCCTATTTATTGGTATAAAAGCATATAATCTGCTTTTCAAAATAATATGATCTTTAATTTTAAGGTCATATAGCCACTTTAAATAATCTAAATGGAAGAATTTACCTTTATCCAATTGAATTTCATCTTATTTATTTTGGTTCAGTATTCTAACCTAGCACTATCTTTCTGCTTTTGAATCTATACTAGCTTTCCATTATTATCTATGACATGAAAGTCATTCAGAACATAATACTCCAGATATGAAAAGGTCAGAGTAGAATACAATGAACATAGGATTCTCTTGATTCCCTGTATAATGAAGTTTCCACAATATCAAAAATAGATTTTTATTAAAAAGAGGGAAGGACAATGGAAAAGCACATGATACAATCAAATCAATTAATATTTTATAAGTAAAGAACACTGGCAATTAGTATTTCCAAAAGGAAGGAGACGGTGAAAGTGTATCTTAATTCCCCAAACTGAAAAAGATATTTTTATGTGTGATGGAAATAGGAATGGGAAAGCTAACTTTTGCAATAGAGAAATGAATGGGTAAAAAAGGAAAATTATATAGAAACTTATCTTCTTTATTTAAAAAAATGATTGCCTATGTGTTATGAAGGCATAGAGAAAAGACTGATGATTTAAGATATAGGAATATAAATGAAGAGGAAGAGAGAAACTGAGACAAAGAAAAAAGAAGAAGGAAAGAAGGAAGGAAGGAGGGAAGAAAGGAAGGAGGGAAGGAAGGAAAGAGGGAAGGAAGGAAGGAGAGAAGGAAAGAAGGAGGGAAGGAGGGAGGGAGGGAAGAAGGGAGAAAGGGAAGAAGGGAGAAAGGGAAGGAGGGAAGGAGAGAAGGAGGGAGGGAAGGGAAGACTTAAGAGAGGAAGGGAAGAAGGAAGGAAGTAAGGAGGGTAGGGAGGAAGAAGGAAAGGAGGGGGAAAGAAAAGACAGGAGAGAGGGAGGGATAGAAGAAGGAAGGGAGGGGTGGATGGAAGGGAGGGATGGAAGGAAGGAAGGAAAATACTGAGATACTACTGTCTCTACCTCAATCAAGAAGCTATAAAGTATGATCTGAGCTAGAATTCCTAAATAGGACTTTTACCAGAAAGTATGATCTGAGCTAGAATTTCTAAATAGGACTTTTACCAGAAGATCTCCATAGCCAAGATTTTAAATGACAGGAGATTTGCCAATATTTGTGGAACTAATGCTTCTCAGTCAAGATTTGGTTTCATTCTCTTCACCTAATAAAATCTTTATTTTATAATATTGTGAAATTATATACCTATAATCGAGGAGAATCAACAATAGTTCAGTAAAAGGGGAAATGGAGAGAGAGAAAGCTAAAGGCTGAAAGGAGTGGAAGGAGATGGGAGCACCATGTATACATATACCAGATTTCTTGGAAAAGAGTTACAAATGAAAAGAGTGAGTCCCCCAAGTGAATATGGCCCTTTTAGTATCATAACAAGTTTCTAATACAAGCACTATATAAGTGCAAAGAAAGGGTCTTGGAAAACTATTTTGTGAGATTGTTTTATCCTGGGAAGCCAGAGAGACCAAGAAGCCATTATAGGTCAATCTTAGTTGGATTGTAAAGGTAGAAGGGAGATGGGTAGGCTACACAATATGTATATGAGGATAGAATGAGATAACTCTATAGTAAATTGGGGCCAGACTATGGTGGGTTTTAAATGATAGGGTCAAAATGTATACATGATTCTCTAGGCAATGGGTAATCACTGAAGATTCTTGAGTAGAGGATTGGCAAAATTGAAATCATTCATTGGAAAAATGACTTGAACAAAGGCAAGAAGACCACTTGGGAGATCTCTCTCTCTCTCTCTCTCTCTCTCTCTCTCTCTCTCTCTCTCTCTGTGTGTGTGTGTGTGTGTGTGTGTGTGTGTGTGAGATAAAATCAGATCAGACCCATTATTTCTTTGGTATGCTGAAATCTTATTTAAAAACACACTTTATCAGTGCAGGTTAGCACCTACCCAATAATTCAGAAAGGTGCTCCTGGAACTGAGAGAGATTAAGTAGCTTGCCCTGGATTATAGTGCCAACCTGTGTTAGAAGCTGGATTTGACCACAGATCTTCCTGACCCTGAGGTTATCTCTTTCCTTGCTACATAATACTAGCTCTTAGAAAACAGTCATAATGCAGACTTTTGATGGAAGGGTGACCCATTAGAGTCAGCCATTATGAAGATCTAAATAAGAAAGGATGTAAGCCTAAACTAAATTTGTATCACAGTAGAAATGGAGGTGAGAATACAAATACAAAGTGAGAATCAGATAGACTGTGAGTTCTGATTTTAATATATTGGGTACATAATTCTGGACAAGTCATTTAAACTTGCAATGCCCTAGGCAACTGTCTAAGTTGCAGAGAAAGTGACAAACCACTTTGGTAGAGAAAGTTTGTTACTGAAAACACCCTAGACTGATAAAATAGCTTTTTTCCTAGTAAATTTATTTTAATATGCATTACTTTATGAATCATGTTGGGAGAGAAAAAACTGAGCAAAATTTCTTAAAAATTAGACATAGTTTTTTATATATATTTTAGAAATGAGGCCTTTATCAGAAACACTAGCTATAAAGATTTTTTTCCCAGCTTTATACTTCCCTTTTAATCTTGTTTCTGCTGGTTTTATTTATGCAAAAACATTTAGTTTAATGTAATCTAAGTTGTCAATTTTGCCTTTTATAATATTCTCTCGTTCTTCTTTGATTATAAACACCTCCCTTCTCCAAAGGTCTGATAGGTAAACTATCCTTTGCTCTCCTAATTTGCTTATAGTATCACCCTTTATGCTAAAGTCATGTACCCTTTTTGACTTTATTTTCATATGGGGTATGAAATGTAGGTATATGCTGAGTTTTTGACATATTATTTTCCACTTTTCCCAGAAATTTTTGTCAAATATTGTTATTATTCAAGAAGTTGAAGATTGGGTGTTTATCAAATACTAGGTTGCTATAGACCTTGATTATTGTGTTGTTTGTATCTAATCTATTCCATTGATCCACCACTTTCTTTCTTAGCCAGTACTAAATGGTTTTGATGGCTGCTGCTTTATAATAGAGTTTTAGGTTTGGTACTGCTAAGCCACCATCCTTTGTATTTTTTCCATTAATTCCTTTGATATTTTTGACCTTTTGTTTGTGATGACCGCATATTTAAAATCAGCCAGAGTCAGAAATTCAGGAAAAATCTTCAATCTTTATTCTCAGTAGAGGTGAAGAAGGATTGTGATAGCAATATGGGCAGCTGCAACAGGAAGCCAGCTAACAGAGGTGAATCAGAGGTGAAGGGCAGTTGCAATATGAGCAGCTGTGTCAAGATGCCAGCCAGCAGTCTCTCTTTCCACTTCCCTTTCCACTCCCCTGCCTCCATCCACTAAAATTGTCATTTCCTATACAACACATCAGGACTTGCACAAAGAGTGGGCGGGGGCCATTCTTTCTCCAAGCTTATATATTAATAGAGTATGGTCCAATTACTATTTAGCCTCACGTGCTTGGGACCTCAGTGCATCAACTCGAGCCTCAGCCCATTACATTTGTTCTTCCCAATGAATTTTGTTATTTTTTTTCTAGTTCCATAAAATAATATTTTGGCAGTTTATTAGGTATGACACTAAACAAATAGACAAATTTAGGGAGAATTTTCATTTTTATTATATTAGCTTGGCCTACCCATGATCAATTGATATTTTTCCAATTTTTTAGCTCTGACTTTATGTGAGAAGTGCTTTGTAATGTATTTATTAGTTCAATAGTTTTCTTAGTTTCTATTTTATTAATCTCTCCTTTGAGTTTTAAAGTTTCTAATTTGTTATATAAGTGGGGGTTTTGGTTTATCCTTTTTCTAGCTTTTTTAGTTGCATGCCCAATTAATTGATCTCCTTTTTCTCTATTTTATTCCTGTAGCTATTTAGAGATTTAAAATTACTCCTAAGAACTGCTTTGGCTGCATCTCATAGAATGCTTGCCTCATTATTGCCATTCCCTTGTATGGAATTATAGATTGTTTCTGTGATTTGTTGCTTGAACCACTCATTCTTTAGGATTATATTATTTAATTTCCAGTTGGTTTTTAGTCTATCTTTCCCTGGACATTTATTGAATATAATTTTTATTGCATTGTGGTCTGAAAAGGAAGCATTTACTATTTCTGCCTTTTTGTATTTGATTATGAGGTTTTTAGGCCCTAACACATGATACGTTTTTGTGTAGGTGCCATCTACTGCCGAGAAAAAGCTGTATTCTTTTCTGTTCCTATTCAATTTTCTCTAAATGTCCATCATATCTTTGTTTTCTAGGATCATATTAACCTCCCTATTTTTTTCTTGTTTATTTTGTGTTTAGATTTGTTTGATTCTGAGAGGGGAAGGTTGAGCTCTCCTACTAGAATTTACTAGACTAGAATTTGCTGTCTATTTCTTCCTATAACTGACTTAAAATCATCTGTAAGAATCTGCCAGCTCTACCACTTAGTGTATACACATTTGTTAACATTACTACTTCATTATTTACAGTACCTATTGTCAAGATGTACTTTCCTTCTTTATCTCTGTTAATAAGATCTACTCTTACTTTCACTTTATCTGAGATCAGAATTGCTACCTTTGCTTTTCTTCACTTCAATGGAAGCATAATAAATTCTGTTCCAGCCTTTTATCTTTAGTCTATATATGTCTCTCTGTGTCAAATGTGGTTTTTGTAAATAACATAGTATAGGATTCTGTTTTTTAATCCACTCTGCTATTAGCTTCCATTTTATGGCAGAGTTCATTCCATTCACATTGATAGTTATGATTATCAACTCTGTATTTCCCTCCATCCCATTTTCTCCTTTGTATATACTTTGTTTTCTCTTTCCACCCTGACCTTAGTAGTGTTGTTTTCTTTTTTACCCAACCCAATCACTATCTTATCTCTTATTATCCCTTCTCCCTCTCTTAGTAGAGTTTTTTAACCCATCTCACCCACTACCTTATTTCGTATCACCCCTCCCCTTTTTTCTTGTAGTATTTTTAACTCACTCCACCTATTACCTTATGTTCTATCACCCCTTCTCCCATTCTTTTACTTTTTCCCCTAACATTCCTTTCCTCCTTATAGCCTTTCCTTCCCTTTTCTTTTTCTTTCTCCTCCTATTTTTCATAGAGTTAGATAAATTTCTATACCTAATTGAAGGATTAAGTTATTCCCTCTTAGAGACAAAATTGATGAGATCAGGCTTCCTGCAATCCTCATCTCTCTTCCTTTTTTTTCCTTGATTGTAATAGGTCTTTTGCATCTCTTCATGTGAACTAATTGTCCCATTAAATCTCCCCTTTCTTCTTTTTCCAGTCCAGACATTTTTCCACCCATTAATGTCTTTTTCTTTAATGTCATCACATCAGAGAGCATTAACAACCACACCCTCTTTCCATGTGATGCCCCACGTTTTTGTCCCAGTGACAGATACATTTCTCCATAGTCACAGATGCCATTTTCCCATCTAGGGATATAAACAGTCTAATCTTTAAGTTTATATATATATATATATATATATATATATATATATATATATATACACACACATATATATGTGTGTGTGTGTGTGTGTGTGTGTATTTCCCTCTGTTCACCTTTCTATAATTCTCTTGAGATGCTGTGTTTGTAAATTAAATTTTCTGTTTAGTTCTTGTTTTTGCAATAGAAATGATTGAATGTCTCTTACTTCAGCCTCCCCCTGAAAGGTGAAGTGGAATCTCACTGGATAATTAATTTTCGGTTGGAATCCTAGATCCTTTGCCTTCCAGAATAAGGTATTCTAGGACCTCCATTCCTTTGTTCTAGAAGCTGCCAGATTCTGGGTAGTTGCTCTTGACATTTGAATTGTTTTTGTCTGACAGCTTGCAATATTTTTCCTTGAGATTGTAGTTTTGGAATCTTACAACAATAATCCTTGGGGTTTTCCTTTTGGGATCTCTTCCCAGAAGTGATAGATGGATTCTTTCAATGAGTATTTCCCCCCTCTGTTTCTAAAATATTGGGGCAGTTTTCCTGACCTCTTGTAGAATGCTATCTAGGCTCTCTTTTTGGTCATAGCTTATAGGTAGGCCAATAATTTTTAAATTGTCTTTTCTGGATCTATTTTCCAAGTCAGCTATTTTTCCATCAAGATATTTCACATTTTCTATCATTTTTTCATTCCTTTAATTCCCTCCCCCCACTGATTATTACTATCTTATAGAGCCATTAACTTCTATTTGCCCTATTCTAGTTTTTAATGTTATTTTCTTTATCTTTTGCATTTCTTTTTTTTCCCATTTGGTTAATTCTACTATTTAAAGAGTTGTTTTCTTCAGACAATATTTTTCCTTCCTTTTCCAAACTGTTGACTCTCTCATACATACTTCTCATGTCTTTTCTTATGTTTTCTTCTACCTCTCTTATTTGCCTTTTGAAATCTTTCATGAGCATTTCCAAGAAGCCTCTTTGGTAAGACCAATTCATATCACTCTTTGGGATTTCTCCTGTGGACATTCTGTCCTCCTCTGAGTTTGTGTTTTGCTCTACCCTATCACAATAATAGTTTTCTATGGTCATGATTCTTTTTTTGTTTCTTGTTCATTTTCTTTCCTTTTTCTTTTCTTTTTCTTTTTTTTTACTTTTATGTTTGAGCTCTGCTATGGGGGTAAAAGGAATACTGTCCTAAGTCTCCTGAACAGCTCTGAGTCTTGGCTTTGAGCACAGTGACCCCTTGTGTTTGCAGGAGGTAGCTTTGTCAGCTTTTTTTCAGGATATAGGCTGATTTTGGAAAGCCTGCCTCCTGAGCTAGGACTGGAGGCTGCCCCACTGATTTGCTTCTCTACTGAGCCAGGGCTGAGGGTTTTTGTTGCTGATTTGCTGTAATCAAGATGCTCTCATTGGCTTTCCCAAAGGCTATCTGAGCTGTGCTGAACATCTTTTTTCATTTCATTGAAACTGACCTTTCTTGAAGTTTATCCAGTCTATCTTGAAATGGAGAGTGGTTTCATTCCATCAGACTTTGTTCAGAGCTTAGTTTCATGTGGTTTTCAAGGAAAACTGGAAGAGCTTAAACAGCTTCTTGCCCTTGTTCCACCATCTTGGCTCCCTAAATTAATAAAATTGCAAGTCTAACTCCTCCTTCCCCCATCAAAAAAATGAAGATAAGATATAAAGGACATGACAACTGAATGGATGTGCTCAAGGTGAGAGAAAGAAAGAGAAGGAAATAAAGTTCAAAGAAGATTCCAAGATTATGAATCGCATGCCATTAAGTGAAATGAAGATTAAGAGGGAGAAAGTAGGTTTAGAATTGTATTTAATGAGTTCAGTTTTAGCTACATTAAGTAGGATGCCCTTATAGGGAGTCCATGTGGGAATATCCAAAAGTTGGGAATATAGATGTGGTACTCTGGGAAGAATTTGGAAGTGGCAATACATATTTAAGAGTCAAATCAATGGAAATAAATGATACTTGAGGCTCAGGGATCATTGATGAAGAGAATGGAAAGAAAGATAATAAGATGGCTCTAGATAGAACCTTAAAATAAATCTACATGTAAACAATGGGAGGAAGATGAGGAGCAAAATAACAAAACAAAACCAAAAAAACCCAGGAATATTCAGAGAAGTAGCTTGAAAATTGTGAATATATTACAGATGTCAAAGGCAGAGAAAATATCAAGAAGATTGAGGTCAGGAGATGGTATCAAGAAGGTCAAAAAAAGAGAAGGTTTCAAGAAAAAAGTGTTTGCCTAGGTTGTCTACAACTGAAAGCACTCCACAGAGATCCAAGAAGATATAGAAAAATAAAAGATTTTTGAGCCTCAGTCTTTCAATCTAAAAAAAATAAGAATCAAAAACATATTTGCAAGATCTTTTTCAGGGGGTTGTGTATGGTTAAGACTTAGTGAAATGAAGTATGAACTACTAGCATTTTGTAAGCAATTAATTTCTACATAACTAATCAACTATAATGAAGGATGACTCAGATCTATGATTTCATTACTTTTTTATTATTTTTATTTTATTTTTTTGCTGAGGCGATTGGGGTTAAGTGACTTGCCCAGGGTCACCCAGCTAGGAAGAATTAAGTGTCTGAGGCTTTGATTTGAACTTACATCCTCTTGACTTCAAGGTTGGTGCTCTATCCACTGAGTCATCTAACTGCCCTCCGTGATTTCATTACTATAGGCAACTCCCCATCAGGAAACTCCTTTTGCCAAAATAGTCTGTCAACTTCTACTCAACTGATAGTATTAGAGAGTTGTTTGGTCATTGTTTAATTAAACATGCTGATGGTCATACAACTAGTGTCTGTCATGGGAATATTTGAACCCCCACTCTGAAATCAACTAGACTACAGTGTCTTTCTTAATTTTTGGTGGAGGACTACCATCTCTGTCCAGAACTTTTTAAATCATTCGGTGTCTATTCAAAGCAGAGGCAGTTGCTGCTCCTTTGCTTCCTGCTCTGCTTGAAATATCCCAATCTCTCAATCTTAGCCTGGATATCTCTGACCTGGCCAGGCAACACACAAAATTAGACATGCTTGCTACATTACACCCAGGAGGGTATTCTCAGGAGAACAGTGAAGACAAATGAGCTTCTCCCATGATCATAATGTCACTCTTTATATACACATAAAAAGAACAGAATTTTAAGAGCTAATGCAATTTTCCATTATAATGTCACCCTTAATAACAATACTATTCCACTGAAGGGAGATAAACAAACAGAATAGAAAATGAGGTCATGCCATAAAGCAGATGCTTTATTTGGGGACTTTAAGACATTGTCTTGAAACATTTACTAACTTTAAATAACTAGCAGCAAATGTAATAAGAAGAAAAAATAAAAGGGCTGCCTCTCTTGACACAAGATTGGAATGTTTTTTACATGACTCTCCCTGCTGCCGCCACCATCTAGCATAAGTGGCAATAAGAGGAACTATTTCAAATAGCAATAGGGATGCATTGTGACAAACTCCACGCACCTTCACACACTGCATGCTTTTACTCTGGCAATAACGGACTGCCCCACCTTGATCTGTTCAGATTACTCCTCACCCAGAGATTATAATCACCCTCAGAAGTGGCTCGCTCAAAAATGAAGGGCAGCTCAAACTCTCTTAGAGAAATTCAGCAGCTACGAATCAAACTGGTATCTAATCAGCAAGAGGGTATGTCTACACTGCCCTTTTCACAGTTAAATGCAAATGCACTGCAGCCACAGCCGATGAAACATTAAAATCTACTTGTGTTGGTTTCTCTGTGAGGAGCAGCATATCTGCCAACTTGCTTAAGGAACTGGAAGTAAATAATTTGATATATTTTGAGACTAGCAAACTGAGAATCTTCTTTGGTACCTGTGAACAGGAGCCAGTGTGGCAGAGTGGAGAGAGCCAGTCTTAGATCCAGGAAAGCTGTCCTGCTTTACCACAAACTGGCTGTGGGAACTCAAGCAAAGTGATTGACTTCTCAGTCTACCCCATTCCCCATATTCTGACTTGTAAAGCAGTTGCCAATTTGCATTAATAGAGTTGATTTCTTTACAAGACGTTGCCTATACAAGGAATTCTCAAGTCTAGACAGGGACCTATTCTCTAACACACAACAATAAAAACTCACTCATATCCAATGGAGGAAAGGTGTTTACTGGGATGCAAATGGACCAATTGTATAGGGATTTTTCTAATCGGCTTCAAGATCTGCAAACCAACTGACTTGCGGATGTGACATAAGATACAGGAGAGACACATAGAGCTTGAAAGAAAAAGGGACAGAGGATAACATAATGATAGTGGGAAGAGATGGTAGGATTGCAGAGATCCAGAGTTGGAAGGGACATGAAGCCATCTTTTTCAGCCTCCTAATTTTACAAGTGAGGGAACAAGTTCAGAAAGGTTAAGTGACTTAATAATTGCTAACTTTTATCTAGAGCTTATTGTGTGCCAAGTACTGTCCCAAGCACTTTATAAGTATTACCTCATTTGACCTTCACAACTCCAGTGGGAGCTCTGTGCTATTATTATCCTTATTTTACAGATGAGGAAACTGAGGCAAACAGAGATTAAATTATTTGCCTAGAGGTCACACAGCCACTAAATGAGAGCAGAATTTGAACTTAAATTGTCCTTACTCCAGGTCCAGTGATTTATCCACTTTGTTACCTAGCTGACTTGCATAGAGTTACCCAGGTAGAGCCAGGATTTGATCTCAGGTCTCTATAGCTGGTGCTCTTGTGTATTTTCCAATAGCCCTGAACCTAGGTGACTAGTAAGCCCCTTTTTCCCATGAAAATCCCACTTAACATATACCATTCTTGTTTTTCTAAGTCTCCTTTATTATGATTCTATTCAGTGTTCTGGAGGGCTTCCCTTTTTTATGTTTTAAGAATACCAATGGAGTACTTAAAATATAAATAATTCTATAATATCACATTAATTCATCAGCTTTTCTAATAGCAATAATTACATCTTACATTTTTATACTATTTTACAATTTACAAATCACTTCTACAAATATTTTGTGTGATCTTCTTGAGTAACTTGTGGAAGCATAGGACAATTCTGATTATCCCTATTCTATAGATATACAATCTCTGAAAGCTAAACACCTCATCTAAATTCACAAAGTTGGTAAGAAGTGGAACCAGGATGGGAAGCCAGAAGTTTGATTCCAACTCCCACTACATCATGTTGGATCTTTCTTCAAATGTGATCTCTACCTAAATAAATATGAAAAAACAACAATCCTTGAAGTTCTTAAAAATGAAAAGAAAATATCTGCCTCTCCTTTGTTGCAGGTTTTACATTTATCACTGTTTCATACTTACTCATAATATCCACATCTGTGAGTCACTAAAGCATCTGTTATGGTGATGAGTCTCTAAAGGTGGTCCTCAGCTTTGGAAGTTTGAAGTCGTGGTTAGCCAAGATATGATGACTTGGTTTTCAGACAGTTATTGTAATCAGCTTGTGAATCGAAGGGGAGTATCCTGGGGAGAAATAGGTTTTAAATGGAAGTCTTGGGAGACATTCATCATCTTTGGTATGATTCTAATGATCCATTTGCCTTTCTTCAAATACTTTCTTTGCTTCTTGGCAAATCATAGGCAACTAGTGTGAAGGGAAAACTTGGCACATTTCATGATGATGGAAATTTATCTTTTACTCACATTATTACTTGACAACAAAGTAAGAACTTTACTGAGAATAAGGCAAGGAAATGGAAGCAAGAAGTTCTTATTCAGCTGAAAACTATTCTCTCACAATCCACTCCTTTTTAGCTATACTACAAGCATATCCATACATGATAAGAGACTTGGGCTGGGGAGAAAAGCTTGGGAAAGAAGTAGGGAGAGGAATGTCTTCCCCTCATGTTTTTCTAGAATCCTGAATGAATTCATTAGTACTTGCTACTGTTTTCAGACTGGGTAAGATAAGGTTTTCAACCTGTGGAAGAGGAAGGAATTTATGACCAAAGAAGAACTAGAGATCATTATTGATCACAAAATAGAAAATTTTGATTACATCAAATTGAAAAGTTTTTTTTCAAACAAAACTATTGCAGACAATATTAGAAGGGAAGCAATAAACTGGGAAAACATTTTTACAGTCAAAGGTTCTGATAAAGGCCTCATTTCCAAAATATAGAGAGAATTGACTCTAATTTATAAGAAATCAAGCCATTCTCCAATTGATAAATGGTCAAAGGATATGAACAGACAATTCTCAGATGAAGAAATTGAAACTATTTCTAGCCATATGAAAAGATGCTCCAAGTCATTATTAATCAGAGAAATGCAAATTTAAGAACATTCCATCTTCTACTTCCATGCATTTTCTTTTTTTAAATTATAGCTTTTTATTTACAAGATATATGCATAGGTCATTTTTCAGCATTGACAATTGCAAATCTTTTTGTTCCAACTTTTTTCTCTCCTTCCCCTCATCCCTTCTCCCAGATGGCAGGTTGACCAATACATGTTAAATATGTTAAAGTATAAGTTAAATACAATATATGTATACATATCCAAATAGTTAACTTATTGTATAAAAAGAGTCAGACTTTGAAATAGTATACAATTAGCCTGTGAAAGAAATCAAAAATGCAGGCAGACAAAAATAGAGGGATATGTATACATGTCCAAACAGTTAATTTGTTGTATGAAAAGAGTCAGACTTTGAAATAGTGCACAATTAGCCTGTGAAGGAAATCAAAAATGCAGGCAGACAAAAATAGAGGGATTGGGAATTCTATGTAGGGGTTCATAGTCATCTTCCAGAATTCTTTCAATGGGTGTAGCTGGTTCACTTCATTACTGCTCTATTGGAACTGATTTGGTTCATCTTCACTGTTGAAGTGAGTCACATCCATCAGAATTGATCATTATATAGTATTATTGTTGAAGTATATAATGATCTCCTGGTCCTGTTCATTTCACTCACCATCAGTTCATCTAAGTCTCTCCAGGCCTTTCTGAAATCATCCTGCTGGTCATTTCTTACCAAACAATAATATTCCATAATATTCATATACTATAATGTATTCAGCCATTCTCCAATTGATGGGCATCCACTCAGTTTCCAATTTCTGGCCACTATGAAAAGGGCTGTCACAAACATTCTTGCACATACAGGCCCCTTTCCCTTCTTTAAAATTTCTTTGAGATATAAACCCAGTAGTAACACTGCTGGGTCAAAGAGTATGCACAGTTTGATAGACAAGCAGTTAATTTTTGGTCTTTATTTTAAAAAATTTCATCCAGATAATCACCATTCTACTTGCATTAATCATTAACCTGTTTGGAGAGAATGGGATAGATTGGATTAAATGCCTTCTGAGGTACTTTCAAGTCTGTCAGTTAATCAACAAGGTTTTGTTAAATGTATGCTGTGTGTAGACACTATGCTAAGTGATAGGGAAAAGAAGAAGGGGAGGGAAAGGAGCTTATACTCTAATAGAGAAAACAATATATATATAATTATGGAAATTATGTACAAAAAAGATATGTATAGGATAAGTTGGAGGCAATTTTAGGGATATGGTAGAAGCATTTAGAGGGAAGGAATCAGTAAATGCTTCTTGTTGAGAGTGGGATTTTAGTTAGAATATGGAGGAAATCAAGAAATCCAGGAGATGGAGATTAAAAGAAAGAAAAGTCCAGACTTGAGAGAATGCCAATAAAAATCTTCTGATCTGGGAAATCCAGTGCCCTGTATGAGATGTAGCAAGGAGGTGATTCTGTCATAATGAAGTCACCAAAAAACCCCCCCAAAAAATAGGTAAGAGAATAGTTACTGACTTAATTTTAAAATATTTTTAAACTATATATATATATATATATATATACATATATATGTATATATGTATATATATATATATATATTTCTCTTTGACAAAGACGACATTATTTAAGAATCCTTACATCTTTTAATGAAATCTCTAAGTACTAATATTTTTGTTTTAAGCTCCCAGTCAGAATGTGCTCACAAGCTACAAGGGAGCTGTCTATGCAATGTTTTTACCTTCAGAGCAATGGTTATTAAACTTCTTGTATCATTGACCTCTCTGACAGTCAGATAAACCCTGTATATCCCTTGTCAGAATGATGTTTTAAATGTATAAAATAAATGAAATGGAATTACAAAAAAAACAAAAGTTAAAATGTAATTGTTTTCCCAATCAAGTTTATAGAATCCCCTCAAAAAATCTATTCACAGAACTCATGGGGCTTATGAACTCCAAGTTAAGAACTACTGCTTTAGTTGGACGCCCTTACTATATCTCTAGCTTTCTGCCAGCTTGTTCTCCCTCACCAAATGAAGAAACTGGAGCTCATAGCTCTTTATTGAGGCAGCTGGTGACAAAATGTATAGAGAACTGGACCTAAAATCAGTAGATCTGAGATCAAATCCAGCCTCAGGTACTTACTAGCTGTATGACTCTGGGCAAAACCCTTAACCTCCATTTACCTCAGTCTCAGCTGTAAAATGAGGATTATTATATAGCATCTATAAGTAAAAAAGTGTTTAGCTCCATTGCTTGACATATAGTAGGTGCTATATAAATGCTTTCCCTTACCCATATTCATACTCTGTAGTTAGCTTCAGAGGAGTTAGCCTGATGACTTTGTACAGCCCTCCTTCACTTAAATTCAATTCACTTACAAATCATGGCATCATCTTTGTGATGAGGGGAAGAGAAACTAATCTTTTTCTCTGCTTCTAATCTCAATCAGACACCTACTGCAAAATGGTAAAAATAAAATGTCAAGTCCTTGAAGGCACTAACATGACTTAATCCCACAGCATCTGGCTGGCTAATGCTTTGTTCAGAATAATTCTGGTGGTCCCTGATATTATTATGTTATTAATACTGCTAGAATTAATATAAATACCCACAGTGAGTCAATAGTTATTTTCCGTGGAAACTCCATGGTTCCAATTTGTACCAATTGGATATTAAATAACTCATAACAAAGGAGAAAGAAAAGTCATTTATGAATCGGAAATTAGAAAAGAAATGATAAATTAGAAAAAAGAAATGCATTTAAAAAAAAACACACACAAGCAGAATGGCATACTGGATAGAGACCTGGTCTTGGAGTCAGGGAGACTCAGATTTGAGACCTTTTTTTAACACATGCTGGTTTAATGTGACCCAGGGCAAGGTACTGAACCTCAGTATTCTATGTTCCCAAGACTCTGAGTTGTATAGAAAGTGCCAACTGACATTGGCAGAAGTTGAGAGTTGGGAACTCTTTTTGACAATGAAATTATGGGTCCAGTCCCCATCCCCTAAGTTAGAAAGAAAGTTGATAGTAACAGAAAAAACATAATAGCTACTGACAAAGGCTATTTTCCCCCCTATAAAAGGAACTGTTGTGGATTTGATAATAACAGTGAGAATGATGTCAATGATGAATTTAAAAGTTTATTTTAAACAAATTGTTTGTATTGTTAACGCCCAATCAATGGTTTGAATAAAATCTCCATTTTTTCTAGCCAAAATGACCTGCTAGCTTTCTGTGAACTTAGTATTCTATTTCCTCTCTCAAACTTTGCTCTAGCTGACCCTCATCTCAGTAATACATTCCTGCTTCCCCCTCTGCCTCTGAGAATCTCTAACTTTCCCTAATTTTTAATTCAGCTTTATTCAAGACTCGATTCTCTACTATGGTAAAGTCTTCCATAATGCTCTCTAGTTTTTAAAGCTCTCTTCTTCCTGAAATTATCTTGTATTTATTTCCACTAAGTATTTCCACTCTCCCCCACCCTTGCTCCTGTTCCTGGAGGTAGGGTCAGTATCATTTTTCTTTTTGCCCTTTATCTCCAGTACCTAGTACAGTTCCTTGCAGATGGTAAACACTAATAAATGTATAAATGTTTGTAGAAATGAATTTAGCCAAATGATAACAAAGAAGAAATTGAATCAGCCCTCTCTTTGGCCCTCATTAGCTTTATGACTATGGAAACACTCAGATACTTAGACAGACCTTTCTTAAAAGCTCATTATGAGTTTAAATTTAGGGCCTATTTTCCTAACTAGAAACTAGAATTTCCTGTGAGGTCTTCTTTTAACACATGCATGGATGAAGATCCCAGAGGCTTTGTTAGATGAACAAGGCTCACTGATGGGGTTCACTAGCCTTTGTTGGCAGTTCCTGTTAGCATAGGCTTAATACTTAGGACTAAAATAAAGAGGCTGACTATATACCCAAATCCATTCAGATTCAAAACGCTGAATACTCCATATTTTAAAATAATTTAAAATGCTTAAATCTATGCAACTGCTTCTATTTAAAACCACTTTTTGAGGACGAGGAGGCTCCAATGAACCTGATGTGGAATCTGCCTCCGAGGCTACTATAATTTGCTGAATCTATAATTCAGAGCATAAATCGACTATAATTTTCATCTTTTATAGTTAGAAAAAATATTTTTAATTTAGCCATCAAAAAACACAAATATTTCATATAAAAATGAGAAAAAGGAGTGTACTAGAAACTATAATTCTTTTATCTGTTTTAAGAACATAAATACATGTATATGCGCATTGTGCATACACATACATATGTGTAAATATATATATTCATTACATACATACATGTATTTTTGTGTGTATTTAAATACACAGAGTGCCATAACTTGGAGATATTGTAGTTCTAGCCTCCCTCAATAAAGCAAATTTAACAATAAAGCAAATAATATGAATTTTTTTGTTTCCCAGTGCATAAAAAAGTTATGTTTATACTTGCTGTAGTCTATTAAATGTTCAATATTATTATATCTAAAAATAATATCTATACCTTAATTAAAAACTTTATGCTAAAAATGTTAAAATATCATTTGAACCTTCAGAGAGTCATAATCTTTTTGCTATTGGAGGGCCTTGCCTCAATGTTGAGGGCTGCTGATTATTGTTTAATTAGCATACTACATGGCTATTATGTATCTATCAATGTCCCTCCCAAATTAAGCTCATCACTTCTAAATCCACCACCAAGCTACAAATTCAAGCCATGATTGACATAACTTTCCTCAGCTTCCTCTCCCCACTAAATGAAGAAATGGAAGGTAGAGTATCTCCTCCCCTATATAGAAAGACTATAATAAATTGGACTCAATTTACTATCATTTTACTATCATGCTTGGTTTTAACTCCATGAAATAATATAACCTCTGGTCCTCCATTCCCCATCTTTAGCTTTTTTTGCTTCTTTTTGTATATTATCTCACCTTTTAGATTGTAAACTTTTTGAGGGCAAGTATTGTATTTCTTTCTCTTTGTTTTTGTTTTTGAGAGGCAATTGAGGTTAAGTGACTTGCCCAGGGTCATACAGCTAGTACAGGGTAAGTGTCTGAAGACTGAATGCAGATCAAACCATACTATTTTCATGGTTTTTTTTTTTTATTTCTTGTAATTTGTCCCTTTTGCTCTGATTTTTCTTCCCCATGAACATGATTCATATGGAAATTATTAGAAATGAATATACACAGATAAAAATAAAATTGAATATATATATATATATATTTTTTTTTAAGACTTTCAGAATGGGAAAAGAAGGCTCAAGTTCTCACATCAGATATACTAATCCTCCTTGAACACCCCATTTTAAGAGTGCAGCCTCAGTTGCACGACTCACTGAGATGATAAGTAGCTTAGGCAGGGTGAGGTCAACTTAGTGATAATGGTATTTGAACCCAGGTCTTCCATTCTCTAACGGCCAGGATATTACTTAACTATCTACTAAACTATGTTAAATCTCTTTGATATAGCTATGTTTATTGACTGATTGAACCATAAAGTGGTCCAAGTCTTTGTATTTATTTCCAATTAATGGTACTGAAGTGGCTCTGGATACCATGAGATGATTTTGTTTGATGTACTATACGTCACTTTTGAGATTTCTTGAAATTTCAGAGATGACGAGGAAGTGCAGGATGTTTATATTCACAACAGACACATCCTGAGAATGAATATCCCTAGTGTGATGATGACTCAGGTACCTCAGTCACTCTCTGAGGCCATGGTGTCTTTGTGCTACTTTCTCTTGTGTTGTTTCTCAAAGCATCAAGACACTGTACCAGAGCTAGTCTCTGTATTATAAAAAGATAGTCTGGTACATAAAATGTCAGGCTGAGGGCCCCATTACCTCATACAATGTAGGTGTAAATCTTGAAAAGGCCACAGAGTTCAACTTGCCTTCGGCAGAGTAAAGAAGCAATTACTTAGCCGTTAAGAAAAATCCTAATATTGTTACCAGATAACCTGAGTGCCCTCACAATATCTGGCTATTATTTTTAATGATTTTAAAAACATATTTTAAAATCTCTAATCCAAATCATATGGAAATAATAATGCAAGTTATCATGAAGGTGTTTTGAGATAATTCTAAATGTCAATTTAGCATATTTTCATCTATTGACTTTCTGTGCTAAGTGAATAGCTTCTTTCAGGAGGTAAATGTCTTTTTGGTAAAAATGAAAGGGACAGTAATATTTAAAGGTCAGATAATATGGCAAGTTGATTTACTCAAGTTTGTTAAATATCTAACTGGATCTCCTTACTCCCCATTGTCACAGCACTCCTTATTAAAATCAGAAGACAATAGTTTGGTTGTCTTTCTCCTTCATTCTCCTATCCCTGCCTTTATTTCAATCCTTGATTTTTCTTTCTCCCTCTAAGTGTAATCATTTTTTGGTGAGCAACGCTGAGTTATTTTCATTCTATTTCCAGAATGACATATCCTACCTCATCATCTGTTCCAGTACCTACCATTCCCACTAACTCAAATGCACTTGATTACTGCAACTTTCTGTCCATTATAAAAATTGTAGTTTCTTCATATTGTAGTTTCTAAGAGTTTAGAAAATCCACTTTGGTTACATCTTGTCAGTCATTGGATTGTGAATTCAAAGCCTGACTTTCAATATTATCTTATGAGAACACTCAAATTTATAGATGAGGAAACTAAAGCCTAAAAGACATCCCCTTGACAATAGAAGCAACCCATTCCACTTTTGGAGAGCTCTTAATTATTGGGAAGTTTTCCCTGATGTCAACCCCAAATTTCCCTCTTTGAAACATCCATTCAGGGCTGAGGTTCTGCCTTGTCTGAGACCAAATTGAATAAACCTGATCTTTCTTCTATTCCTTCAAATAGCTGAGCATAGTTTTCATATCTATATAGCTGGTGTCTACATGGTATTATCAGATGAAGTATTGAAATAATTTGACAATTCTGCAAAAAAAAAAGAGGGAAATTAATAAAATGAAATCACTGGTTTGTGGTGTTATCCCTCTACATTAGCTGTTTATTTCATTGAACCAACAAATAAAAACAAACACTGAGCAACATAGACCTAACTTCTTTAGGAAAAAAACCCAAAGTAACTTTATGCACAATAAGAAAAGTTCAACTTAGTTTAATTTAAAAAAAAACTTCCAAGTATAGATTTGTTCAAATGTGAGGACACAGTCTTTGGGCAGAATTCATTCAGCTTCCTTCTATAAGGTACAAAACAGGCCAATTCCGCAATCAAGTCTATCATCAGTCATTACATGGCAGATACCAAACAGGAGTCATTTGACTGTTTTTTTTTTTTTCATTTCTCAAATAGTTATATTAGTATCAGCAAAACTCAGACTGGTTTGTCTAAGCCCCTGCTCCAAAGTCCTAACAGATGTTAGCAGGAGCCAAATGAAAATCGAAACTTGACAGAAAGGATTTATTTTTAATGCCCACCAAAAATCAATAGGAATTTTAAAAGTGACAGAACTCATTGTGATGACACCTTTTATTATGATTTTTTTCAATGATTACCATTTGAGAATTGATGCCCAAGAGTCAAAATGCACTCATCTGATGCCAAGCTCCACTTGGGTAGTGTTCAGTTTTTCACATCATTCTCTTCAGTGCAATAAGGATTGACAAAACCTTTTGGCTTAAACCAATAGATGTAATTTTGTGTAGATCCTCCCTAGTCAGGGGGTTAAATAACAAAAATAAACATTTGTCTAATGTAATGAAAAATTCCTTCAGTGCAGGGATAACAAATTACAATAATTTGATAAAAATACTGCATTGGAGGAAGTATGTTGCACATTTGTGAAATAATCATTGTAAATCACTGTATTCTTATTTATTAAATTGAGATCATTTAGAGTTAGAAGCAAAAAATATTTTTGAAGCCTTCAGGTCCAACAATCTCATTTTACAGATGAGGAAACTAAGACTTGAACAATTTAAGTGATTTGCTTATGGTGACATAGCATAAGTAAATGAATGGATGGATGGATGGATGGATGGATGGATAGATGAATGAAAGAAAAAATAGCAGTGTCAGCATTTGAACCCTGGATTTCATGACTCCAAATCTAACATTCTTGCATAGTGCCATATTGTTTCAATGAGGGTTGGATTGCCTGATACCAGAAACAATACCTTTGTATGAGTGAATGGAATATTTTATATAGAAGTAAAGATCATGAATCAGAGAGGAAGTACTTAGGGTGAAACATGCTTCATATATTTGATCACATTTCCACTCAAATTCAAAAGTCAAATAGTATAGGTTAAGGATATCAGCAGTCCAGTAAAGGAAAATTCAGCTATAACTTCCTCAATACCTGCAAAATAAAGACAGCATCCCTCTTACTAAATGATTTTTTTTAAATAAATAAGTTTGTAAGTGAGGTACTTTATTTTTGCTTTATTTTTTTTGAGGCAATTTGGATTAAATGATTTGCCTACAGTTACTCAGCTATAAGTATCTGAGATTTAATTGAACTCAAGTCTTTCTGATTCCAGCACTGGTGTCTTATTCACCACCTAGCTGTCCAAGGTTTTTGTTTGTTTGTTTGTTTTTTAACTTTGGACATATAAATCCATATTATAAATGTCACAATCCAAACACTGGTCCTCAAAATTATTTAAATCATAATATACCTGAAATAAAAATAATAGTACCCTTAAAGAGCCCTAAGTCACCATGCGATTTGTGAGTCCTGAATATAAATCTTTCTGAAATCTGTCTTTTTTAATCTTGATCTCTGAATTCTCTGGAGTTCATTCTCCAAATCAGTCTGAATTCCGAGCCCTTCTGAATGTCTGTGAACTTCCAAATTGAACTTCGCTAAATACAGCATCTTCCTTTTTTTAACTTTCCCATGCCCAATCTTGAGCTGCTCTGGGCCCTAAGGAAATTTTGAACACAGACAGTAAGGGAAAGAGTATCTTAAAAGGTATTGATGATCGCATGAGGAAAGAGGTGATGAAAGAAAGTGGAGAGCAATCTGGATAACAATAATAGTGGCTCCTACAGCAGTAGAATTTTAGAGAAATGGACTAGGAAAGCAAAAAAAATTAGAAGACATCCAGACAGAAGCAAAATATCTCTTAGCCTTAAAGGAGCTAGCAGTAGGGAAGGAATTTCATCAGTAGAGGTGAAATAAACTTATATATAACTACACATATATCAGCAAATTGTCTCTCCCTTTAAAAGAAAAGGACTGGTTTGCTTTTGTCTTTGAATCTCCAGTGCTGAGCACAGTTTCTGAAACCTAGTAAGTACTAAATAAATGGGTGTTGTAGTATTTGGGAAACACTCTTCAAAATGTATATCCCATAATTTTGTTTGTCAGGTAGATATATTTGGAAGCTGTTTTATTGTTTAAAAATTTAGAATTTTAAAAAAAAAGGTGTTCTCTCTTTTCACTAGAAACTCCTTGTAGAACTCTGTTGACCTTAATCCATACCCTGTCTTTCTCCATTTCAATGTCTTTGCTTCTATTTGAAAGAAAGCTTGAGGGGAAAAAAAAATCTTACCTATATTTTCCCTCTTCTCCTGAACAGCTTGGATTACTTATTCCTTTGCTACTATAACCTGAAGTTCACCTCCCAAGTACTAAATGGAAAATCACCACAAAATAAAGGTGATGATCTGTATATCTCATTTCATATTAGAAGTGCATTGGCTCCTTTGCTTACGGTCATCTAAATTTCCACTTCACTTCTTCAATTGATGCTGGTGAACACTGGAAGCTCTGCTGAAATTGTGGAACAATGACAGCAATTTGTTGGGTTGTGTGGTCTCTCCCCAGGCCACCCTGCTCTACATGCAGTTTTTCAGAAACAGAAACTTAAACATAAGATCTACTGCTCATAACTCAACTAAGCTCTGTTCTGACCTTACACTCTGGTTATATCATATGCTTTTGGGGTGCTATTAGCATCAAAGCTACCTATCTCACTCTGCACACACACCATAAAGACCATGTACCTCCAATTGAAACTCTCAGTTGCCAAATACAACCACTGACACTATGCTCTCACCTTGAAACATATATGCAACATAACCTTTGTCTTTTCTTCTATATTCTAGAATTCATAATCAGGCTGATTTCCAACCAGCCTTTGCCACATATACAATTTTCCTTACTTCCTGATGCCTTTATACACAAGGATGGAAAATTAACTTGTGACTTCATTTCTAGGAACTCCCTCTACTCCTATAGGTTGGAACTTTATTTGCAAGTTATAATCCTAAAGAGTTGTAAAAAAAAAAAAAAAACCCTGAGATATTAGATGACTTGCCAAGAGTCATGTAACTAGCATGTATCAGAGGCTCTATCTGAACCAAAATTTCTTGGTTCCAAGGATAGCTCTCTATTAGAGAGTACATCGCACTACCCTCACACAGCTCCTTAGAAACTGAGATTAGTCACAGAATCTATGAGTTGAGGGGCCTTCAGAGACCATAAAATAATGGCTATTTAGCAATATGAATCTTCTCTTGTTTTCTCCATAAATTCTAGCAGATAAGCTAAAATGGAGTCTTTGCTTGAAAATCTCTAATGAAAGAACCACAACTTCTAAGACAGCTGATTGATTGACTTTTGGATAGCTCTAAGTAGTAGAAAGATTTGTTTGTTTTTGTTTTGTTTTTTGTCTTACAACAGGGTACTCAAGCCTACTCTAAGCTTGGACCTAAAGAAGAAGAATTCAGTAACTCTCTATAATAATGAAGAGAATCTCACACAGGTAAAAAGCTTGAACTCTGAATGACAGTTATTGTTCTTCTCCACCAACATCATGGTCAAATTGATCTCTTTGTAATGTCTACATTTTATCCTAGTTTTAGCCTCAGAGACCAATGGAATAAGTTATGTGTATAATGCATAACAGTCCTTTACTTCAAATACTTGAAGAGGACTAGCTCTCCCCCTAAATCTCCTTTCGTCTCTTATGTAGCTCCAAAAATAATAAGAAGGCCGCTAAGTGGTGGGATGCTAAGGAAATCTTCCTATGCAAGCAACTTTATGTTACTTCCTGCTTCCAGTTTTGCCATCCCACAATTTCCTGGTATAAATATTTACAGTTACAGATGCCTAACTTTACATATGGGTTTTTAATGAAATATGGGACAGTTAGTGGTACAGTGGATAGAGTGCCAAGACCAGAATTGTTAGCTGTGTGACCCTGGGCAAGTCACTTAATCCTGTTTACCTCAATGTTCTCATCTGGTCAAACGAACTGGAAAAGGAAATGGCAAACTATTCTGGTATTTTTGCCAAGAAAATGCCTAATGGGGTCACACACAGACACAACTGAAGCCCAACTCAACAACAACAATAAAATATGGTTTGTGTAAAGTGATCAAAAATGTCATATTTAAATATAAAGATTTCTCAGGATAGTGACACATTTGGAGTTAGAAAGACCAGACTTAAAATCCTGCCTTAGACATAGACTAGCTATGATCACTCCTCTGAACTACAGTTTCTTTATCTTTAAAATGAGGGGATGGCTTCTATTATCCCTGTCATCTCTAAATCTATGATCCTATGACATTTCCAGGAGTTTCTGGCATGAGAAGAAAAAAGATCTGAGTTCTTTTTTTTTCTGTTTCTTTTTATTGTGGAAACTTTCCACCAAAAATAACAATAATTGATAATGATGATGATGTTAATGATAAAGAACTCATTTATATAGCCTTTACTATAAGTGTTAGTAATTATTTTCTCACTTGATCCTCACAAACAACCATGGGAGGTAAGTACTATCAATATCTTTATTTTATAAATGAAGAAAATGAGGCAGAAAGCTTAAATGATTTTCTAAGGTCATACAACAAGCAAATCCCTGAGGCTGGACTTGAACTCTTGTCTTTCTGACTCTAGATCCAATATTCTGTTCAGTGCATCTCTAATTGGGTACTTTGTGGTAACTTCTTATAAGAGAGTTGTTGAGGGTTGGGGGAGCTGAAGATCTACTTTGACTTGGCAAGGTCATTTAGGATCAGGGACTGTACTTGAACTCATGTTTCCTTGATTGCTACCCCACTCTGCCCTGTTGACTCAGCTTTGACATTGGCAAAAGGAATTGAAGAATGGTTTGGGTTTTTTTTTTCTGTTTTGCATTGAGGAAATAATGATCCAAACTTTTCTTCCTCATTCTGAAGGTGCTGTTCATTTCTGATCTTTTTCTTGTTGTTATTGAATCAGTTTAGTCATATCTGACTCTTCATGATCCCATTTGGTGGTTTTCTTGGGAAAGATACTGGAATGGAATGCCATTTCCTCCTTTAGCTCATTTTATAGATGAAGAAACTGAAGTAAACAGAATTAAGTGACTTGCCCAGAGTTACACAGCTAGTAAGTGTGTGAGATCAGATATGAACTCAGGAAGATGAGTCTTCTGACTTCAAGCCTGGCATTCTACCTACTAGCCACTAATCATTAGCCAATGCCTAGAAAGGATTGCTTTTTATCTTTATAAGTTGAAGAAGGCAGGAGTGGCAAGCAGGAAAGAGACTGAGCATGTAATTGGGAGCTTAATTCTCATTCCAAATATTCTGAAGAATCAGGGAAAACATTTGGTTAGTGTTCTGAATCTTTCTTTCCTAGGATAGCACCCAGATTATGAATGGATCCCACAGAAGACAATGAAAAAGTGCATCATGGATATGAACAAGATATAACATGTAACAAATTAGCAACTTCATAGGGAAATAGTCATAAAGGATGTGTAATAAAAGAAAGAGATGGAATCATCATATTTCAAAGGCATGGAAAGATGGAAGTGTTATAAGAAGAAAGCAAGGAAGGACAAAAGCATAACTTCATAGAGAAATAGTCATAACGGATGTATAATAAAAGAAAGAGATGCACTTGTCACATGTCAAGGGCATGGGAAGATAGGAAGAATTATCAAAAGAAAGCAAAGAAGGACCAAAGCTCATTGGGTGAACCCTTTCTGCTCCCTCTCCCTTGGTGAATTTCTAGGAAGACATGATTATAGTCAAATAAGATGGTCAAGCATGATTGAGTTGTGATATACATAATTGTAACAAATAACTAAATCAATGAGTTTAATGACATATCTAAAGGGGTGGGAGTAGGGGAACCAGCTAAATAATAAATTCATTTCTATATAAGATTCCTGTATAAATTATCAGTAAATATATCCCATCACCTCCCCTAGCAGAATATAAGCTCTTTGAGGGTAGAAACTATCTTCTTTTATCTACTTATATCTCCAGAGTCTAGAGTAGAGTGTTACACATAATTGCACTTAAATGCTTATTGAATGAGTGATTGACATTTGGTGACAACTCCTCTGGGCTTTATCTATAATACCATGGGATTAAACAACTTGATTTTAGATATTCTGCTCATTTCTAAATCTATGATCTTATGACATCTCCTTCATTCCCTTCAAAATGCCATTTGGTTATCCTGTGGTAATCCCACTTAGACCTATTCTTCCCAAAGACTACTTTTCCAACTCATCTCTCACTCCTCCAATTACTCTCAGCAGTTCTAAGTCTTCAAGACACAATGACAATCAGCAAGTTGAGATTGTGGTAGAGGATAGTAAGGCTAGTTGGACTGAGAGCATCACTCTATAGTCTGTCAGGATTGTAATATCCCAGCACATCCTGGAAGGAACACAGACCTGGGAAAAATCCTATTGATCAAACTTTCAGTGAATACCCAGCTCATACTGTGAGTTCCAAATATAAAACTAAAGAAAGTATGAATAAGGCCGTGGAAAACCCTGTCACTGCTAAGATATTGGCTTTTTATTATATATATTTAAAAGGAGCCACTAACGTACAGATATATAATATAAGACTGGTGCATTTTTTCGTGTTTTTTTTTTTTTTCTTATACATCTTGCCTCTGTCTGGGGGCAATGCTCGAGTGACTACTGAAATATAATAGCTGCTTTCTCTCTCAGTACACAATTTGACAGCATTTATTCTTTCCTTCAGTGAACATAATTACTTCACATATGGAACCTGTGATAGCCTACAGGCATCTGAGGGAAGCCAGAATCATACAATCTGTCCCCTTGGTGAGCTTAATTTACATTCACAAGTGTCATTTTAATAGCCCCGGCAACATGTAGGATAAAAATTACAGGTCAGCTCCAGCGTGTCACAGAGAGCTGAGCTTAAGTCAATAATGTGGTATTATTACATTCTGGATAATTTTACAAGGGAGAACTCACAGGAGGAAGCTGACCCTTCTTTCTTAGTTTCTCAGCCTCGCCATTACCCCCACAAGGTAATTCATTTAGAAATGAGCTTTGTAGACCTCGCTCAGCAATGAACAGTGAGTCAGCTACAAATATTTGTACTATGTGTCATCCCCTTTGGTGGAACCTAGTGACATCACTTACCACCCTAATGGAGCTGGAGGGGTTAGGGATTTTCCTTGTTAACCATTTAAAGCAGCTTAGTCCCAATGCCTAATGAAAAAACCATAAGTCAGAAGTACCAATCCTTCTATTTGGTGAAGTTTATGATGCAACTTAAGAAAATCCCCCAAATTCTTCCTTCCTATCTACCTAATATAAAGTAACATTGTACTTTTTAATAGTTATTTCATAAGAATAGGTGACACATGGGTAAATGGGTGACTTGAGGAGGATCTGGAATTGTTTTTCTGTTTGGTCTGTGAAGTTGACCTGAGTTGACCCATTTAGCTCATTTATTTGTTGGACCTGATGAAAACTATTTTTGAAAAACTAATTAAGAATTGCCTATGAAGCTTGAAATATGATTTCATGTGAGTACTTCCATTCTCGTGGCAGGACATGGTGACCTACTAGTATAGAGTCATGGAAAGATTGGTAAGTGGTAAGTTTTGCCAAACTTTCCCTTTTTTTTAATGAGAAGTAGGAGTTTCAACTCAGGACCTCTAATCAATGGGCCTGGAAGCTCCCTAGACATTGACCTTGAGGATAAGGCTGTCTTTGCCTTCTAGCACTTCTCAAGCCCTATAGGCAGCAAAGTATAATTTTTTACTTCCTTTTTCCCTTCCTGCTACAATTCCCTCCCCTACAGAGCACACACAACCTCTCCCTCCCCCCCACCATACACACACCCTTGTTTTGTCCCTTATCCCAATATGCTCAATTTCTCTGAGGGAGAAACCTCAACTATTTCCTATTTAAATCACAGTTCTGCCAGTTTCTCCTAATATACTGAATTAAGATCACCACTATTATCACAAAACTGGATCTACTCTGTCATTCTAATTTCTTTAAATTAAATTATCTTTTGAAAAATTCCAATCTGTTTTTCATTTTTCCTTTAGTTCAATGAAAAACAAGTAGGAATTTTTCAAAAAAAATTTAATTTAAAGAAAAATACATTAAGAAAATGAATGGAACTCTGGCCTCAAAATAAAAAAAGGGGGGGTTCCAATTGTTTCTCAGACACTTAGTTGTGTGCTCTTGAACAAATGACTTAATTTCCTGAGCCTCAGTTTCCTCATCTGTAAAATGAGAAAGTAGAATTAAATTACCTCAAAAGTCTCTTCCAATTCTAAATCTATGCTGTTATGCATAAACCAAGCAAAGAAACAGATGAATCTTTAAATCACAAATATTTTATCCTAAATAACTAAAGTCTTGTAACCAAATGACTTGACAAGTGCAACTTGTAGTCTTTTCTACAGAGAGAGTTTTCTTTAACCGCTGAGAGAATCATTTCTTTCCAGATAACTATCTCCTCAAGGTGAGGTGGAAAGGTTTCATGCAATCTTATAGTTACTGAGTAATGTTGTGAGGATCAAACATGCATAAAAAAAACATTATAAACCTTAAAGTGCTATGTAAATGTCAGTTAACTAACTGCTTTTTACTTCAAAATTCATCTCAAGCATCACCTTCTAGTATACATTAGTTCTTTCCTGATTCCCCCAGCTGCTAGAACATGCCCCAATTTTCTTGTATTGATTTTGTACATACTTTGTATTTGCATATGCATATATACATATGGATGCATGATTTAGCTTTGCAAATGTGCCTTACACCTGGGCAGGTAGATTGTTACATCTGGACCTGCTAAGATTTTGCTCATTGCATACCTCTTTTTGTCTAGCACCTAATATACACAGGGATGAAGTGAATAAAATCAATACATTAACCAATTATGAAGATCCAAGCACTATAAATGAGTCTCTGCTCTTTACGAGCTTAAACAATAACATTTTAATAGGGGAAAATACTTATGTGTATATCATACATATATACATACAGACATAAATGTATGAGTATAATATGTATCACATGAAGGTACACAAAAAAACATAGGTGTATATATATATATGTATATATACATATATATAGGTGTGTATATATATATATATTATTTATATATAAACACACACACATACCTATAAATATGTACAAATATGTCTGTATTTTTTCCCAGTTGAAGAGAAAGGCCTTCAGAACTTATTTCAGAGGTATAAATAGAGATAGAGATATAAATATATAGAGATATATGTAGATGCATAACTATATAGATAAAAACACACATCTCTCTATATATATATACATATACATGTTGAAATACATTCATAAATGTATACATACATGCCAACCATACAGTAAAGCAACAAAGTTTCCCAATTCCTGCTTTGCCATTTTATCTGTCGTTTACCTTCTGACTTCTACTAGGATAATTCATGGTTTTATCATAATCATTCATCTTATTTATGACTAGAAAACCATTTTAAGAGGAAGTGATAGGAGTAAAGTCAGAGATTTGCCTGAGCTCTGGCAAATTTCCCTCTAAACAATTTTAAAATACTGTCTCAAAACAATTTCTGGAATGGTAGAAAGGATAAAAGGACAGGGTGAAACAATTTTCCAGCTCAAGACAACTTAGAAGATCAATAAAAAGGTATATCTCCCTGGGTTGAGAGTGGAACACAATCCAGTACTGGTCTCATACTGGCAAACCAGTTTAGAGGGCTATTAAATTGGCAGCAGCTACTTCAAATTTCCAGAATACTCCATCCATAAAGAATAAGCTGGTCAGGATGAGATTAAATGGGATTTTTTTGCTAGAATTGGATGTAGGACTCTATTGCATTGCCCATATGGGTAGAGTTCCAGGTCATAGTCTCAGAGAAAGAAAGAAGTCATAAGCAGTTGTGGTTGCAGAGGATCAGGACCATGATGGGACAGAATGTTTGAGGTTCATAGAACACAGCAAAGGCCAAGAGAACAGTGATCATTTCCTCCTTAGATCAAACCATTTTGGAAAAACTGAAAACTTATAGGCCCCAAGAATTAGATCTAAAAACAGCAGAATAAAAATCTTGGAGCTTGGGACAATGCCCTCCTCTACCCTAGGAGAAGAGCCCAACTTTAACACAAAGTTAAAAATCAATAAATAAGCTGAAAAAAATGAATAAACAACAAAAAGATAAATTGGCCATAGAAAGTTACTATAGTGACAAGGAAAATCAAAATGAAACTAGAAGACATCAAAGCCAAAACAGTTACATGCAAAGACTCAAAACAGATATGAATTGGTCTAGGGCCCCAAAAAATAATTATTGAAAAAACTCAAAAAGGCTTTATAAAATCAAGTAATAGAGGTAAAGGGGAAAATGAGGAAAGAAATGTGAGTGATGAAAGTCAATTATGTGGGAAAAAGTCAACAGCTTGGTAAAGGAGGCACAAACAATACTAAAGAAAATAATACCCTAAAAGACAGAAAAGATCAACCAGTTAAAAGGAACAAAATAATCAAATGAAGAAAACTTCTTAAAAAAGTAGAACTGGCCAAAAAAGGAGGTATAAAAGGAAAATAATTCCCTAAAAATTAGAATTGTACAAGTGAAATCTATTGATCCATGATACCTCAAAAAAGAACAAAATAAAAAGAGTGAAGAAATAGGAGGAAATGTGAAATGTAGTATTTGAAAAACAACTGAATCAGAAAAGAGAATTTAGAAAAGATATTTTAAGTATTGTTGGAACTGAAAGCCACGGTCAAAAAGGAGCCTAGATATCATCTTTCAATAATTTATCAAGGCAAACTTCCCTGACATCCTAGAACTAGAGATTAAATAGAAATTTTAAAAATTCACTGATTTTCTCCTGAAAAAATCCCAAAATGAAAACTCCCAGGCATATTCTAGTCAAATTCCAGAGCTCCCAGTTCAAGTAGAAAACATTGTAAATAGTCAAACAGATATAATTCAAATATTATGGAGCCACAATTAATGTAACATATGATTTAGCAGCTTCTATCTTAAAGAACCAAAAGGCTTGGGATATGGTAGTCTAGAAAACAGAGGAAAGAGGAATACAACTAAGAATCACCTATCCAGAAAAACTGAGTACAATTCTTCAGAGGAGGAATAGATATTTAATGAAATAGAGGTCTTACTAGCATTCCTGATGAACAGAGAAGAGCTGAATAGGAAAATTAATTTTCAAATATATGATTCAAGAGAAGCATAAAAAAGTAAACAGGAAAAAGAAATCATTAGGGATTTGATTAAACTGTTTAAATTCCTACATGGGAAGATAATACTTGTAACTTCTAAGAATTTTCTCCTTTGTAGGGCTGCTAGAATAATTATACTTAGAGAGTATGGGTGTGTGTTGACTATGATTGGATGACATCTAAAAAAATTAAATTAAGGGGGAAGAAAGAGGATTGTACTGAGCAAAGGAGAAAAGGAGAGGAAAATGAAAAAAAAATTCTCACACAGAATGGGTGTGAAAAAGTTTTTTTCAATGGTGAGGAAAATAAGAGGAGTGAACAAAGTTTAAATCTTAGTTTCATCAGAATTTGTTCAAAGAGAACAAAAAACCATACATGCTCATTTGTGAATCAAAATCAATCTTGCCTTACAGGAAAGTAGGAGAGACAGGAGATAAGAGAAAAAGGGGCAGATAGAAGAAAGGGCTGATTGGGGGAGGTAGTAGTCAGAAGCAAAACACTTTTAAGGATGAACAGGATGAAAGGAGAGAGAGCAAATGATAAGCAGGGAGAAATATGATGAAGGGAAATACACGGCAATCACAACTGTAAAAAAAAATTACAACAAATTTCTCTAAAAAAAGGTCTCATTTCTTATATATGTAAAGAACTGAGTTAAATTTATAAGAATACAAGTAATTCCCCAACTGATAAATAATCAAAGGATGTGAACCAGCAGTTTTTAGATGAAGTAGTCAAATCTATCTAAAGTTATTTAAAAATGCTCTAACTCACTACTTATTAGAGAAGTGCAAATTTAAACAACTCTAAGGTATTACCTCATACCTATTAGATTGCCTAATATGACAGAAAATGAAAAAGATAAATGTTGGAGGAGATGTGGGATAATTAGGATATTAATGCATTGTTGATGGAGGGAACTAATCCAACCATTCTGGAGAGCAATTAGAACTATGCCCAAAGGACTATGAAACTAAGCATATCCTTTGATCCAACAATACCATTACTAGGTCTATATCCTGAAGAGATTTTTAAAAATAGGAAAAGGACATATATGTAAAAAATATTAATTACATCTCTTTTAGAGGTGGCAAAAAATTGAAAATTGAAGGGATATTCATTAATTGGGAAATGGTTGAACAAATTGTATTACACAATTACAAAATGACACTATTGTACTGTTAAGAAATGAGCAGAATGTTCTCAGAAAAAACCTGGAAAGACTTACATAAACTGAGGCGAAGTGAAGTGAGCAGAACAAAAACAGTGTTCACATTAACAACAGTATATTGTACAATGATCAACTGTGAATAATTTGACTATTCTTAGCAATACAAAGTTCTAAAGTAATTCAGAAAGAATTATGATAAAAAATGCCATCCACCTCCAGAGAAAGAACTCATGGAAACTGAATGCAGAATGAAGCATATGTTTGTTTTTTTAACTTCGCTTATTTTTCTTGGGATTTTTTCTTTCACAACATAATTAATATGGAAATAGGTTTTGGATGACTATGTACAACCTATATTAAATTGCTTTCTTTCTCAATGAAGGAGGAAGGGAGGGAGAGAAGGAAATATAATATTTGGAACTCAAAAAAGAACTATCTGTAATTGCAAAAAAAAATGCTATGAAAATAAGAAAACAATTTTAACTTCCTTGTGACTTCTGAAGAGATTTTTAAAAATAAGAAAAGGACATATATGTAAAAAATATTAATTATATCTCTTTTTGTTGTGGCAAAGAATTGAAAATTGAAGGGATATTCATTAATTGAGAATTGGTTGAACAAATTGTATTACACAACTGCAAAATAATACTATTATACTGTTAAGAAATGAGCAGAATGCTCTCAGAAAAAACCTGGAAAGGCTTACATGGCACAAGAAAGACTTACACAACAAGAACAAAATCATGTAGAAAGATAGTCATCAAAGAGTGAATTGCAAGAAAACAATATGGAGCAAAGGATTTCTAGTATCAGGAATTGTTTGAAGAGGTATGCTGGCTCTGGACCCTAGAACAGTATAGATCCTTGGAATCAGATACACCTAAGGAGAAATTCCTGAAAATTCTTTGATAGGAGATAGGATTTTCAGTACCATGAGTCATTAATTACTCCTTTGCTTATGCTCTGTTTACATGTATGCCTTACTGTTATTGTAGTCTGAGCTTAAATCCATTCTCCCCGTGGATCCTGTATATATTTGTAGCAAAGTGCCACATAGTCTTTTGGGGGATTTTTTGTAACTCTTACTGCTCTTATTGTACTTTCTTAGTAAATGTCTTTTCTTAAGGCTACTTGATTCCACTAACTGATTGTTATTGGGATTTACACTAGTGGGAGCTCATATACTACAATATTGAAAACTTAAACCATGAAAGTTCAGCCTTATATATACTTAGAGAATTATTAGCTACCCACTAGAGACCTAAAATTGTGAGTTCAAATGTGAACTTGAAAGAATGGTACCAAAAAGTCCATGAATTTTGAGACTTTATTATTTATGTTACTATCCTTTCAAATACCTTTGAAAGTTCATTAACTTTCTTAAGTGTCAAGATGTTCCCCTTCATCCCATATAAGCTACATACAGGAATGATTATATATTTGATCTCAACACCACTTGCACATGCTATCATTACTAATTTCTCCCTTTCCTAAATTCTAATCCCATGTCCAAAGAAGAACTCATTATCTTCTCCTAAAATCAACTCCTTTTGTAAATTTCCATAATGCTTTCAGGAATACCATCCCTTTAGTATCCCTCTTACAATCAATTTGGTGTTTAACTTCTCCTTTCTCATTCCATACATTCAGTTATAAAAATGTCCTGTTCTTACCCCTCTAACATTTCTTATGCTCCCATTTCCTCATTATTCATTCAGCCACCTCCCTAGTTTGACCCTTCATCAACTCTTGCTTTGATATTGAATTAGCTTTCTAACTATCTTCCTTTCTTTTGGCCTTTATTCTATTGATTCTGTTCTCCTGAAATTGAAAAAAAAAATAATTTACCAGAAGTATAGGAAGGAAGGAAATAAGTATGTATTAAGTGCCTATTATATGTCAGATACTGTTCTAAGTGCTTTACAAATTATCTCATTTGATCCTCACAACAATCCTGAGAACATGACCAGTGTCAATTTTAATCCCCATTTTATCCCTAATAAGACTAAGTGAGACAGAAATTAAGAGACTTACACAGAGTCCCACAGTGAGTAAGTATTTTAGGCTGAATTTGAATATTCCTGACTCCATTTCCAGTGATCTAGCTCACCGCTTATTTGACCATGTTACTCCCTTCCTCAAAATTTCAATTAATATAATTCCTGTGTTTGACATTTAATGATCTTTAAAGGCCAGTGTTTTTTTAGCCTTATTAAATGTTAAGTCCATCCTTATGTTTTTTTGGTTCTAACCTAAGTGGCTCTCTGTTCTTTGCACAAAACACTCTGTCTCCCACTTCTATACTCTTTTTGATGGTGGTAAAGAGTTGGAAACTGAGGGGACACCTATAAACTGAGGAATGGCTGAACAAGTGGTGGTATATGATTGTGATGGAATACAATAGTTATAAAAAAATGACAAGCAGGATGCTCTCAGAATTATATGAACTGCTGCAAAGTGAATTCTTCTTCCAATGCAAATCAACAATTCCTCTAAAAATGAGAATCTCAGAGATTTGTGTGGAGCCCTGGAAAGTAAACAATGTATCCAGGACCACACAGTTAGAATATATCAGAAATGGTACTTGAATCTGGAAACTCCTAACTGAGGCCTGCTAATGCACAATAATGGTTCTTAACCAATGATCCTCTGATTCTATGATTTTTTTCCCTTCTTACCAACTGAAATTCATAATTCAACTATAACATTATTCTTTATTATGTACCTGCTATATGCAAAGTGTTATAAAAATAGTACCAGAGGAGATACAGGAATAATGATTTATCATTGTTAAAACAAAGGGGAAGAGTAATTTAATTAAAGGTTTACAAAGAAAATATAACTTAAAAGTGAGGAGTAGGTATTTTCAGCTCTCTCAGTTAAAAGCATTTATCAGCTCTTGGTCATTATTAAGATGTACCTTGTGATGCTACACAAGTCTGCCCTTGGCTCTGTTTATTCTGGGGTACAGTTTTATGGTGTTTGCTTTCAATCACATGTTCCTGAAAAGTCCAGACACCAGTCACCTCAGAGATTACCTCTCACCCTTCAGCAACAATTGCCAGTCAGAGTTCCTTTACTAATAGTCCTATGATGTAAGAACCCAGAGACCTGATGGCCAGCTACTGCTTAAGGGCTGGCCCTCAGTGGAAGAATAGTCTCAGTTTCTTATTTTAACAAAGTATAGGTTAATTGCCTCTCAGAGCATAGGAAAACATTGTTAAGATTTGGCCTCTACCTCATTATTTGGAAAAGCCTTTTTTAATCTATCATTATTTTATATTCTGTGTACCTAGAGACTGTAAAATGGATAAAAATATGTTTTTAAGTATATTTTTTTAAAAAGCCTATGTGAAAATAATAACTCTAGTCCAGATGATTAGTCTAAAAGTAATGTGCCTGACTGAAATTCATCATCAGTGTTAAATAACATATATAATCATTAATAATAACTGGCATTTATATGAGTTTTAAGGTTTACAGAGAGTTTTACTTATGTTAACTTGTTTGATTCTTAGAACAACTTGGTAAGCTGCATGAAATTGTTATACCTCTTTTACAGAAGATGAAACTGAGTTGTAGCATGGTGAAATGACTTGCTCAGGAAGGTTTGAACTCATCATCCTTACTCTAAGTTCTGAGCTCCATTCATTGACAAATCTAGATCTAAATCTATACCCATATCTATACCTATACCTAGAGGCATACACATACACACACACACACACACACACACACACACACACACACACACAGGATAAATAGATCATTTATACCTGCAATACAGAACATTGTGTTAAATAATCAGTTTAGGGAGGGGCAATTTTAATACAATGTAGGGTGGGGATTCTAATATCTGATATAATGATAAGGCAGCAATAAAAATAACTATAATGCACGCTAATACAAGAAAAATTCATTAAGCATTTTTTTTAAATTGCCATATGATGTCTGAGGGAAGAAGCTTTATATTATGCATATAGGTATGTCTCTATGTCTCTAGATATGCTAGATATGTAGATATATAAAATGTATGTACAAAAATATACATATATATACTTATATTTTTAAATGTCTACAGGTATATGTGTGTGCGTGTATAACAAGCCACTGTTATTGAACATTGACAGGTAATCATATGTTGGTTATATGCTACGTATATACATATGTCATATACAGCAAAGAGACTTTTTGTATGTTTACTATAGATTACTCTTTTCCTAGACTGAGGATAAAAGTAGAAGTTAGATAAGAGCATCCGAAAATAATTGGCCACTTGAATACTTTGAGGTCCAGTGATATGTTAGATTATTTTTATCTAGACTGAAATCTGCTAAATTAAAGAGTATAACTACCTTAGGATTTAATGACAATAGCTCCCTCAGAATCAGGAATATCAGACAAAAGGAAAAAGTCACTCTTCTGATATTTACCAAATTGGAGGTGGAGCCAAGATGATAGAATAAAGGCAGGAATTCACTCAACCTCTCTTCCAAACTGCTCCAAAATTCTAAACAAATTTTAGAGTGTCAGAACACCCAAAAAGATGGAGTAGAATATTTTCCAAGTGAAGGCAACTTAAAAGTTCAGCCAAAAAAAAAAAATGTCTGTGACAATAGAGAGGAAGTCCAGTGTACAGTCCCCATGAAGACCTCACCAGCACAACCCCCACCCCAGCTCCTGCCCTCATCATCAGCTAAGCTAGATCTCTGAATCAACAGTGGTATTGGTGGCTTCTTAAGCTCTCAAACCAGAGACATCAAAAGGGTCAGCAGAAAAGGTCTGTGGAACCAGGGTGGGAACCCAGCATGCAATCTGAGTACACATCACAGTAGAATCGCCCCAGATCCAGCCCCAGACCTGGCCCTCTTCCCCAGAATCAACAAGGCAGAACCTTGATACTGGTGGCTTCTGGACCTCTCAGCCCTAGGGACACCAGGAAAGATTTGGAAGATCAGTGGAGAAGGTCTGTGGCAATGAGGTGGGAGACTAGTGTGCAGTCCCAGCACAGACTATATCAGCGTAATCTCAGCCCCAGCATCAGCAAAGCATGACTTTGTTGCTTTAGGACACTAGCTCTTACAGCTGCAATGGAACACGTTCACTCCTAACAGCTCCAGGGCAGAAAAAAAGGGCTTAGAGACAGATTCCTAGAAGGATCTCTGAAAAGAGCTACACAAAACTCCTGAAGCTTGGAACAGTGCACCTTCCATTCTGGAAACAGAGCTCTAGTTTAATAAAGAGTTAAAAACTAAGTAATACATTAGGAAAATGAGTAGCAAACAGAAAATTTTTCTACCTATTTTATTATGGTAATAAGGAAGCTCAAAACACACCCTCAGAAGATGATAGCATCTAAAACCTCTGAGAAAAATAAGAATTGGGTTCAGGCCATGGAAAAGCTCAAAAGAGATTCTGAAAATCAAGCAAGAGAAGTGGAAGTAATATTAGGAAAAGAATTGAGAGTGGTACAAAAGAAAATACGAAAAGTTATTAAGGAGAAAAATGTCTTTAAAAGCAAAATTTATATTTACCAAATTTGTGATGATGGATGGATCACGGGACCACCATAGAAATCTTCTCACCCTAAAAGATTCCTCTAGTCCTGTGGCCCTGGTTAGTCATTTCCTGGTAGAACCTCTACTTTGAAGAAGTAACCATTTCAGCTATACCAACTTCTTCACTTGCCTTCTGGCTCTATTTTTGTCTCCATCATCTCCTAGAGGTATTCTAATTTTCAAAGATCCCTCTTCTCAAGGGTTTCATCCTCTAATTAATAACTGACTCTGAAAACCTCCATTTTGAGGAAGTACCCAGATCAGAGAGACTCACTTCACTTCTCTCAAAATTCTTCTGGCATTCTAGATTTTCTATCATACCCTCGTCAGTTTCTTTCTCCTCTCTCTCTACTACCTCCTCTTTTCATTTCTCTTTTATTTTAGTCTTCTCCCATTAGAATGTAAGCTCATTGAAGGCAGGAATTATCTTTCTATTTCATTTCTATTTGCTTGTGTTTGCATTCTCAGTGTTTCATACAATGCTTGACTTACAGTAAATGCATTTTGACTTGACTTCAAAACAATGAAGATTTGTTAAGCACCGGTAATGCAGAACATTATGTTAGGGACTGAATTTTGATACAATATGGGTCATGCCTTATGGGACCCAAAAGTCTTATAGAGAGATAAAACAGCAACAAAAACAGCTATAATGCATGATAGTACAAAATGAGTTCATTTGGCAATAAAAAATGCCATATTACGTCTGAGGGTAAAACCTTTTTATCACCAAAGAAGAGCATAAGAAAGGTGAAAGGGGAATGTCAGGAAAGACTTCTAAGAAGAGGTGACATGAATGGAGTATTATTATTAGCCTGGCCTAGTGCCAATTCTTCTCAGCAGCTGCTGTTTCCCAACTAACTTCCTGCTGTGCACAAATAGGCATTGACTAAATACCATCCTCCAGAGAACAAAAAGAGAGGACATACTCCGCTTTTATCCATTTCTAAGAGTATGATCCACAAGAAGATCCATGCCTTCACACAAACAGCCAGATGGGGTCAGTGTCTAAGATTCATTGAGATATAAGACTCCACAAATACCCGTGGAATTAAACAAAAATTTTCTCTCTTCAATAACCTTTCCTAATGAGCTCTGAAAGTTACCTAATCAGAATACATCACTGGGTAACTTCCCATTCCCTGCTGATATTGCTCCTGGCTAACTCTCACTGGTGAGGGAAACCTCTGCTGAAAAACACTGTTCCTACTGGGCTATTAGCAAGAAGACTTTCTGGTTACTTTGTCCCTACAGACTGGTTTCCTTGAGTCTTTCAATCAGATTGTTTAAGAGATGATCTGTAGCCTACAGTTGATTGGTGGGTTTGGCTCTGGGTTGCAGAACTGATTAAATCCTACCCCAAATTGTGCATCTGTTGGTCCCAGGGCATCTTCCTCTTAAAAGCCAGGAGCCACTATTCTGCTAACACTGTATTGGTCTCTTAAATCTTTAGAAATCCACTCTGTCCAATGGAGCATGATAAATGGGGAGTTCTAGAAGTCCCAGTGGAATGTGTGGGTTAAATTGAACATCAACAACACTTGGTTTTATTTTAAGAAAAAGCTAAGTGCTACCTAGAAGAATTCCCCAAACTGTTTTTGAATGTGTGTGTGTATGTGTGTGTGCATCCATGAGTATATACAAACGAATCTTTAATTTGATTGTTATCCTCGTTGTATAGATGAGAAAATGGGTTCAGAAAGTTTATGTGATTAGTCCATGGCCACACAGTTAATAAGGGTTAGAGGTAGATGTGAAGTTAGATACTGACTATATTTCCTATTCCAAGTCTAGCTTTTTTGAGAATGAAAGACAGGAGGTAGTGGTGAGCAGGAGACAGGGATCCTGCATAATAACTGTCCTCAAATATTCAAAGGACTTTCATGTTGATGTTGAGAGAGAATTGGGCTTGTTTCATTTAACCTTGAGGGGCAGATCCAGAAGCAATGAGTGTTTGTTGTATTCAACTTGGGGTCAAGAAAAACTTACAAAGATTAAGAATTGTCACAAGATAGAAGTGGGACCTAAAGATATGGTTGGTGTGTGAGAGAAGGTAGCAGCTAGATAGCACAATGTTTAGATCCCTGACCCTGGAGTCAGGAGTAATTGAGTTCAAATCTGGTATCAGACACTGACACTTGATACTAGCTGTGGAGAAAAGAGAGAGAGAGAGAGAGAGAGAGAGAGAGAGAGAGAGAGAGAGAGAGAGAGAAGAGAGAGAGAGAGAGAGAGAAAGAAAGAGAGAGAGAGAGAGAGAGAGAGAGAGAGAGAGAGAGAGAGAGAGAGAGAGAGAAAGAGAAAGAGAGAGAGAGAATTATAGATCACTTTGGCAGCCTGGTGAAACTGATAAATGCCTTTTTAAACACATAAGACAAAATACATAATATCACAAAGGAAATCAATTAGATTGGAAAAATATATATATATTTGTCCTCTCTAATTTCACAGATGAAAAAGCTAGCAGTGCCCTTGGAGAAGAACCTCTGCTCTCAGATTTTAATATGACAAAGGAGAAAACTAATAAGGGAATAACAGAGAAACAATTAAAGAACAAGAATAGACATTCATTTTAATGATAATGGCAATAATAATAATAATATTCATATAGTATTTGAAGGTTTAAAAGTGCTGTCCTCATAGCGACTCTCTGAGATAGCTTAGCTAAAAAATTAGATACAAAGAGATTAGTTGACTTGCCCAAGGTCTCCAAGCTTATAAATGTTGGAACCATGAAATAACATAAAATTAAGGATTTTATTTACAACAAGAAAAGAAAGAAAGCAACATAAAGAAGAATACAAGCTTATTTTGCTTAGTCCTAGGGAAAGTTGGAGCTTAGACTAGTAACGGTAGTTGGTAATTACATAGAAGAGAAATACATAGAGTGTTCCTGGTTAAGTATGGATTGGAGTATAGAAGGCTTCTAAGATTACAGAAAGAATAGAGATACTCTAGGGGAAGATCCAGAGTATTTAAGAGAATCTGCATTAAAAGACAGACAGACAAACAGACTGTGTGTGACAGGATTAGCCAATTAAGGGCAGCATTTCTATAGACCCCATGGCTGGAAGAACAGTTACAATCTTGGAGAATGGTCCCTCAGAGTGCAATACTACAATACATCCAGAAGGGGTATCCATAAATGACTTTGAAGATCTCAAATCAAGGGGGATCCATAAGTGACTTTGAAGATCTCAAATCAAGGGGGATCCATAAGTAACTTTGAAGATCTCAAAATAGAAACATTGATCATATGTCAAGGCAAATGGATTTCTATTTTTCTTGGCTATTACCTATGTTTTCTAGCTATCCTAGAACACTTTACATGAGGTAAGAAGTATAGCTCAGTGCAGTATCGCACTCTTGAAAAAGCTGTCAGTAGAAGCTATGTAGTATAGTGGATAGGATCTGAACTTGAAGTCAGGAAAATCTGAGTTCAAATTCTATATTAAATACTTATTAACTACGGGATATAAAGCAAGGCACTTTACCTTTTTCAGTCTCAGTTTCCTAATCTGTAAAACAGGGATAATAATAGCACCAATCTCACTGAAGTGTTATGAAAATTAAATGAGATAGCATTATCTAAAGTGCTTTGCAAAACTTTAAAGTGCTTATATAAATACTTACTATTTTTGTCATTATTTTTCTTCTAAAAGATGTTTATAGCTTACAATTCTCAATATCACCCTAGATACTATCCTGGCTATGTCCAAAGCTCCATC
Source organism: Antechinus flavipes (assembly GCF_016432865.1). Classification (NCBI taxonomy): domain Eukaryota; kingdom Metazoa; phylum Chordata; class Mammalia; order Dasyuromorphia; family Dasyuridae; genus Antechinus; species Antechinus flavipes. The sequence goes on along the minus strand of NC_067401.1, from coordinate 70,948,520 downwards.
CCTTAATGACACTGTTGAGTGATTTGTTACTGACCCCTAATTCAGGGTGATTTGGGGCTTACCTTAAACCTGTTTTCTTCTCCTTAAAGCAGGGTGGATGATCACACTCTAACTATCCCGGGCTTGGCGGACTTTTATAATTATTCAATTCACTTTCATGAGGCCCTGAGGTTCATTGTACAAATTATGCACACAAACAAAACAGATCTGTCCTCCATTCCTAAATTATGACTTACATAAGAGTTTGGGTCACACCTCCATATTAGAATTCCAGCTTTATACAACTTTGGTTTGGATTTGTGAAGATCAATTCTACTTTTGCTGCTTATATATCATATAGGGGAATTATGCAGGGCTTCTGTGGGTGGTCTGGGTGCCATGACAACTCTGCTAATGCTTAGAAACACAAAATTGCTAAGAAAACCAACCAAAAAAATCCATGCTGTGTTTTAATCTTCAAAAAATAATCAGTTTCTTTCTCAGCTGAGTAATGCATTGCACGAAGGAGAATCAGATCCTTCCTGCTCTCGATTCTTCAAATAAACAATTGGATTACTTTATAAACAATGGCTTGCATCTTAGATCATCTACCACAATAAATTCCAAATGGAAATATGACCTAAATATAAAAGGTCACATCATAACAAATAAAATGGATGAAAGCATCTTTTACAACTATAAGTAAGAGGCAAATTCTTGACCCAACAAGGAATAAAGGAGTCTAGAAATAATAAAATAGTTAATTTTGATTGCAAGAATTTTTTTAATTGCAAAACATTAATACAGCTTAAATTAAAGGTCAACTATTTATTGAGCAGAAAAATTTCTTCATCAGAAATGACAGATAAAAATATGAGACTTAAGATACATAAGTCATTCACCAATATATGTAGTCAAAGAATCTGAACGAACTGTTGTTGAAAGAATTGCAAATGTTTAACTGTAGGGAAAAAAAACTCTTCTACAATTACTAATTATAATAATAATTATTATTTTATTATAATAAGAATAAATGTAAATTAAAATAATACTGAAATTTGAACTCAGTCATCAAATTAGCAAAGATGAGTATAAATGAAAAAGAATTGATTTAAGAGGTATATTGAAACGATATCAAAATAATACAGTGTTGGTAAAACTGTAAACTGGTAAAGCCAATATAGGAAACTATTTGGAATTATGAATTTAAATATACAATTAAAATATCCAGATCTTTTCGCTCAGAGATTTCTTTATTTGGCATATATTCCAATGAAGTTTAAAAACAAACAGATAGAATAGTCTTGTACACATTAAAAATTATTAACAACACTGATAGCAAAAGCTGGAAGCAAGATGGTTGTCCATCAATTAGAAGATGTGCAGGAATGTAATGCAATATTATTGCACTCCAAGTAATGATGATTATTAAGAATTTATAAAAAAATGGAAAGCTATGTAAACTGATAAAGAGAGAAATAAATGCATCTAGGGTAGACACCCATATAAACACACAATATATGTACATATGTTATATGTATACATGTGTGTATGAATACATATATATTTATTGTGTGCCTATACTAGGTGATGCAGTGTTGAGCTTGCATTCAGGAATCCTCATTTTTCTAAGTTCAAATCTGGCCTCAACACTTAATAGCTGTGGAATGCTGTTTGCCTCAGTTTCCTCATTTGTAAAATGAACTAGAGAAGGACATGGCAAATCATTCCAGTATCTTTATTAAAAAAACCCTCCCATACACACACACACACACACACACACACACACACACACACACACACATTACAACAATATATAATTGGAAAGAAAAATTCAAAAGAAATCACTTAATATTATATAATTATAATACTCAAGGAGGACTCAGAGAATAAATGAAAAATAGTACCTTCCTTGCTTCATTGCAGAGATGTGGGATTTTGAATGTGGAATGTTGCATATTTTATCTTTATGTTCATGTGTTATACAGTAGAACTATTTTTTTTCTTAATCTTTGATACAAATCACATATAGCAGGGGAGGGAGGGAGGGATATGTTCAGAAATGAATGTGAAAGGAAAACAAAATTATTAATAAAATTTATACTAGAGAAAGGAAAAGGAAGAAAGATATTTAATAGGAATTCATAAGCCTATGGGAAAACTGCTCCTTTCCCTCTGGCTCTTCTTTCTCTTAGTGATTCCTTAAAGATAAGCATTCCCCAGGGATTTATCCTGGGACTATTTCTCTGATCTCCCTACACACTACCTCATTTGTTCCCACTGCTCCAACTACTACTTTAGCGCACATCACTTTCAAAACTGTATCCATCTCTAATTTCATTTATGGATTTCATATCTACATCTCCAATTGCCACCAGGACAGTCCCCACTAAATATTCCATTTGCATATCAAAATCAAACTTATTTTTTTTCTCCTTTGGATAGTATGCCTTTTATTACAATTATTTTTAACTCTTTCCTATCAAGTTCAATCAGTTACTAAGTCCTTATCAAATTACTTCCCATCCAAAAAAATCCCCCATTTTTGTCCCTTTCTTGCTATCCATGATGTCCTCTGACACCTACTACAAATGCTTCCTATTACCTGGGATAAGACAATAGACAAAGTATGACATTCAGGGTCAGGATGACCTGTGTTTGAATCCAAGTTCAGATATTTACTAAATGTATCACCCTAGGCACATCACTTAACCTCTGTCTGTCTCAAATTTTTTATCTGTAAAAAGGGGTGATAATAACAGCATATGCTTCATAGGGTTGTTGTGGGGATTAAATAATTTACATGTTATATTTGTAAAATGTTTTGCAAACCTTAAAGCACTATATAAGTGCTAGTTATTATTACTTTTATTATTGTGATTTTTCATTATGCTGCTAGATTCTTTCAGTAGTTTCCTAACAAGCCTTTCTATTTGTATTCCCACTACACTCCCACAATCCCTATTTCATACTTCTCATCTCCAAATCCATCCTTCATATTACTGCTCAACTAACATTCCTTCTGCACATTTGAATGGGTCTGATCATATTCCTTTACTCAAAAATTTTAAATGGCTTGCTATTGTCTAATGAATAGAGTTCCCACTCATTTATGAGGTGTTCAAGGCTCTCTACTATTCATAATACTTGATGTCTCCAATCTAATGTTCCATTTTTCCCTTCCAAACATTCTGCTCTCTAGCCAAATGAAGATACTCATCTCCCTACTGAACAGGCCTTATGTTTTCCCTTTTCTGTGCCCTTGATCATATTGTTTCCCAAGGTAGAAATGTCCTCTCTTCCTGGCTTCACCCACTGAATTCTTAGCTAATTTTCAAAACCTAAGACCTTTTTTGGTGACATCCTCCATGGTGACATTTCCACATTCTCTATGGATAGTTTTTTCTTTTAGTATTTCTTATCTAATATTGAACTTGGCATTATAAGGTAAATTGTAAAATAGTGAACTGATTCCTCACCCTCAAGTCAATAACGATCTCCTTTCATACATTTCACATAGCACCCTCTTTTGTGTCAGTTATTTGCACTTGTGGCATAATATTTTATATTATAGTTTTCTGTTAATGTTGCATGTTTCCCTGCTAGATATCAGGAACCTTGCCCTGGTCAAATTATCTGAACATTGTTATATTATCAAAGGGCTAGAGACAGTTGGGTGGTACAGTGGACAGAGGGATAGATTTGGAGTCAAGAAGACTCAAATTCAAATCTGACCTCAGAGCTTGTCACTCAGCTAATAATTCATATCTTCCTTTTGCCTAAGTTTCCTCATCTAGAAAGTGAGGGTCACCTACATCATAAGGTTGTTGGGAAACTAAAATAAAATAATATTTATAAGTTATGTGTTTTATGAATGCTGGTTATTATTATTATGTAATATTTAATGGTTATCTGTTAAAGTATACCGAGTCTCTCTCTTCCTGCCCCTCTCTCACTCCTTCATTTCTTCTATCCCTCTTCCCCTCCTTTCCTTTTTACCCTTTCATTTGTAGCTCTCTCTCTCTATGTATCTCTTTGTTTCCATGTATCTCTAAATGTCCTCATGATGTCTTTAAACTCTTTATCTCTCTCTTATTTTACTCCTACATTTTATTTTGTCTTCTAGTTCTTTGTGTATATTTTATTTCCTCTAATTGATTACAAGCTTCTGGAAATCAGTGACTGCATTGTATTCAATCAGTACATTCTTTAACTTGTTTTATTGAAACATTTGTTTTCACATCATAGTCTATTTCGAACTTTTCCCTCCCTCATACCTTCTACAGTGAGTCATTCTTATAACAAAGAATTTTTTTTAAAAGAGGGGAAAAAATTGAGCAAAACCATCCCACATATCAGCCATTTCAGACAATATATGATATTGAGACACTAGAGCCCTGGACTTGGAGTCAGGGCAAGCTTAAGCTTAGTTTAAATATCAACTCAGATACTTACTAGATCTGTGACTCCTGGACAAGTTACATAATTTCTCTTAACCTCAATTTTCTTATTTATAAAAATGGAGATAACAATAATACAAATGCAGATGTGTGAGAATCAATTGAGATAATGTACATAAAAGCACTTTACAAACCTTAAAGCTCTGAATAAATGATTTTTATAATACATGTATTAAAGAACTTTCATTTACTTAGAATTTTAATATTTGCAAAGTCGTTTCCTATTCCAACTGAGTGAAGTAGGTACTAATTAATTCCCATTTTACACAGGAGAATGAGCCTTTGAATGCCAAGAAATTCACCATGGGTCACACAATAAAATGTATGAAGCCAGGTTTTAAGTCCATCTTGCATAAGCTAAGTCCAATGTTCTTACAACCCTCCAAACTCCTGCAGTATGCAGAGTACCATCTCAAACACTTGGAATCACCCACCCAGATTTGCATAGAAAAGATACTTGACATATATTTATCAAATAAATAAAAGGGAGAAAACAAAAACTTGCACAAAAAAAATATTTTTGTCCCACTTGTATCCCCCCAGGATGTTCCCAATTAATATTCTTCATTCACTCTGCATGTAATTTGATCCTGGCAATTGAAAAGGTGGCTGTCACTGTCCTAGTAAAGCAACAACTTCCTCTCAGTTACCTGCTGATTCCTAGCATGTTCACATACTTCACATAGTTCATTGTTATTTATAGACTCAAGGACCTTGCTTATTACTTTGGCGGAGAACTGAAGTCTCTGTCTATGCAGGACACAGCCTTATTGTAGGATGTTCTGTCAAGATAGGAATTAAAAGAAGAAGAAAAACCTCTGGACTTTACAAATCAGACAATTTCCCTCAAGGTATTGGAAGAATGCACCAAGAGGTTATATCTTTTATGAGAAAAACCAGGAGATTTGAAGGTTCTAAATAGATAACTAATGAAAATAATAATTTACATATTTATATGGTCCTTTTATATAATTCATTCACATTGCCCTATAAGATTTGCAAAGGGTTTTGTATATATTATCTTATTTGATCTTCATGACAACCTTATGAAGTAGATGCTATTGTTATCCTTATTTTACAGATGTAGAGACTGAGGCTGGAAGGTGATATAACTTGCCTTGGATCACACAGCTGTTAAACATTGAGAGTCATAGAAAGGAGTACTCCATTTTCTTTGGTAGAACTAACCAGATGATCCCCTGCAAATTGAGAATTCAGAAATTGATACTGCATATCAATACCAAAAACAAAGCAGCATAATTTAAGCAAAGAAAAATAAGTAATTGCCTTTTATTTAGTTGCCTCTAAAATTAGAAAACATCAATGTGACTTCTCAGAATGGTTTTTAATCTTATATTCTTTTGTTTGGCAATATAAAACATGGATTTGTATAAGTAACTGTCTCACTTAAAAAAAAAATCTGTCTCCCTAAAGTGTGGGACATAGTAGCCATTTAATAAATGCCTGTACAAATGAACGGATCTCAATGGGGAGATTGTGGTGCTTTATCTTGGTTATTCTATGGGCTCCAGGAGGATATCTATCTTCCTCCTGTTCCTAGATGCTATTGTGGCCCAAATATATGGGAGATAGGGGGTACAAGGTATAAGAGATTTGTGTTGGCCTTGGAATCAGAATGCATTTGATTTAAATCCTAACTTAGAAATATGTGTGTATCTTTATGAGTCAATTTCTCAGGATGTGTTTTCTTCTTTTTTTTTTCTCTTTTTTAAAAAGGAGACAATAATATTTAGACTTCCAGTATGAGTTATTCTAAGAGAACCAGTTTCTGACATATTCTGACTGAATGACTCTGGACAAGTCACTTAATCTCCCAGTGTTCCAAGTCCACCTCTCCTTAATCCCTGTTGAAAGTGCTTTCAGCAGTCTTCCCCAAACCTGCTATATGCAGAAAACCATATTGGACCAAGACTAAAGTTACAATCCAGATGCCAGCCAGCATTGGTGGAAAGCATTTTTCCATTTAGTCTTCCCACTCTTAGCCACGCTTAGCCTCAGTTTCCTCATCTGTAAAATGAGAATAATAAGAGCATCTACTTCACAGGATATAGTGAAGATTAAGTCAAATGACATTTACAATGCACTTGCAGACCTTATGCTATATAAATGTCAATTATTGTTCTGGACTATGAGTTACATTTTAAAAGACCTTTTTCACAGACAGTGTTTCTGATGTAAATTTGCCTCATCTATCTCTTTGGTGTTCCTCAAAGCTCTTGAAAACTTGGGCCTCACCCCTACCACAAAGACACATTTCTAAGTCTTCTTATACTTTGCTTCTCCCCTCCCCTCACACTCTTCCTTATTGTTCCTTGAACAAGATGCTCATCCCAGTTCTGGACATTTTACCTGGCTGTTCCTCATGCCTGAAATGCGCTTTTTCTTCATCTCCTCCTCTCAACTTCCAGAACTTCCTTCAAGTCCCAGCTAAAATTCCATCTTCTCCAGGAAACTTTTCCTTCTTCCCCTTAATTCTTAATTCAAATAAAATCAAATGATATGTTTATAAAGAGCTTAGCAAAGTGAATGACATATCCTTATGTGCTTAATAAATCCTTCTTCCCTTCTTCCCTACCATCTCTGTTGATTATTTCCATTTGCTGTTTTCTATATCTTGTTTGTACATAGTTTACATGTTGTCTGCCCCATTAGTCTGTGAGCTACTTGAGATAGGGACTGTATCTTACCTTTCTTTGTATCCCCAGAACTTAGCACAGTGACTGGATCAAAGTAGCAACTTAATAAATATTTATTTACTGCTTAATTGATTCACTCAATTTTCATGGGTGACTCCTAACTATACCCATGTGCCTTCTAACTAAAGCTTTTTACATTGTTACACTGAATCTTAAAAGAAAGGGGAGGGAACTGTGGGAGAAAATTTTTTTCCTAATTCATTTCATTCACACTTTTCTACTGGTATAACCAGGTCCAGGTTATTTATTCCTTTCCATTCTTCAAAGATTGTTCCCTTCCCAGAGTTCCTGGTTCCTATTTTCAAAAATACTGAGCTAAAAAGATCAGTTCATTTCATATCTCTCCTCATGATCAGAATGGCAAAATAATAAAATTTTGGAGATAAAAAGGACCTCAGAAATAATATAGTCCAGCCCTTCTCTCCTTATTTTGTAGAAGAAGAAACATTAGGTAAAGTAGAAAAAATATTGGACTTTGGAGTCAGAGAGGAGAAGTTCACATTATGCTTTTGATACTATCTATGAAACATGGCTATCTTTTTGATCTGGGCTTAAAACAAGGAAGTAGGATAAAAAGATCTCTGAGGCTCCTTCCCATTCTAGATCGTCACTTAAATGATCTTATGCAACTGAGACTAAGAGAAATGACTGGCTCCGGGTTATACAACTAATTAGTCTCATATCTGAACCAGATGGAAATATAGGTGTTTAGCCTATCTTTTAAAAATACTTGGGGAAGAAGACCTCAGTTTCATAACTAATTTCAACATTTATCAACTTTATCAAGAAGCTCCCCTGTCTCCAGTAGTGACTTTGAGCTAATTTCTCTTGTTTTATACTGATTAAAGGTGGAGGGAACAGCTCATTGAATACCTTTTCATCTACTTTTTAAATAATAATAATAATCTCATGATGTCATTGGTTCTCTTCAAGAATTAAGAATGACCAATCGACTAATTATAATAATAATAATAGTGTTTAATAGAGTATTTTAGGTTCTTAAAGAAAAATGCTTTACAAATATTATCTTATTTGATCCTCATAACAACTGGAGGTAGGTGCTATTATTATACCCATTTTACAGAAGAGGAAAATGCTAATGAGAAAAGTTAAGTAACTTTCCTGGGATTGTATAGCTAGTAAATGACTGAGGTCAGATTAGAAATTTAGGTCTGATTTTTTTCTCCAACAGATGAAATTCTCCAATTTCCTTCCCCCATATAGTATAGTACAACCTCACATATTTTATGATTTGTGAGGAATATGTGGAAGTTTCTGGATTCTCTTGACCAGCAGGCTGACTTGATGAGTTTGAATTAACCCGCAAGAATAGGTCCAGTTGAAGGAAAGTATATACCCATTCTATGTATAATTTATCTTGTTTATACACCTTGTAATCTTTATAATAAAAAACCCAATTTGACCTGCTTGTTAATTGAATTTTATCAAAATCCATTCAACATTCTCTTAACAATACTATATTGTACTGGGGAGGTTGGGAGTGATTTTTCTGAGAGAGAGAGAGAGAGAGAGAGAGAGAGAGAGAGAGAGAGAGAGAGAGAAGACAAAGAGAGAGAGAGAGAGAGAGAGAGAGAGAGAGAGAAGACAAAGAGAGAGAGAGAGAGAGAGAGAGAGAGAGAGAGAGAGAGAGAGAGAGAGAGAGAGAGAGAGAGAGAGAGAGAGAGAGAGAGAGAATACTTAATACTCATCTCTACTAGAGCTTAGTGGGCTTGTAAACTACAAATAGAATTACTCCATCATACTATGGAGCAGCTAGGTGATACAGTGGATAGAGCACTGGGCTTGGAATCAGGAAAGCTTATCTTTATACATCCAAATCCAGCCTTAGACACACCCAAATAGGGTCACAAAGAGACCAATATGACTCAAATGATTCAACAACAAAACCTGATGTTGCATAAGTGTATTAGAAGAATATTGCCAAAGAGGTCTGAAGGGAAATATTATTCATGACTGGGAAGATCAGGGAACATGTCAAAGAGGAAGGGACAGTTGAATTGGACTTTAAAAGATGGGTAGAAATACAGTCATCAAAGAAAGGGAGAGAGGGCATTTCAGTTCTGAGTGTGTATTCATGAGATTAACCCAATAACTATTACTTGACTAGAAAAGTGTAGATTGTTTTAACATCGTCCTTCGCTCCAACTTTCCATTCACAGCAACAGACTGATTATACTAAGATGTTTTTTTGTTTTGTTTTGTTTTGTTTTGTTTTGTTTTGTTTTTTTGTATTTGCCATCAGGTGGATTGAGGTGAGAGGTGGGGAGTGTCTTGAATTATGAAGCAAACAATCCCTGTAGTTATACTAGCACCAGGCAGGAATGCCTGCAATGTGATATAAATCATACATCTCATTGTCCATTTTCTACAAAATTAAAGTGTCTATTAAAATAATAGCATGGATTTGTTCACTGCATGCTGCAAGAGGTGGATAAACACAAAGATAATGCACCTGTAGCAAGATTGGAAAGAAATAGTGTACTGGATACTTAGACTGACTCTAAATTTGACTTGCAGTTATCAATTATAGGATAATAACAGGTAGAGCTGGAAGGAGCCTTGCAGATCATTCAATGCAACCCTCTCATTTTATAGCAGCAGAGACTGAGACCCAGAGAGCTTAAGTGATTTTCCCAATGTGACATGGGCAGTAAATAGCAGAGCTAGGGATTCAAACTCAGGTCCCCTGGCACTACCTCCAAAATTCTTTAACAAGGGCTTCTAGGAATCTTGGGAGTGTTCATGATTTTCTTCCCCTCTTTTTCTTCCAAGAAACTTTTTCTATTTTTCTCATTTCTTATACTTTGAGGCATTGAAAGGCTGCTGCCATGGAATTTGGCCTGTCCTGGGCCTTTGTGCACTGCTGCTAGCTTTACCATCAAAAGTCCTCCAGTATCTTATCAGAGTGAGACTTTATCATGGCCTAGAAGCTCTGTTAATGACATTTGCTTGAACAGCCTCACCGAGCTGTTTGGTGTTCTTGATGAATACAAAGTAGCTCAACTCCACTTGTTACTTGCTTAACCATTTTCTCTCTGCCTCTGTGGCTTCCTGACACAGCCACAAAATAGCATCATGCATCTTCTCAGAAGGACGTTCTCCTAAAAGGATATTTTAGTTACTGTAGTGTTAATAAAAGGCAACTAGATGGTGCAGTGGATAGAGCTCTGGGCCTGAAGTTAATCTCAGATATTTACCAGCTGTATAAGTCATTTAATCTCTTTCTGCCTCAATGTCCTTACCCATAAAGTGGGGATGATAATAGTGTGTACCTCCCAGAGTTGTCGTGAATATAAAATGAGACAATATTTGTAAAAGAGTTTTGTCAACCTTAAATCAAAGTAGAAATGTTAGCTGTTATTAGCTACAGTAATAGCAGTTCTACCAGTTTAACTGCTACCCTCTTCTTTAAAATTGGTCTGATTCCCTAAACTAGGAGTTATTCCTCCCTTCTCTGAACTCTCTACTTGAACTTCACTTAGACACTTATCATCTTTTGCCTTGGAGTAATTATATGTGATCTTGTATTAATGAGGGGAACAATACAAGGGGGAAAGGATTATAGACTATAGAATGTGTTATAATTTTATTTTAAAATTATGTATAATTTTCTATAATAGATTATCTACACATAATTATAATGTGATTTATATATTTATAAAATTTATGTAATTATTATAAAATATACTAGATTGTAATTTAAAATTTTAAAGTAAGGGGCTTTTTGATTCTTTTTTTTTTTAAAGTTGTGTTTGACTCTTTGTGAACCCATTTGGGGTTTTCTTAGCAAAGAAACTGGAGCTCCAGTTCATTTTACAGATAGGAAACTGAGTCAAACAGAGTTAAATGATTTGCCCAGAGTTATACATCTTTATCAACCTTTTCAAGAAGCTCCCCTATATCCAGTAGTGACTTTGAGCTAATTTCTCTAGTTTTATACTGAATAAAGATGGAGGAGACAGCTCATTGAATACTTTTTCATCCACTTTTTAAATAATAATAATAATAATAATAAGTTAAGTATCTGAGACTTGATTTGAATTTACAAAGATGACTCTTCCTGATTTCGGGATCTGTATTTATATATTGTGTCAGCTCGCTCCCCATAGGAGACTGATTGTTCTTCCACATGAAGGACTGTCATTTGGAACAGGGCTTTTTCCTATTCTGACTAACTCTAAAAGGTAAAACTAGAGGCCAATTGTTGTGAGCTTTTTCTTCTCAAAAAGCAGCCAGGTGATAAAAGTTCAGATCTTTTATTATCTCTAATATAGCCCGGTTAGCTTAGAGGCCTATCTCTCTGCTTGGTTCCAAGAGCTCTCTCCAAATGTCTTTAAATCCAAAGGTCTGGTCCTTCAGCCTCTGCCTCTGCTTTCTTCAGCCTCCAGCCAGCTCCAGTCTTCATGTCATTCCGGTGAAATCTCGACTTGTAGCGTCTTCCTCTGAAGTCCTCTCCGACTGGCCCATTGGCCTATTTATGCTCCTTCCAGAGAGAGGGATTATGGGTAGTTCTACTTAGTACCTTGTTTCAGGTTCTGCCCAAAACATCTTCTTGTAAGATTAGATCAACTCTAATTAGTTAGCAGTTAGTAAGGATTCCAACAGCCAATGAGTAAAAGTTTAAGAGAAACATTTTGATTCAATATAAGAAAAACTTCTTAACAATTAGAAGTGTTCAAAATTGGAATGGGTTACCTTGAAGAAAAATGAGTTTTCATCACTACAGTTTGTTCAGCTAGATGCTGTAGTGGATAAAGCATTATGCTTGGAGTTAGTCCTCAGACATTTACTAGCTATAGGACTCTGGACAGATCACTTAAACTCTGTCTCAGTTTCCTCAAATGTAAAATGGAGATAAACAATAACACCTACTCTCATAGGGTTGTTGTGAGGACAAAAGATAACATTTGTAAAGTGCATACTACAGCACTTGCTACATAGTAGGCACTTTTCATAAATGGTTATTCCTTTTGGATGATCACTTGCCATGGATGTTATAAGGGAAACTTTTTTGAGTATGAATTAGAGCAGATGACTTCTAGGATCTATTCTAACTCTTAGTTTCTGTTAATTTGCATTTATCTGTAATTCTTATAGCACCTAACACAGTGTATTGCTTTCATTCTGTAGTCAGTGTGAAGAAATGGCCATAAAAATGGAAATTTCTGGGGCAGCTAGGTAACATAGTGGATAGAGCACCAGCCCTGAAATCAGGAGGATCTGAGTTCAAATCTGGCCTGAGACACATTCCCAGCTGTGTGACCCTGGGCAAGTCACTTAACTCCAATTGCCTCAGCTAAATAAATGAATGAATGAATGAATGAATAAAATGGAAATTTCTGTAGCTGAAAACTTAGATCTTTCTTTAGAGATGTCTCTTGTCTGCCCTGTCCTCTCCCTCACTTATGCCTCTTCTTTCTCCCCATCTCTTCCTCTCCCATCTTTCTTTTTCCTTTCTCTTCCTTCCCTGCTGTCCCTCTCTTCTCCTTTCCAATCCTTTATCTTTTTTTCCTTTTCTTTCCTCTCCTCTCCCCTTTTCTGTTCTCATCTTCTTTTTCCTCTATTATCCTTTCCTTCTACCCTCCACTCCTTTTCCCTTCTTGTCCTTTCCCTTTTTACCTCTCTCTAGTTCATCTGTCTTCTCCTCTTTTCTCCTTCTAAGACTTCTTCACCAGTTTAGTATAAATTCCTTAAAAAGTATCTGAAGAACTGGTATATATTGACCTTAATAACCTGAGTCTCATACTTGCAAAGACCTCTTCCTTTAAATAATCCAGCAAAGATTTTTTTTTTTAGCTCCCATCACTTCTGTGATAACTGGGTCAGGCTCAGTTAGTGGACTGGATTTGGAATTAGGAAGATCTGTTTTCAAATTCAGGTTCATCCACTTAATAGCTGTGTAACCCTGGGCAAACCACCTCATCTCTGTTTGCTTTAATCCATGGAGAAAGAAAATGGCAAATCACTGGATCACTCTTATCAACAAAACATCATTGACAGTATGGTCCATGGAGTTGTGAGGAGTCAAACATTCCTGAACAACTGAACAACAATAACAATAACAAATGTTTGTGGCATAGTTGGGAACTAAGTACAGATGAGATTATTATGGTTATAAACTTCCCCAAAAGAAGATAAAAGGTAAAAGTAAAATTTTTTACTTATTTGTTTCTATATTTTTTATTTTTCCCAGTTACAAGTAAACAACATTTTTGTGTTTTATGCTATACAAATACATTTTTTAACATATTTCCATATGAATCATGTTGGGAGAGAAAATCAGAACAAAAGGGAAAAACCATGAGAAAAAAAAAGAAAAAAAAGATGAAAATAGTATGTGTTGATCTATATTCAGTCTCTATAATTTTCTCTCTGAATGCGAATGGCATTTTCTATCCAAAGTTTATTGGGATTTAGATCAGATAATTTATCATCACACAAGCTCATTCATTGTATCATACAATGTTTTCTTGGTTCTGCTTGCTTTATTAAGCATCAGTTCATGTAAATCTTTCCAGGCTTTTCTAAAATCAGAATGATTGTAATTTTTTTTAATAGAATAAAATGCTAAAAGTAATTTTTTTTTTAAATCATGGAATTGTGGTGTTTCAAAGAATAGAGATCTTTTCCATTTGGCCTTCTTTAGTGTCATCCTGTGATTTTTCTTCTTAACTCTTGAATTACCTCTACCTTTGGGTCAATAGCTTAGTTGGCATATATTATGATTAGCTATTCTCATAGATGAGGCACAATGGCTACTTGTTTAACTAGAATTTTAGCCTAAATTTTTATGATTCTAAATAATAATATGTTCAAGCTCAGAACCAATTACTTTTTGCTTCCTGGTTTTATCAGGTAGCACTGTGAGAAATTGTCTGGACCTGCTCAGTAGAGGATTTCAGTACCAGCCCAAATCCTGATCATGGGTGATGAGTGAAGGGGTGAAACTCATGAAAATAGTCAAACAGGAATCTGTTTATTCATATTTTTCTCAGACTTATATACCCCTATTATACTTTAAAAACTATATCTCACTATGCTAACTATAGGATACTGTGCGTGCAGGACCAGGTAAACAACTTGCTATTATATGCAGGTGTTTCCTTTTTACCTTTTTTTTTTTTTTTTACAATACAGGTTGTCACCCCTCCCTGACTTCTCAGGAAGGCTGAGAAGCCTCTAGGGGGGATGGGAGAGCCAAACCAGACATGTCAGCAGGTTCCTTTTACTGGACTAAAGGATCTTTACCTCATCCAAGGTTCCTCACTATCTGTGACCCTTTACAAGAAACCATGCTGATCTTATTCAACAGAAGGCAAGTGGAATTGAGCATTCCACATTCACCATAATGGATACATGCCTTTACTCCACTAGTCAAATACATTGAACACAGCTCAAACTTTTTGTGGTTGAGTCTTCTAAACCCCAGTTTCTTAAATTGTGGGTTGTGACTCTAGCTGGGGTCTCATAAGTGAATTGAGAAGTCACAAAATTATGATTTATTATCAGTAAACATTTTATTTGTATACCTATTTTATATACCTATTCACCTGAAGTCACATAAAAATTTCTTTGACAAAAAAGAGTCACAAGTGGAAAAAAACCTCCTCTCTCTGAAAAGTATCACTATTATATTATCTGACTGGGAAGAATAATTGTGGTTTTATCCTATCAGAAACCAGTGTTCAAGAGTCTATCTCTATCAGATCATGCCATTTTCTTAAACTTTCTGCATTTTCTGAGTTCTAATGATGGGATTATGGGCATGGTAAGGAAAGCTGTCTCAACAGAAAGAGATAAACATTTTTGAATACTGTTTTCAAATTATTTTACTCAGTATATTGGCAATACTAACAGAGCAATGCAGAATAGAATAGATGAACAGCATTGCCTCTGCATTCCTACCCCCACCCCAAACCAGCCCCAAACCCTTGACAATCTACAAAAATAAATCAGAAGTTTTGAATCCAGACAGTTTTGGAGGGGAAAAAAAATGTCTATTTGCTTAGTTCCTCACAGCCACACCAATTCTAAACATTGAAAGGGCAGGATTTAAAGGAACCTGGACAGTACAACACAGTTCTCACTTGATGATTGACTTACATAAACATTAATGCTGACTATCAGATGACGATCTAGGAACTCTCGATCTAGAACTCCATTAGACAAGGAGGCAGTGAAAATCCAGTGGGCACCAGTCTTCCTTCAATCCATGGAAATGGACAATGGTGAAGAACAGACTCTTCCACACCTAGTGATTTTTTCATTCTCATTCTGCCACTGACAAAGACATGCAAGCTCCTGCCAAAGTTTTCTTAGCTCTGGTATAATGAAGTGAGAGGATCCATTGTATAGTGTTAACAAGAGATCTATTGCCACTGTGTCCTTCCCCGGGATGGATCATGGATGCTGCAGCTATGTTCTGTTACTTTCTATGATCAACATTCAGTTTTTGCATTAGTGAGGGGCACTGGTTTTCAAATGAATACTTCACCTTTTGAATGCCATATTCTGTTATTTGAATATTCCCTATGTGCATTCCCTATGTGCATCCTTCTCATACCAACTTCAGGGTCTAATGAATATTTCACACCTTTCCTGGGCAACTGGTAGCTCCATTAATTTCTCTAGATTTGTAATTCATTCATTGGTTGACTCCTGCCATAAAACAGATTCATAAAAACCCTTGATATAGTTTTAAATCATTCCAATATTTCACATATAAATAATAACATAATTTCTTCCCACTACAGGTGATGGGTCATTTCATCACAGGTCTTCGATAAATATTTGTTGAAATAATGAATGAACAATGTTCAATTTTTTGAGTCTTATCCTTCATTTACAATAAATAGATCTCTAGTGTTCAATGGAGTTTTAGTGTTCAATGTCAAAGAGTGACATAGTAAATAAAGCCCTGCATCTGGAGTCAGGAAGATTCGAGTTAAAATAAAGCTTCAGAAACTTACTAGGTTTTTTTTTTAATCTGAACAATTGATTTAATTCTCTTAACCTCAATTTTCTCATCTGTAAAATAGGGATGATAATAATAATCATAATCATAATCATACTTACCTCACAAAATGAGGATCAAATGACATATTTGTAAAGTACTTTACCAATCATAAAGTGCTACATAAATATTATTATTATTATCATTACCATTATCTAAGGAAATTCTCTACTTAAAAGGGACTTATCTTAAAGGGACTATCTTTGGGTTTTTTCTCCCAACTAAACCTTGTAAATATCTCTTTTAGTGAAACAGTTAAATTTAAATATCTTTATATACTAATTTCCCCAAACTATCAAAAAAAATCACTAGATTTAGTAACATTTTCAATATTTTAGTTGACTAGTCAAAACACATTTATTAAGCATCTACAATGTTAATTACTGGGGATACAAAATAAAAGACATTCCTACTCTTAAGGAGTTCACAATCTAATGGGAGAGATAGTATGCAAAGAACCATGTACATGCAAGACATATAGTGTAAATTGGAGATGTTCACAAATGGAAGGAATATTATTAAGGGGAATTGGGAAAGGCTTCTTGTAAAAGGCAGGATTTTAGCTGGGACTCTTCAATAATTCTGGTGTTGCTTTTCCAATTTATGGATTATGTAGACCCCTTGATCTACTTCTTTAACCTTCTTTCTGACTGTCTCTTGTCAATTTTAGTGTTTTCAATTGCCTCACAAAAAGATGGACTGGGGCAAATAGATTATGACATACACACAAATCGATTCACCAACTTCTTCAGCATTTCTGGCAAAGGTGAATAAAGTTAGCTAACATGAAATACAAGGTTATTTGTACAGTATCTCTGCTACTATCCCCAATAATTGGTGGGTTTTGGCAACGATATTTTAATTCTTTTAAGTAACAATACCAGTAAACATATCATAATGGATGGGCTGACCTCAAAGCCAGGAGGACTTGGGTTCTGGTGCCAATTTTGAAATATGAGAATTGTGATCTTTAGCAAGTCATCTAATTTCTCAGTATTCTAGGTCAGCATATAGCTACAGCATTTCTGACTGATGCCAGCAACTGATAAAAAGAAATTGGGAAATGATTTTTAACAAAACAGATTAAAATACAATGGAACCTAGATATGAATATATATTTTTTCTAAGTTAATATGCAGTCTTAACATAATCTTTATGTTAAATTAAGTGGCCCTCATTTTTATCTGAGTTTGTCACTATGGCCCTTGGCAACTTTAGACTATAAATTACAGAGAAGTCTGTTTGCACTGATAGAAGGTGATTTATTTGTGAATCTCATCTATAAGTGAAAGTCTAGGCCCACTCCCTCTCCTTATCCCCTTAAGTAAGAATAATACCTACTTCTCAACAACAAATTAATTTTAACTAATTCCAGGCACTCAGAATTGTAATGGATTCACCCTTATCTAAATGGTCTTACATTACCCTTTCAAAGTAAAATTATATCAATGTAGACCACAACTAAGTACATAAATATTTTTTTTTCAAATAGGAAAGGAAGGTGAACAGATTACTAGATTTGGAATGGAAAAAAAATGTGGATTCAAGTATTACCTTTGCCTTTTATTAGCTGTGTGACCAAGCCATTTCATCTCTCCATGCCTTATTTTCTCATGTATAAAATGAGAGGTTGGACTGGGCTTGTGAGAACTCTCCAACTTCCTATATTTTATGGTGCTATAGAATAAAAAATCTGCTGAGGAAGGTTTACTGGAATAATTTTACTTAATCCAGTAGAGAAGGTAATAGCAAAACATTCTATTATCTATGCCCAGAAAATCCCAAATGCAATCATGAAGAGTCAGACACACTGAGCAACAACTTATTATTCACTTTTTCTTATGAGTATCCTCAGTATTTAGTACAGTACATGGCATACATTAGGTGCTTAGTAAATGTTTGAGTTGAATTACATGTATAATACATTTAAATACAGACCAAAGTAATGACAAACTAACTATGACTATCCAAATATACACAAGTATATGAAGAATCTTAATTCCTCAAAATATGTACAAAACTAAAGTAGCAACATGCTGGCTGAAAAAATAGGCTTATTGAGATAACTCATATTGTTGCCATTTCTGCCATGTCTGTGTCCATATTTTATAGATTTCTTTTTCTCCCACATGCACAGAGCTTGGGGTTCAATGAAAACAGACTGGTTTGGGAGTCTGCTAATTCAGATTTTAGTCCTGATTCTGCCTCAAACTAGCTGTGTAACTTTTGGCAAGCTACAAAAACTATCTTAGCACTTTAGCTTCAAATTGACATCATAGTGTAGTACTGGGTCAGGAGTCAAAAAATATTAGTTCACATCCTACTTTTTATCCATACCACATAGCTGACACACTACCTGTATGACTGGGTAATTCACTAAACCTCTATGCTTCTTTTCTTCATCTGTTGAGGGAGATGGTTAGACTAACGGACCTCTGCGGTCCCTCCTATGATTCTATGATCAATGATCCTGTGATCCTTCCTTGGCTTTGAAAGGGAGGCATTGCTGGGGATAATCTCTAGAAGCCTTTCAGAGTTTGCAATTCAAAGAACCTACATACTAATTCTTTGTGTTCATATTCTGGGTCAGGCAGACAATGCGAACACATCCTTTTCTTAAACCTCTCAAACACCAGGCTATCTATTGCTCAGGTTTTTCTGGTCTGTTAATCAGAATCCTACCCTGAAATATTTCACAGGAGCTACTATTCCTACATCTTCTTTATTTGATCATTATATCATATAGCAATCTAGTTGCTAATATATCTTGTTATTAACTGTTCATGTTTAGTCCAAACTATATTATACAGATTGATCTATCCACAGTGGCTGGGGGCTTATCTGTGTCTCCAATTATCTGCTCTAGTTTCTCATTAACCTCTACCAGTCTTTGAGCAAGGCTTCTTTCATTAGGTACTTGTGTTCATTTTTAGTGACCACAGAATAATAATAATAATAAATCTATCTATCTCTTTCAGAAAACAGTAACTATGTTTTAAGATTAATTCTCCTCCTTATGATTTCTTATCTTTCTTATTGCTATACTTCATGAGGGGAGGCTCACATGTATAAAGTTTTATGAGTCTTTTTCAGCAGCCTTGCATCTCATAACATGTTGCTGGGGCACTGCTACCCCTAGAAAATGATGCAGTATTGGCTTCAATTGTTTTAATATAAAAATCAATAAAAAATTAAATAGGAAGGGGAAAAAATCCCTTTATAGCCTAGGATGTGGCTAAACAGAAAGGAAAGGCAAATAAACAGAGCCCAGACTACTCTGTCTTTCTCAAATATCTTCGGTTAACCTCGTTTCCCCTTTCTGCACTCCCCACAAAAATGTTTGCTGTCTGGCTCATTTGTAAATAGAGAATGAGACACTGGCTATATGTCTGGGATGCACAGCTATGTCAGGGCAGGCTTGGCTACTGATCCATCTATAAACTAGGCCACATTTTTTAACCATTTTTACACAGTATGAGTTAGGAAAAGGGATCCATTAGAGATAGAGGGCAAGAGAGCCTATGGCATCATTAAGGACCACTATTCTCATCCCACTGCTCTCCATTATCTCTTCTATTTCTCCTGCTGCCCTGCATTTTTCTCCTTCCTTAAATGGCAGGAGTGTTCAGTCTTGGTGAGAAAATGATACTTCTCCTGACCCCCAGGTGATGGGTGAAATTCCTCATTGAGGTCCATGAATATAATGTACCCAAGCAAGGAACTAAGCCCATTCAGATTCAGGTCACAATAAGGGTAATAAAACACAGACACAAAAGTCATAGTTTGTTCTTCCTTGCATTCCTTTGCAAAGCTGGGTGCTGTTTGTGGGTAATTTGGTCTCACTCCTAGAGATTTATTTCTTTTTCTCTGAGATTTTTGTCTATACAAATACAGCCAGATAACCCAACCAGACCCTACCTTGAGCTTTAAATCCATCAATTGATTGAATAGTCAATCGGCAAGTATTATTAAATATTTACTCTTTACTAGGTTCTGATGTAGTAATTATGTATATTTTTTCTTACCTTTGATTTGCAAACCTCCTAAGATTTCATGAGGCATGAGCCCCTTCCTCACCCCATTTTAAAGTACTACTTCTTGATTTTCTTTCTCCCTCTCTTTTCTCTCCCTCCCTCTTTCCTTCTTTCCTCCCTCTCTCCTTCCTTCAAGGATAGATATCACCATAACCTGGGGGATAAAATAAAGATGGAAATGAAGGAATCAGAGCTGTAACTCAGATGGAGTGACTTAGTGTTTGTCCCTAGATAGCCCAGATTTAAAAGGCATTGGCTGCACTTTTATTCTGTCAACATCCAAAGTGCCCTGATCTAGGTGAATTCTGTACCCCATGTGTGTTCCTTTTAGGCACAAAATGTCATCATTCTGTTTTGGAAAAGTTGCCTTGAGAACACTTTTGGTGTCATTTGTCCAATAAGATTTTGCAAAGCTTGCCTCAAGTGTGAAATATCCTAACTAATGTTTCTCTAAAGAAGACTTAGAGATACCAGAGAGAGAATTGATAGACTTTGAATGCAGATTGAAAGATACCTTTTTTAACTTAAAAAATAATTTAAAATGTGTTTTCTTTGGCAATATGGCTCATATGAAAATATGTTTTGTAGGAATTCATATATACAACCAATATCAAATTGTTTACCTTACTTCCTCAAGGAAAGGGGACGGGCAGCAGGGAAAGAGAGAATTTAGAACTTAATTTTTTTAATTATCAAATTGTAACATGCAATTGGGAAATATTTAATGAAATAAAAATAATTTTAAAGAAAGAAGACTTGGAGGTAGTAAATGAATTGGACATTGAAGGAAGAGGACTTCCATAGATGAAGATGAGGAAATCCTATTACAAGATTAATGAGAATCATCAGAAACCATTCCCTACTTTGGGATATACTTGGTATGCTGAAGCTAGAACAAACCTCATGCAACAAACATATAGCTGACCTTATTTCTTTTGGCCTCTTCTGGTGGACCATTTGCACTCTGGTTCAGTACTGAACGATTTCGTGTTTTGCATGGCATAAAAGCTTCTTGCTCTCCATGACAGCAACAAGGAAAGAGGGATATGTTAATGGAAGATTGGTTGCTAAGTCAGGAAGAGCTACCCATTAAGTAAACCTTAAATGGGAAACATTTGCTCTTACTTTATCTTCCTTTCAGACAAACATATGTAGAATGAGTCTTTTTCTTAGTCTTCCTAGGATCAAAGTAAGAATATTTCTTCTCCTTAATGTTTATGATCTATGGTGCTTCTATATAGCAGCTAAAGCAGATATTTATCAAGGAGAACCTAAGTTGAGATTTCAATGCCCTATCTGTCCCTTCTGCTTTGTGTTTCTTTTCCTGAACATAAATGATTAAACATTGATTCTAAGATGGTGTTTTTTAGGCTTGGAGGCAAACTTGTGAGATTAAGAACAGTCTGTCAACAAACATTTACTAGGCATTTACTATGTGCAAAGTGAGGCAGCTGGATGGTACAGTGGATTGAGAACTGGGATTGGATTCAGGAAAACTAATCTTCATAAGTTCGAATCTGATCTCAGACACTTACTAGCTATATGACTCTGAACAATTCATGTCGCCATATTTGTCTCAGTTTCTTCATCTGTAAAATGAGTTGAAAAAGGAGATAGGAAAGCATTCCAGTATCTGCCAATAAAAACCTGAGTGAGATCACAAATAATAGGACATGACGGAAAAGCAGTTAAATGTCTGCCAAGTACTATGTTAAGGAATGGGAAGACAAAAGAAGTTAAAAATAAACAACAATAACACACACACACACACACACAGAGTTTATGTCCTCAAGAATATCAGATGTTAGGAGCCTTTGGATTCCTAAGTTGGAGATAATTAGTAACAGGAGACATTTTTGCAACTATATTCTCTTTGCAATTGACAGGAGAATGAATTCAAAACTAGTCTGAGTAATCATAACTCACCTTAAGAGAGTACAGTACTGTACAGTACAGTACAGACAGTACAGTACAGAATTGAAGTACAGGAGAAGTTTCTAATCAACATGCTTGTTAAGTGCTCCACATTTTAGTATTTTTTTTATAGAGTATTGTATTATGGAGTCACTAACATTACAATTTAAGTTGTGTAGATGTGAAAAACACATTGTGTTTTGATAATTTCTTTTACAATGGAGGAAATAAATAACTTTCATTAATCACTCTTTGATTTTGGAGATACCCTGGACTTGAATCAAATTTCAGTTTTAAAAAGTGATTTTTCCCTCCAATCCCAGATTGGGAGCATAAAGGATCAGGGATAATGAGGGGAGAATATAAGGCTTGATCCTCATCTTTTATAAGGCGAGGCTCTTCCAGGAGAATTCAGGTCTATGTTCTTGAACCAAAGTGGGAGAAGGCATTCCAAACTCCTTCTTCTCCCCCTAGTAGCAGTTTGTTAGAGGGAAAATAGAAATGAGTAAGTAAAGTCATACAGATCATCAAAGGACAGGTCAAGAATGAAAGAGAAAAGGCAATACAATTTTACTGGCACTCCATGTATGTTAAAGGTCATATTAAGTAAGTTTAATATGAGATAGTTTAGAAAAGTAGGTTTGAACCAGATTGTGAAAAACCTTGAATCTCATAAGTTTATGTTTGATTCAGGAGGCATTGAGGAGTCACTGAATGCTTTAGAATAGAAAAATGACATGATCCCACAAGGACAAGATAAAGATATAATACATGTATATTTGGACATGCTTTATATTGGCAAGATTAGAAAGATCCTAATTCTTTATAGAAAAAGCTTCCTAAAAAAGAAAGAGAGAAAGAGAGAGAGGAAGAGAAAGAGGAAGAGAGAGAGAGAGAGAGAGAGAGAGAGAGAGAGAAAGAAAGAAAGAAAGAAAGAAAGAAAGAAAGAAAGAAAGAAAGAAAGAAAGAAAGAAAGAAAGAAAGAAAGAAAGAAAGAAAGAAAGAAAGAAAGAGAGAAAGAAAGAAAGAAAGAGAGAAAGAAAGAAAGAGAGAGAGAGAAAAAAGTAGTTTATGTTAAGGCCACCTGAGAGTCGTTCATGGGGGTGGTGACCATTTACTCTTCAATAAAACATGAATACTTACCATAGCAACCAGAGCAGCACCCAGTACATATGCTGCCTCTGAGATACAGAGTGCTTTAATAAAGAAATACTCATAGTGAAGAATGAAAAAACATATGGGCACTTTTTACAATCTTATGATAGGAAACAATATCTTTTGCAAAAGCATTTATATTTTCCTGATTTTTAATACCCAGTGACTATGTGATAATCAATACTGTATGCTATATACCATTTGTCTTTTTCCTTGAAGCTGGCTTTCCTTTGGAAATGGTGATTTTTACTTAATTTTTTTTATTCATTTCCATATAATATTCACAATGAGAGTGCATTTCAGAAGGGTACTGTGGTTGCCCCTCTCTTAATAGTCTTTTCTTTATTCTGGACAAGCCAAGCCTTCTCTAAATGATCATAATGAGCCTGAGCATGTGCTACTCCATGTCCACCTTCATTTTTTTTGCATAGCTCTTCAAAGTGTTTCTCAAGAGCTTTCCTTACTTGTGCCCCACATAATTATCTTCTAATTTTTGTTTAGATTATATGCACAGTAAGATTGTTTGGATAGACTCTCCTGATTATGCCAATCAGCCCATTTACCAAGAGACCATACAGCTTATTGAGTCACCAGCAAATTAAAAACCCCATTTCCTTTTCTAAGCCCTATCATATACTGTAGCTTCAAATTTATGAGTTCCAAAATCCAGACTTCGCATCTAGAAAGACTCTTACCTTTTCACATAATATAAATTCTCCATCCAATTTATCCATATGCATTTTCAACATTTTTGAAGTATCACTTACATATTACAAGATAATTCATTATTCATCCAGCTATCCATTCAACAAGATTTTTTTAAGTATCTACTATGTGATAGGTGAGAAGAAGCATGACATTGTTGATAGAGGGCAGGTCTCAAATTCAGGAAGACCTGACTTCAGATCCCACTTTGACTATGTAGAAATTAACTCAAATAAAATGAGAGCAAAGACTCCAGATTTCCATCTCCATTCCATTTTATCTAAACTTAAGTAGAGAATTGGAAAAAATGTTGAATATGAAGAAAAATATTGTCAAAAATATTCAGATAAATGAGGCTGTGTAGATCAATAGCCATTTATTCTCTTAGTGCCCCCTGACATCTTCTAATCCTCTAAAAATATAGCAAGTGCAAATCTGCATTTGTAGGTCATTACCCACTAAAAGTTCCCTAAACTAATGAATCACAAATATGATTCCCTACCTTGCTCCTTCCCTCTCCTCACCCATTGCCCACTTAGGATAGAATTACCAATACAGATGAAATAGACCTATACCTCAATGAGCTTATCTTCTGCTGAGAGGAATGATAGGTACACAGATAAGCAAAAGCAAAATCTATACCAAGTAAATGCAAAGTAATTTAGCTTAAAAAGAATTACAATAGCAAGATACAGTATATATAGTATCAAAATTTAAATTTTTACTTGGAATTCACAGTGAAGTAACTTTTTTCTAGTGGTAATAATTTAAACTGAAGTAAGACACCCCCTAATACCACCATCTGTCCGAATAAATTACTTTCAGAGTAATTAAATATGCATATCTGGGCTGTGTACTGTACAGATGAACCTAGTTTTATTGAAGCAATATGCTTATAAATCCCCTAGGTATTAAAGATGAAGACTCAGTGGCATTCTGTATTCATACAGTCACAAATAAGCAGGGAAAGAGATATTTTAGCAGAAACACATTTTTTAAGAAATGCATTTTATTAACTTTTCCAATTTAATTAATATGTTTTCAGCCAGTTGTCAATGGAATGATTGTATTTATTCTACCAATATTTCACACTGACGTAAGGCTCCACTACTGATTTTAATGTGTATATGTGTTGGAATTTACAGTGGGCCGCACACTCAATTATCTTCAGCGGAGTCCCAGGAAGCAGAGCAGTACAGTGAGACTGAAATCATTATGTGGACGAAATTCATTACGCCAGGACTTGCCCCTCCATGAAACAGCACTCCACAGCCAATTGGAATTCATGGTCACAGACCTTTATTGGATCATCATGCTTTATTGTCCATAGCAAATACAAATACAGAGAGGAACAATAACGACATGATACATCCGACCTGCAATTCCACCTTCAAAAGCTTTGCCCAATGAACTCGAGTCCAGGTCACACGAGCCAGAAGCAGGAGAGGGACTTGCTGGCTTGAGCCTTGAGAAGACCTCCCCTCTGCCCTGATTTTATACCCTGCCATCAGGATATGATGTACCCTGGCACTGATGTACATCCAGGGAAGAAAGCTAGAGTTCACTTGTGGCATAACAGAACCAGCTTCTGAATATAAAAGAAAAATATTGTATATAAAGTCAAAATGCGCTAAACTAAGAAAATAATACAAAAATTTCCAAAATAAAGAAAGCAATTGTATAAATATACAGATAAGTGAAACAAATTTGCTGTACTTTCCCTATGAAAATATTCTGGATAGTTAGCTTATTTAACAACAACAATGAACAAAACCTACAGACACAAAGGGGGAAAAACATAACACACTAATAATTCTATAATCAGATGCTCATGACATATATCCCCAAGAAGATAAAAGTAGAAAGCACTGTCATCAGAGTGAAAGTGTTCAAATCTCATCTCTGATACCACTTGCTTGATCTTGGAGAAGTCTCTTAAGTTTAAATTAAATTAATTAAATTAAATTAAATCTCTTAAGTACCTCAGTTTCCTTATCTATAAAATCAGATTACTTCTAAATACACTTCTAATTCTTAGTACAAGGATCTATCTCCTGATTCTAGGGCTTTTCCTCTCCACCCAACTAAGATTCTCAGATTGGATCCATAATGGGATGATTAAACCCTGATTCTAAATACTCTTTGTTTTTAAAATCCTCAAACTATAATTTGGGAGTCCCCAATAGTGGGCTTACCTTCAACTGGTCAGCAAATAAACATCCCCCCAATCCGCCATCACACACACACACACACACATACACACACAGACACACACACACACACACACACACACACACACACACATCTCTTTCCTATCTTCTTACATCTTACTCTCTAGTATGTTCTTCTCAGTTTGGTGATACTGGTCCTTTTCTATTCCATGGACAGGACAGCCAGTCTCTTGATTTTGGACATTTTCTCTGGCTATCTCCTATACCAAGACCACTCTCCTTCCCTATCTCCTCCTATTGACTTCTCTGGCTTCCTTCAAGTCCCAACTAAAATCCCACTTTTTATATGAAGGCTTTCCCCACTCTCTCTTACTTAGTGCCTTTCCTTTAGTAATTATTTCCTATCTATCCTATATGACTTGATACCTACTCTGTATCTAGTTATTTGCTACAAAAAAATAAGTGATGCTATGAATATTTTGGGCAGCTAAAATGCCACTGTGGATTGAGGGCTGGGTTTGGAGTCAGGAAGGTTTCTCATCCTGAATTCAAATTTGGCCTCAGATACTTACTAGTTATGTGACACTGGGCAAGTCACTTAACCCTAGTTGCCTGTTTCCTCATCTGTAAAATGAGCTGGAGAAGGAAATGGCAAACTACTCCAATGTCTTTGCCAAGAAAACCCCAAATGGGGTCATGAAGAGTTGGAAATGAAACAACAGCAGCAACACGAACATTTTGGCATATATTGGGGGTGGCAGCTTTCTGTGTTTGATTTTCTTGGGATTTATTCCACTTGCTTTATGTATGCCTATTCACTATAGGGTCTGTTGTTGGAACTAAAGGGACATTACAGAAGGATTAGGTGATTTTGATAGTTTTGAAAGGAAAAGGCTCTTTTATTTGCAGTGTTTAAGACTCAAAAGCAAGTCACATGGTTTAAGATATTTAAGGGAGCAGGGGGTGGGGATAAGGGCAAGGCACACTGAGGGAAAGACTGAAGGTCCAGACTAGGACCACACTCCAGGGTGTCTGACACCTCTAAAGCAGGGCTGGGAAGGTCAGGCAAGGAATACAACATAAAGGTTCCCTAGGGACCCTCCAAATTGATGGCCTTCAGGCCATGGTGAAAAGAGGAAGCATAATAAAAAGCTGCTCGGAAAATCTTATCTCTTATTTAGGTGCCCAGGTATAGGTCTCAGACGAGCTAAAATAGTTAAATGGGTCTTAGAGCTCCAGGATCTAGATAGCTCAAGGAAGGGTGGAGTCCTATTGAGGTGGGTCCTGATTGACTTCCAAACCCTGAAGTCCTAGGCAGAGAGAACTTATGATATCTAGCTTGAAGTAGATAGTTCCAAAGATGGAGGAGAAGAATGGACAGGTCTAGAGAGGGATCAAGGTACAAAGAAGGGAGTAATACCAGATAGGAACAGGAGGGCATCGTTAGAGAATAAAAAAAAAAAAAAAGCTAAAACAGAAATGATCTCTGAGTACCACATTAATAAAAATAAAAATAAAATATTGTTGTGCTATCTTCTTGACTAATAGCTCAACCCTGGAAATCTGATAATTCTTAGGCAGGCAGAAAATAGGCTCTTTCAGGAAGTATTTCTCTCCCTGCCCCCTATCTACAACAGATGGAGTGCCTCTCAGATTGTTCTTAATCCTCGGGAATTTAATAATCAATTTTAATTTCCTTCACATTAATAACTCTCATTAAAGGCAAATTAAATGTTTATTGGAGAACCTTAAAGCTTTGCTTTACTTGCTACTTTCTGCCATCTTTTCAACTATGTTCCAAGTGTGTGAAAGCTGGGAATTATTTAGGCAAATTGCTTTTTTTAGACATGCAATTTCGTAATAAAGGAAATGGAAAACAGAAACCCCATATTAGTCTGGAGGCTTGGGAGTTGGGTGTTAATGTGATTTCTCATTTATCCTCACAGGACACATCTTTCACTGTATCAGCTGCTTTGTTTCTTTAGCCATGCACAATATGCTAATGATACACAAAATCCTGAGAAATGCCCATAAAATGATAAAACTATAGCATTAGGAGAATCAAAGAGACCTCTAAAGGAAAATGAGTCTATTTCCTCCCTCCTCCTATTTCAGGCAGAAAAACAGAGAAAATTATCCCTGCTTTAACCTATTCCAAAAAGTCTCTTTGGAAGAACTTCTACCACCTCCCTTAGAATTCCATCTTAGCATGGCAGAGCTGTAATGAGGAAGCCAGCCCTTCTACTTTCATTCCTCTTACTGCTCTACAAATCCCACTTTCCTTTGCTCTTAATGGCAACAGGGAAATTTTTCCTTTGTCCTCTACACTATTATGCTCTCAGAACTCTAAAGAGTCACAAATTTCTGCCTCAAAAAATAAATTAGTAAGAAAACTGGAATTTACTGAGTTCTTTGAGAGGCAACTGAGTATAGTAGATGGAGAGCTGACTCTAGAGTCAAGGAGACTGGGATTCAAGTGCTGCCTTTTATGCTACTGACTATGTAACCCTGGGTACTATAGGTAGCTCTGAGACACAATCTGCAGAGCATTCGCTGATAAGCTACTCCCTGGAATAAAATGATAGGTGTGCTTTTTAAAAAGAATACACACACACACACACACACATGAATATATAATTTCTCCATATACATGTGCATATCTGTTTACATATGTATAATATAGTATGCCTATCATGTATGTATTGGTATAAAATCCCTATTTGATTGATAATGGCTAAACATAAAGAATTGAAATGAATTGTAGCTTTTGAAAATGAATTGTGAAATTACATTAATGAAATTCAACAGAAGAAAAATCACTTTCTGAAAAAACTTTTGAATCATAATTTATATTTACATATATACACATGTCTGTATATATACACATATGTATACACATACACATGCATAAATCTATGTGATTGTATAATAGAAGAACTAATACAATTATCACAGTCAATTGTTCAATTCTGAGCACGTCAGAAAAAGGCAAACCACTGATCAGGGCTTGGTTTATTGGTTTGTTGATTGTCTAGGTTTAAGAAAGTGATAGAGAAAAGTTTAATAATGCATATTAAATTGAGAAGTATATCCTCTATATGTATATACATATATGATAGCCAATTGTTAAACATTGTATAAATGTACATATACATGCAGAATATCATAAAGTTTCTTAGGAAAGTTTTAAGCAATAGCTTAGACTTCTGAGATGTCAAAGAGATCTTGTGACTTGGGGCAAACTTCTTAATCTTTTAATATTCTAGTCAACTTTTTAAGGCTATCAGTTATAGAGAAGGAATCTATCTGCATAGGTAAAGAAAACTTCCTCCTCTGGGAGGTCCTTATATCAATGAAATCACAAGTTCAGTGTATATCCACATTTTAATTGATAGATGGATGAATGAAGGGGGAAGAGAAGCAAGAGGAGGAGGTGGCTTAGGAGGAGGGGAGAAAGGAAGGAAGGGAGGGAGGAAGGGAGGGAGGGAAGGAGGGAGGGAGGAAGGAAGGAAGGAAGGAAGGAAGGAAGGAAGGAAGGAAGGAAGGAAGGAAGGAAGGAAGGAAGGAAGGAAGGAAGGAAGGAAAATAGAAAAGAGAGACACAGAGTATTCTCTCTATGTTACCACAGCACCTAAACTTTCCTAGAAACTCATTAGTAGCAAACAGCTTTGTGAAACTTAAAAATATGGTGGGAATAATGCCTGCATCTTCTCCCATCTCCTGCATAATTACTTAAGTGCTGATTTTCCGAAGATATTTAGAAATGTAAAAAATGAATAGTTTTAAAATGTGACTATTTTGCAGCTTTCTAGGGCTGTTTGTTTTTCATGACCTTAAGAAAAAAAAAAGGGGGTGGGGGGAGGGTGAACTTTCTCCAGCATACCTAACTGCTGCTTATTTTTCCTAGGGGATGGGAGGCAGCTTGAGCATTTCAAATGAAAATGAGGCTTCTTAATGAAAGTGGGCTTCAGGTACCCAACCCTGGCCTTGTGCATTTTCATTTACTCTGATCTCACACATGTAAGATTTCACCTCTTCACCTTTGAACAAAATTCTGCTAACTTTGATCTTCTCAATTTTGTTCATCTCCAAGGAAGGAGAAAGTATTTGAAACATGTTATCATTTAGATGTTCTTTTTTCTCCGTTTTTTTCCCTGCGGTGTAGGAAGGGGCAGAGTGGGTAGAAAAAAAAAAAGGAAAGATGATGATTGAAAGCTTTGCCCTGTACTATAAGTAGATGTTCAACTTGAACATGACCTTTGAAAGTAACATGATATGTATTATCTAGAACTGCTTTCGTATCTAAACCAGAAGGTCTTTGAGAGAGAAAGAGAGAGAGAGGAGGAGAGAGAGTGGGGGAAGAGGGAGAGAGGAGATGGGGGAGAGAGAGGAGAGAGAGAGGGAGGGGAGAAAGACAGAGACAGAGAGAGAGAGAGAGAGAGAGAGAGAGAGAGAGAGAGAGAGAGAGAGAAGAGAGAGAGAGAGAGAGAGAGAGAGAGAGAGAGAGAGAGAGACAAAGGGGGGGGGGGGGAGAGGGATGTTCATTAAGAACCTACATTATCCAAAATACTTTTCTAAGCATTGAAGATTCAAATATACATATGACACAGACTTATATCTCAAGATTGTCATGTTTAATGGGATGGAAACAATGTAAACATGAATAATTATGATATGAGAAAACTGGAACATTTAAAAAGTGAGATCCAGTTAAAATTATAAGAAAAATCAAAAGGGGGCACCTTTCATTTGTGGGGAGGGGGTATAAGTATAGGGGAAGAAGAACAGAAGACCTCAAAGGCTGCTCCATGAAGCGGATACTATGTAAGTGGGGCCTTGAAGAAAGGAAGGGATTTCAACAGATAGAAACCAGGGTGGGAGAGCTAGAGGAATCAAATATATTGAGAGAGTAGAATCATAATAGAGGATAAAGAGTAGTGTGATGTCTTTAGAACCTAGAAAACATGAAAGAGATTAATATAAAGGTAAAGGCTGGAAAAGTAAGTTGTATCCAAGTTAATGGGGGTCTGGAATGCTATGAAGGGGAATTTATATTTTATTTGGAAAGCAACAGGGAGCTAATCACTTTTTTGAGGAAGGAATGATATCATTGGTACAGTTGTGTTTGATTGTTTCAGTCATGTCCAACTCTTCACGATCCCATTTGGGCTTTTCTTGGCAGAGATACCGGAATGGTTTGCCATTTCCTTCTCCAATTCATTTTGTAGCTGAGGAACTAAGGCATAAAAGGCTGTGACTTGCAGTACATTAGGACAATTAGTTAGACATCCATAAAAATAATGGATTGGAAAAAGGATTGAATGGAGGCAGGAAGACTAGGTAAAAGATTATTTTAAGTGGCAAAAAAGATAAGGGTGTCAAAACAAGAGATTGAAAAGGAAGATGTGTGTGAGCATTGTTGACAAGGTAGAATTGGCAGGTCTTTACAAATGATTGACTAAAGGGGATAACAGAGAAGGAGGAGTCAAAGATGGCTCAAAGGTTACAACCAGACATCACTAAGGAAATGGTTGGTTGTAAAACCAATAGAAAAAATCAAGTGCCCAGAGGAGCAGAACCTAGGTCCAAGATGAGAAGTTCACTTTATGGCAGGTTCCGAGTTGAAGATAAGAAGTTCAGACCTGGACAGGTTGAGTTTGAGGACATTATGGTGGAGATAATTAGGAAGATATTGGAAATATGAACCTGGAGCTCTGGAGAGAGTTTGGGGGTGAAAATACAGATTTGGTAGCACCCATGCTCTTTTAAGACATGCCATTTATGCCCAGGCTCCAGTGTCTCAAAAAAACAGTATCTATGTCTCATTTTTTAGATTTTTTTAAAATAAAGATTAGTTGTTTATTCTTGCTCTATGTTCTTAAAGTTTAATTAAGTTTCAATTCCTTTGACTTAGTTAATAAAAAGGGGTCCTTCTCGATTGAGTAGTCACTGTAAGAAAAAAATAATCTGGATTGAGAAGTCATTAAAAGAGAAACAAACAAAATTATTATCTACACATAGTGATGAAATATGCAGCATATATCTTTGGTGATCACCTTCTCTTCTTGGAAGTAAGAACTGAAACTCTGAAGGGAAAGAGTGAGAGATAAAGAGAGATAGAATCTGAAATAGAGAAAGAGATAAAGGGATAGAGTGACTCTGACAAAGGCAAATAGGTACAGAGACACAGAGGGAGACATGGAAATAGAGAGACAATAAGGAAGTGAGCGATAGAGGGAAAGTCCCATGAAAAAACTTTGTACTCAATCTATAACTCCAAGAAACTAGCAAAGGAGAATGAAAAGAGCAGTCAATGGAACAGGATGAAAAAAATTAGATGTTAGCATTCACATACATATTGTAGTAAGATCTAAAAAGAATAACCCTAAAGAGGGAGTTGTCAAGCATCATTGTAGGGTTTTTGGTTTGTATTTAAAATAAAAGGTGTCTTTTGTTTTGAACAATTCTTACAATACCATACCTTATCTTTCTTATCTGTTTTTTTTTTATTATTTTGTTTTGTTTCATATTGTTCCCTTAGTTCTTGAGGCTCAGGACTTAAGGGAAAAATCAGCACATTGCATATCTAAGACCTTGAGTTCAGATCTATGAGTTAGATGACAAAGAGCAAATAAACCTCAGTCTCCACATCTGTAAAATGGAATTAATATCTGTTGTGCCTATCTCACAGGATTGTTGTGAGGATCAAATGCAGAAACTAACATACTTTGGGAACTTCAAAATGTTTTAAAAAGCTAGCAATGAATATTAGTTTCTTGTTTTCTTCTAATATGATATATTCATTTGTGGTATATAATTATGAGAAATAGTATGACAAAATATTGAATACTACTAGGGAAAGAATGAAAGTCAAAAATATAATTTTTAATAACTTATTGTAATGCTAAGGTTAACTTTCATGCATAAAATAAAATGAAAGTTGTACTATCTTTCTAGAAGTTGTTCTGAGGAGCAAGTAAGACAGAAATGTTTGTTATTATTATAAAATAATTTGAATTCCAAAAATAGAGCAATTAGCAAAGTTTCCTTATAAATGAGACAGTCATCTGAGATAGATATAGATTTCTAGATTATAAATTACATTGCAGAAGAAGCAGCCTATTTTATTCCTGAGTCAACTTAAATAAGGCAACTTTTGTTGCTTCATTCAAGTACCAAGTGAGTAATTTAAATTGCTTTGCTGATCAGACAATAACGTTTGAACTCTATTGCCCAGTATGGTGCTTTGTGCTTTTGGGGGAAGTTGGGAGGTAGGGGGAGCTTTTTACTAATGAAACTTCTCATGCAGAAATTCCTTCATCAGATGCACACCAACAGC
The DNA here is from genome assembly GCF_016432865.1 of Antechinus flavipes. Lineage (NCBI taxonomy): Eukaryota > Metazoa > Chordata > Mammalia > Dasyuromorphia > Dasyuridae > Antechinus > Antechinus flavipes. The sequence continues at coordinate 70,915,012 of NC_067401.1, read as the reverse complement.
TTATTTGTAATTTATAGCCTTAAGATCATAGATTTAGAGTAAGAAAGAACTTGAGACCAAACAGCTCAAACTCCTCTATGTAAATAAAGAAATCGAGACCCAGAGAACAGTATGATACAATGACTGAGAGCATTAGTTTTGAATTCAGTGGTTGCCATTCAGTCATGTCTAACTCTATGATTCTATTTGGGCTTTTCTTAGCAAAGAAAGATTTTCCTTTTCCAGTTCATTTCATAGATGACGAACTTAGGCAAACAGGGTTAAGTGACTTGCCCAGAGTCATATAGCTAGTAAGAGTCTGAGTGTCAATTTGAATTCATGTCCTCCTGACTCTAGGGCCAGTGTTCTCTCCACTACATCACATAACAACCCTTTCATGCAGATATTTAATAAATAAATGTTAAAAAAAAAACAGAATCAAATCATATTGCATTGACAAGAAGATGAAAGCAGTTTACAATTTCTATTTTTTTTTCCCCTTGAATTTTTGTTTATGTTTCCCCATCCCTGATTCTTGAGGTTTGGAATGGAGGAAGAAAGTTAACAATAAGAATGCATATAAAAACATTCTGATTTTCTGTAATTAGCATATTCTGCATAAAGCCATTTTTAATGGAGATGTTTCAGTTCATCACAGATTCTCAACCACAGTGATAATGAAGAAAATAAATTTTTTTTCTCCACAGATTTAGACTTTTGGCAATTGCCAAGTCTAAAATACAATGAGAGGAAGAGAATTGGAATGATCCAAGTAAAATTAGAAAATGTGTCTAAAATTAGATTGACTATATTGCAATCCCATTAGAAAAAACAATTGTACAAATTTTGCTGCAAAAATGATGGATTTTTTTCTCCTATAATTGTTGTAATATCTTTATAATAGTCATTTGTAGAAGGTTGATTGGAAGAGTCTGGTTTGCTTAGAGAAGCAAAAGAATGAGTACTTTGCTCTAGATTTTAATTCTATTTCTTTGAAGTGCAAAGGGAATAACCAGGACATATATATATATATATATATATATATATATATATATGCTAGTCAAGTCCTCATCTGGAATCCCGAATAAATCACCTTGTTAGGCTTCAGATATCTGTGCTCTAATCCTTTTAAAATTTGCTAAGGATGAATTAAAAAAATTAAGATGTAATTACAGATTGAGTCACATCTTCATTCTTGGTCAATGGAATGGAACGGTCAGATCTGTCCATTCAGATGAGAGATTTAGAAAGAACTGAAAAGAGGTTAGCAACCAGAGCCCTAGACATCAATTACTGAGAGCTGGAACATGGTTTCTCAGGGATCATCACCATCCCAAACTTCAGAGACCCTGGCACCAAGGTCAGTTGAGGGGCACTGGTTAAGCTCCTAGCTCTTGATTTCATTTATCCAAAAGTAGATAGGAATTCTTCCATGAGAAGAAGCCATTTGGAAAATTTGGGGGCTATTTTAGACTTTACCCCCATTCATTTGATCTTACAACAATTAAGGGAAGAACATAATTCTATTATCCCCATTTTACATATGAGAAAACTGACACAGAGGGATTAGGTGATTTGTTCAGGCTCACATAGCTATTGTCAGAGGCAAGCTTTCATTTTCTATCTTCCTGATGGTAAGTCCATGTACTGTGCTATCTATGTTTTTTTCTAAGAGGTGAAATACCATCTATCTTGTATGTGAAATATGTGATCATAGAATAAAAAATAGATTTGGCAAAATAGAAAAAAGAAAATAAGTCCTTGAAAAACAGAATTGGTGAAATGTGAAAAATAATCCAATGAACAAAACAACTCATTTAAAAGTTCAATTAGCCAAATTCAAAAGGAGATCAAAAAGCTAACTGAAAAAAAGTAATTCACTAAAAATTAGAATTGAACAAATGGAAGTGAATGACCCAATGAGACATCAAGAATCAGTCAAACAAAACCAAAAAAAGAAAAGAAAAAGAAAAAATAGAAAAAAATATAAAATGTCACATCAGAAAAACAACTGACCTGGAAAATAGATGCAGGAGAGACCATCTAAGAATTATTGGACTACCTGAAAACCATGATGAAAAAAAGATCTTAGACAACATCTTTCAAAAAACCATCAAGGAAAACTTCCATGATAACTTAGAATCAGTGGGTAAAATAGCCATTGAAAGAATCCACTGATCACATCTTGAAGTGATGCCAAAAAGAAAGCTTCAAGGAATATTATAGTTAAATTCCAGAATTATTAAATCATGGGGAAAGTACTGCAAGCAGCCCAAAAGAAAAATTTCAAATACTGAATCAGTATTACCCAGATACAATCAGTATTACCCAGAATCTAGCAGCTTCTACTTTAAAGATCTGAAGGGCCTGGAATATGAAATTCCAGAGGCCAAAGGAGCTTGGACTACAGCCAAAAATCAACTATGCAGCAAAATCCAGTGTTATCTTTCATGCAGAAAGATAGACATTCAATGAAATAGGGGGCTTTCACTTATTTTTTTATGAAAAGACCAGAGCTGAACAGAAAATTAGATCTTCAAATATAAAATTCAAGAGAAGTATAAAAAGGTAAAAATGGAAGAAAAAATTATGTTTTTAAAGGTTAAAATGTTTACATCCCTATATGGAAGATATATGTTTAACTCTTGAGAACTGTATCTTTGTTAGGGGTTTACTTAGAGGGTGTAGCTATAATTTGACTTTATTGTGATGGTATTAAAAAAAAAAAAAAACTAGGTGTGGAAAAGGAATTGTACTGAAAGAAGCAGAAAGGGGAAATAAAATGTGGTAAATTACATCACATGAAGAGGTTAAAAGGACCTATTATAATCAAGGGAAAGAAGGGAGGAGAATGAACATTATGGGGATTTTAATCTCATCAGATTTGGCTGAGAGAGGGAATATCGGACATATTTAGTTTGATATAAAAACTTGTCTCACCCTACACAGAAATAGGAGAGAAAAGGGAAAAGAAAGGAGGAAGCTAATAGAAGGAAGAAGTGAAGTAAAAGGGGAAAAGTATAAAAAACAGGGGAGGGGCTGTAAAAGTAGAGGGAAGATTGAAAGAGGTGGTGGTCAGAAGCCAAATACTAAGGAGAGGGGAAAGGGGGAAAGAGAAAAATATAACTTGGAGAAAATAAGATGGCAGGAAATAAAGAGTTAGTAATTTTAACACTGAATGTGAATGGGATGAACTCTCCCATAAAACATAAGGGGATAGCAGACTAGATTAAAATCAGAATCCTACACCATGTTTTTTACAAGAAACACATTTGAAGCAAAATAATACTGTAGAGTGCTGAAACTCTGTATGATTGATTTAAACAAGGTGCTAGTTCAGTGGAATTGATAAGACAATGATTATCTAGTTTAGCATGGTGACTAATAGTTCTCTAGTATGATTAAATTAATCTCACAACAAATAATGGTTCCCTAGTGATATATATATTCTTAGATAATGAAGTAATATCTTTATTAAATGTATATGCACTAAGTGGTAGCATCCAAATTCCTAGAGGAGAAGTTAAGAGAGCTGCAAGAAAACATAGTAAAACTATCCTAATGGAGCATTTCAACCTTGCTGTATCAGAACTAAATAAATCAAACCACAAAAATAAATTAGAAAGAAATTAAGAAAGTAAATAGGATTTTCAAAAAATTAGGTATGATATATCTTTGGAGAAAACTAAATGGGAACATAAAAAAATATACATTTTTCTCAGTGGTTCATGGAACCTGCACAAAAACGGACCATGTATAAGGGCATAAAAACCTCAAAATCAAATGCAGAAAGGCAGAAAGATTTTCAGATCATAATGCAAGAAAAATTGCATGTAGTAAAAGGCCAGGGAAATAGACCAAAAATTAATTAGAAACTAAATGATCTAATCCTAAAGAATGAGTGGGTAAAACAAGAAATCATAGACACAATCAACAATTTCATCCAAGAGAATGACAATCATGAGACAACATACCTAAATTTATGGGATGCAGTCAAAGCAATTTTTAGAAGTAATTTTATATCTCTAAATGCTTACTTGAATAACGTAGAGAAAGAGAAGATCAATAAAATGAGCATGCAACTAAAAAACCTAGGGGAAAAAACAAATTAAAAACCCCCAATTAAATACCAAATTTGAAATTCTGAAAATAAAAAGGGAGATTAATAAAATTGAAAGTAAAAAAAGTATTGAACTAGTAAAGAAAATTAAGAGTTGGTTTTAGGGGGAAAAACAACAAAATAGATTAACCTTTAGACAATTTGATTAGAAAAATGAAAGAATAAAATCAAATTACTAGTATCAAAAATGAAAAGGGTGAAATTTCCACCAATGAAGAGGAAACTAAAGCAATAATTAAGAGCTGTTTGCCCAAGTGTATCTCAATAAACATGATAATCTAAGCAAAATGGATGAATACTTGCAAAAGCATAGATTGTTCATATTAACAGAGGAGGAAATAAATTAAATTGTTCCATTATAGAAAAATAAATTGAGCAAGTTATTAACTTCCTAAGAAAAAAATCTCCTGGGCTTAATATATTTACATTTGAATTCTATCAAACTATTTAAAGAACTATTAATTCCAATACTATACAAAATATTTGAAAAAATAGGGAAAGGAGATTTACCAAATTCCTTTTATGAGACAGATTTAGTGCTTATTCCTAAACCAGATAGGGTTAAAACAGAGAAAGAAAATTTTAGACCAACTTCCCTAATGAATATTGAGACAGAAATCTTAAATAAAATATTAGTAAAGAGATTACACCGTTATTACCAGGATAATACACCATGTCCAAGTAGGATTTATACCAGGAAGGCAGGTCTGGTTCAATATTAAGAAAACTATTAGCATAATTCACTATATCAGTAACCAAACTAACAGAAATCATATGATTATCTCAATAGATGTAGAAAAAACATCTGACAAAATCCAACACCTATTCCTATTAAATTAGAAAGAAGATAGGAATAAATGGAGTTTCCCTTAAAATGACCACTAGCATCTATTTAAAACCATCAGCAAGCATCATATATAATGAAGATAAACTAGAACCATTCCCAATAAGATCAGGGGTGAAAAGAAGTTTGCCTTCTATCACCATTATTATTCAAATTGTATTAGAAATATCAGAATTAGCAATAAGAGAAGAAAAAGTAAAGTAATTAGAGTAGATAATGAGAAAACAAAATTATCACCCTTTGTAGATGATGTGATAGTATACTTAACGAATCCTAGAAAATCAACTAAAAACTACCAGAAACAATTCACAAGTATAGCAAAGTTTCAAGATACAAAATAAATCCACAGAAATCATCAGCATTTCTATATGTTACCAGAAAAGTCCAGCAGCAGGAGATACAAAGAGAAATTCCACTTAAATTTACTGTAGATAATATAAAACATTTGAGAGTCTACCCACCAAGATAAAGTCAGGAACTATATGAACACAATTACAAAACACTTTCCACACAAATAAAATTAGATATGATCAATTGTAAGAATAGCAAGTGCTCATGAGTAGGACAAGCTAATACAATAAAAATGATAATTCTGTCTAAATTAATCTACTTATTCAGTGTTATACCAATCAAACTGCCAAAAAATTACTTCACAGAGCTAGAAAAAAATAATAACAAATTTGTTCAAATAACAAAGTTCATTTGGAAGAACAAAAAGTCAATATTTTCAAGACAGTCATTGTTCAGAACTGAACAAATAGAAATGAATGATTTGTTGATTCAGCAAGAATCAGTCAAGCAAAACCAAAAAAAAAAAAAAAAAAGAAAGAAAAAGAAAAAACAGAAAAGAAAATGTTAAATATCTACTTGGAAAAACAATAGACCTCGAAAATATATCTAAAAGAGATAATCTGAAGATTATAAATTCTCAGATTATCGGACTTTCTGAAAATTATGATGAAAAAAAGAACCTAGACACTATTTTACAGGAAATTCTCAAAGAGAACTGCTTTTTCCTACATGCTGAGATGTAATAGAACCAGAAGGTAAAATAGGCATTAAAAGAATTCATTGAACACTTTCTGAAAGAGATCCTAAAATAAAAATTCCAAGGAATATTGTGCCTAAATTTCAAACTATCAGACTAAGGAAAAAATATTACAAGCAGCCAGAAGAAAAAAAAAATTCAAATACTGAGGTGCCACGATAACTCAGGATCTAGCTGCTTCCATATTAAAGGATTGAAGGGCCTGGACTCTGATATTCAGAAAGGCAAAAGAATGTGGAATGCAACCAAGAATAAACTACCCAGCTAAGCTAAGCATTTTCTTCCAAGGAAGAAAATGGACATTTAATGAAACAGATGAATTCCATTTGCTTCTAATGAAAAAGCCAGAGCTAAAGAAAAAAACTGACCTCCAACTACAGGACTCAAGTGAAGCAGAAAAAGGTAAAAAGAACTCTTGAGAACTGTATTTCTGTTATGGACATACATTAAAAAGTACATGTATCAAGAATCACATTATGATTTTACTGATAAAATATAAAAAAGGGAAGTGGAAATGGAAAAGGGATAATATCAGAAAAGGGGAAAAGGGAGATAAAAAGAGGGAAACTACATTTCATGAAGAGTTAAAGGAAATCTATCATATCTGAGGGAATTTAAGGAGGGGGAGGAACATTGTGTGAATCTTACTTTCATCATATTTGGTTCAAAGAGAAAATAACTGATGTGTTTGGTTTACAGAGAAACTTCTCTTACTTCATTAAAAAGTAGGAGAGGAAAAGGGAAAAGGAAAAGAGTAATAAGGGAAAGGTGTAAGAAATGGGAAGGGACTCAAAGGGGGTGGAAGGGATTCTAAAGAAGTGGAGCTGCATGAGGCAAGTGGTGCCCATAAGTTTAATACTGGGGAGGGGGATAAAGAGGATAAGAAAAAGAAAAGCATAATCTGGGGATAATAAGATGGCAGGAAACACAGAATTAGTCATTTTAACTGTAAATGTAAATGGGATGAATTCTCCCATAAAGCAGAGGTGGACAGCAGACTGGATCAAAAGCCAAAACCCTACAATATGTTGTTTAGAGGAAACACATTTAAAGCAGGGAGATACATATAAAGTAAAGGGAAAAGGCTGGAGCAGAATCTATTATGCTTCAGGTGAAGTCAAAAAAGCAGGGGTAGCCAGCCATATCTCAGAATAAGCAAAAGCAAAAATCGATCAAATTAAAAGAGATAAGGAAGGAAAGTATATCTTGCTAAAGGGTAGCATAGACAATAAAACAATATCAATACTAAACATATATGCACCAAGTGGTATAACATCTAACTTCCTAAAGAAGAAGTTAAGAGAGTTGCAAGAAGAAATAGACAGCAAAACTATAATAATGGGAGATCTCAATCTTGCACTCTCAGAATTAGATAAATAAAACCACAAAACAAATAAGAAAGAAGTTAAAGAGATGACTAGAATATCAGAAAAGTTAGATATGATACATCTTTGAAGAAAACTGCATGGAGACAGAAGGGAGTATACTTTTTTCTCGGCAGCTCATGGAACCTATACAAAAACTGACCATATATTAGGACATAAAGACCTCAAAATTAAATAAAGGCAGAAATAATAAATGAATTCTTTTCAGATCATGATGCAATAAAAACTATATTCAACAAAAAGCTAGGGGTAAAGAGACCAAAAAATAATTGGAAACTAAATAATCTCATCCTAAAGAATGAATGGGTGAAACAGCAAATCATAGACACAGTTAATAATTTCACCCAAGAAAATGACAACAATGAGACAACATACCAAAATTTGTGGGATGCAGCCAAAGCAGTAATAAGGGGAAATTGTATATCTTTAGTGGTTTACTTGAATAAAATAGAGAAAGAGAAGAATTGAATGAATTGGGCTTGCAACTTAAAAAGCTAGAAAAAGAGCAAATTAAAAATCCCCAATCAAATATAAAACTTGAACTTCTAAAATTAAAAGGAGAAATTGATAAAATTGAAAATTATTGAATTAATAAATAAAACTAAGAGTTGGTTTTATGAAAAAACCAACAAAATAGATAAATCTTTGGTAAATCTGATTAGAAAAAGGAAAGAAGAAAATCAAATTGTTAGTCTTAAAAATGAAAAGGGAGAACTTTTCACCAATGAAGAGGAAATTAGAGCAATAATTAGTAGTTACTTTGCTCAACTTTATGCCAATAAATTTGATAACCTAAGTGAAATGATGACTTCCTTCAAAAATATAGGCTTCCCAGATTAACAGAGGAGGAAGTAAATTGCTTAAATAGTGCCATTTTAGAAAAAGAAATAGAACAAACTATTAATCAACTCCTTAAGAAAAAATCCCCAGGACCAGATGGATTTACATGTGAATTCTACCAAACATTTAAAGAACAATCAACTCCAACATTATATAAACTATTTGAAAACATAGGGAATGAAAGACTCCTATCAAATTCCTTTTATGACACAGACATGGTACTGATACCTAAACCAGGTAGGTTGAAAACAGAGAAAGAAAACTATCGACCAATCTCTCTAATGAATATTGATGTTAAAATCTTAAATAAAATATTAACAAAAAGATTACAGAAAATCATCCCCAGGATAATACACCATGACCAAGTAGGATTTATACCAGGAATGCAGGGCTGATTCAATATTAGGAAAACTATGAGCATAATTGATTAGATCAATAACCAAATTCACAAAAACCATATGATCATCTCAATAGATGCAGAAAAAGCATTTGATAAAATCCAACATCCATTCCTGTTAAAAACACTTGAGAGTATAGGAATAAATGGACTTTTCCTTAAAATAATCAGTAGCATCTATCTAAAACCATCAGTAAGCGTCATATGTAATGGGGATAAACTGGAACCATTCCCAATAAGATCAGGAGTGAAACAAGGTTGCCCACTATCATCGTTTCTATTCAATATTGTATTAGAAATGCTAGCTTCAGCAATAAGAGTTGAGAAAGAGATTAAAAGAATTACAGTAGGTAATGAGGAAACCAAATTGTCACTCTTTGCAGATGATATGATGCTATACTTAAAGAACCCCAGAGATTCTAGTAAAAAGCTATTAGAAATAACTCACAACTTTAGCAAAGTTGCAGGATACAAAATAAACCTACATAAATCATCAGCATTCTTATACATCACTAACAAAATCCAACAGTTAGAGTTACAAAAAGAAATTCCATTTAAAGTAAGTGCTGATAATATAAAATATATAGGAATCTATCTGCCAAGGGAAAGTCAGGAACTATATGAGCAAAACTACAAAACATTTTCCACACAAATAAAATCACATCTAATCAATTGGAAAAATATTAAATGCTCTTGGATAGGTCAAGCAAATATAATAAAGATGACAATACTACCTAAACTAATCTATTTATTTAGTGCTATACCAATCAGACTCCCAAAATTTCTATTTTAATGACCTAGAAAAAAATAACAGTAAAATTCATCTGGAAGAACAAAAGGTTAAGACTTTCAAGGGAACTAATGAAAAAAAAAATTCAAATGAGGGTGGCCTAGCTATATCAGATCTAAAACTATATTATAAAACAGCAGTTACCAAAACCATTTGGTATTGGCTAAGAAATAAACTAGTTGATCAGTAGAATAGGTTAGGTTCAAAGGACAAAATAGTAACTTCAATAATCTAGTGTTTGACAAATCCAAAAACCCCTGTTTTGTGGATAAGAATTCACAGTTTGACAAAAACTTCTGGGAAAATTGGAAATTAGTATGATAGAAACTAGGCATTGACCCACACCAAGATAAGATCAAAGTGGGTTCATGATCTAGGTATAAAGAATGAGATTACAAATAAATTAGAAGAATATAGAATAGTTTACCTCTCAGACCTGTGGAGGAAGAAGGAATTTGTGACCAAAGAAGAACTACAGATCATTATTGATCACAAAATAGAAAATTTTGATTATATCAAATTGAAAAGCTTTTGTACAAACAAAACAAATGCAGAAAAGATTCGAAGGGAAACAATAAACTGGGAAAACATTTTTACAGTCAAAGGTTCTGATAAAGTCTGATTTTCAAAATATATAGAGAATTGACTCTAATTTATAAGAAATCAAACCATTCTCCAATTGTTAATGATCAAAGGATATGAACAGACAATTTTCAGATAAAGAAATTGAAACTATTTCTAACTGTATGAAAAGATGCCCCAAGTCATTATTAATCAGAGAAATGCAAATTAAGATAACTCTGAGATATCATTACACACCTGTCAGATTGGCTAGGATGACAAGAAAAGATAATGCTGAACGTTGGAGGGGATGTGGGAAAACTGGGACACTGATACATCATTGGTGGAATTGTGAATACATCCAGCTATTCTAGAGAGTGATTTGGAGCTATACTCAAAAAGTTATCAAACTGTGCATATCCTTTGATCCAGCAGTGTTACTACTAGGCTTATATCCCAAAGAGATCTTAAAGAAGGGAAAGGGACTGTATGTGCAAGAATGTTTGTGGCAGCGCTCTTTGTAGTGGCCAGAAACTGGAAACTGAGTGGATGCCCATCAATTGGAGAATGGCTGAACACATTGTGGCATATGAATGTAATGGAATATTATTGTTCTATAAGAAATGACCAGCAGGATGATTTCAGAAAGGCCTGGAAATACTTACATAAACTGATGCTGAGTGAAATGAGTAGGACCAGGAGATCATTATATATTTCAACAACAATACTTTATGATGATCAATTCTGATGGATGTGGCTCTCTTCAACAATGAGATGAACCAAATCAGTTCCATTTGTTCAGTAAATGAATGGAACCAGCTATATCCAGCAAAAGAACTCTGGGAATTGAGTGTGAACCACTACATCGCATTTCCAATCCCTCTATTTTTGTCTATCTGAATTTTTGATTTCCTTCACAGGTTAAGTGTACATTATTTCAAAATCTGATTCTTCTTGTGCATCAAAATAACTGTATGGATATGTATACATATATTGCATTTAACATAAACTTTAACATATTTAACATGTATTGGTCTACCTGCCAACTGGGAGAAGGGGTGGGGGAAAGGAGAGGAAAAATTGGAACAAAAGGTTTTGCAACTGTCAATGCTGAAAAATTACCTATGCATATATCTTGTAAATAAAAAGCTATAATTTAAAAAAAAACTCAAGAAAAAGAATTTCAAGAGAATTAATGGAAAAATTCAAATGAAAGTGCTCTAGCTGTACCAGACCTAAAATTATAATATAAAGCACCTGTCAACAAAGCCATTTGGTACTAGCTAAAAAATAGAGTAGTTGATCAGTGAAATATGTTAGGTTCAGAAGACACAATAGTCAATGATTATAGTAATCTAGTGTTTGATAAACTCAGAGACCCAGTTTATGGGATAAGAATTCACAATTTGACAAAAATTGTTGAGAAAATTGAAAAATAGTATGGCTGAAACTGGGCACTGCCCAAGACTCAGCACTCTATACCAAGATAAAGTTGAAATGGGTCTATGATTGAGACAAAAAGAGTGATATTTTAGAAGCAAATTAAAAGAAGATAGCATAGTCTACCTCTCAGATGTGTGGAGAAGGAAGGAATTTGTGGCCAAAAAAGAACTGGAGTACATTATGGAATGCATAATAGATAATCTTGATTATACTAAGTTAAAAAGGTTTTGTACAAACAAACCAATGCAAACAAGATTAAAAGGGAAGCAGAAAACTGGGAGAAAGTTTTCTATTCAAGAGTTCTGATGAAGTCCTCATTTCTAAAATGTATAGATAATTGACTCAAATTTATAAGAATACAAGCCATTTTCCAATGATCACTGATCAAAGTATACGAACAAACAAATTGAAGATGAAGAAATTGAAGCCATTTCTAGTCATATGAAAAAAATGCTCTAAATCACTATAGATTTGAGAAATTCAATTTAAAACAACTCTAAGGTACCACCTCAAACTTTTCAGATTGACTAAGATGACAGGAAAAAATAATGATAAATGTTGGAGGGGAAGTGGGAAAACTGAGACACTAATACATTGTTATTGGAGTTATGAATTTATGCAACCATTCTGGAGAGCAATGTGGAGCTATGCCCAAAGGACTATCAAACTGTGCAGGCCCTTTGATCCAGCAGTGTCTTTACTGAGCCTGTATCCCAAAGAGATCATAAAAAGAGAAAAGGACTCACGTGTGCAAAAATGTTTGTAGAACATGGCAAGTGGCAAGAAACTGGAAAATGGGTGGATGCCCAACAATTGGAGAGTGGATGAATAAATTAAGCTATATGAATGTAATAGAATATTATTGTTCTATAAGAAATGATCAGCAGGATTATTTCAGAGCGGTCTGGAGAGACTTGCATGAACTGATGATAAGTAAAATGAATAGAAGCAGGAAAACATTGTACATAGCAACAATAAGGTTATGTAATAATCAATTCTGAGGGATTTGGAGCTTTTCAACAAGGAGGCGCACCCAGAGACTATGGGGACTGAATGTGGATAACAACATAGCATTTTTATTTTTGTTATTGTTGTTGTTTGCTTGCTTCTTGTTTTCTTTTTTATTTTTTTCCCTCTTTGATCTGATTTTTCTTGTGCAGTGTGATAATCATGGAAATATATGTAGAAGATTTTTCACATATTTAACATATATTGGATTATTTGCTACCTGGGGGAGGGAGTGAGGACAAGGGAGGAGAAAAGCATTCAGAACAATGCAAGGGTGAATGTTGAAAACTATCTTTGCATATATTTTGAAAATAAAAAGCTAATATTTTTTTAAAAGATGAAGAAGCCACTGTCAGTGAATTCAGTCTATATAAAATCAGAATGTGGGAATTCTAGGGTAAAGATTACTGTTAACACCTAACTGCACAAAGATCCTTCTAGTCTCTATTACCTTCTCTCTCACTTATTTCAATTCACCACCACCTTTCTTCCCCCCCAGGCAGAAATTTGTGAAAGAATGTAATGGTGAACACGTTGACCACATCAGAGCAGAACTCATGTACTTTCCTTCACTATTCTCCAACTCACCATCCTTACCACCATATATAAAAGGTGTAGAATCCTAAACAATGTCACCCTCTCTCTACCCCCATCATCACTACTAGAGTTAGCTTCCAAGCCTCAAATTAGTTTTAAAAGACTGAAGAATAAGTATCTCTGGCTAGGTCTTATCACATGAGTAGGATCAAATATTTCCTACTGTCCCTGTTATGAGCACTCTGTAATTCCCAACCCTTGGAAACTAGATAGACATACTTCTTGATTTTGGAAATCGTCAATTATAGATGAAAAGTAATAAATTGGATGGAAAGCTAGGTGGCACAATGAATAGAGTGCCAGGCTTGGAGTCAGGAAAACTCATCTTTTTGAGTTCAAATACAGTCTCAGATTTGGCAAGTCACTTAACACTATTTGCTTCAATTTCTCATTTGTAAACAGCTTCAGAAAAAAAAGTTATCAAACCATTTCAATGGTTTCTTTGCCAAGAAAACCCCAAATGAGATCATGAAGAGTCAGACACAACTAAAAAACAATTGAAGTGGCTGGAAGTATGTATCACCCCTGACAATCTTATTTTGTCTTTTAATTGATCCCATTATTATAGAATTTAGAGTTGGAATACATCTTAGTGGACACACAATCCAACTCATAACCCAGAATTCCCACTATCATCTGTGTTGCAAATGCTCATCTATCCTTTGCTTGAAGGTTTGCAATGAGTGAAATCCACTACTTCCAGAAGCAATCAATTCAGCTTTGCATAGATCTAATTATTAAGGAATTTTCTCCAGATATCAAACCCAAATTTTCCTTTAAGATTTCAGAATATGCCCAGTTAACATCCTGATGTCCTGATTTAGACATCAATATCATAGAATCACGCTTGGAGTAAATATCTCTAGAGAGCTATATGTGTGTGTGTGTGTGTGTGTGCATATATGTGTATACACACACACACACACACACACACACACACACACACACACATATATATATATATATATATATATATATAAAACATATATACATCATGCCTGAGTAATGATTAAGAAGAGCAAGTTTGAGAGGGGGAAAATGCAGAAATGAGTACAGGTTCAGTCAGCAGGTAAATTTTCCTGAAGGAGTCTGAACTGAGGAGATCCTACAAGTGAGGAGATAAGTTAGGTAGAAAACAGGACAGATATTATTCAAAATGTAGGATTTTGAGGGGAGTCCCTCAATGAGGGGGGAAGTTCCTAAGCCAAATCTTCAAGTCAGGAATAAGTAAGCATTACCTGCATTGGATCATTCACATTCAGGGAGTTTTAACAAATGCCTCAAACATTTACTCAAACATTCCTTCTTCCTATCCCACAATTTTAGGCAGCCCTTAGCTATCATTTACTTCATTCCCCATTCCCAAGACATTCTCTTGGAAATTTCATTAACAAGATGTTCCTCTTCCCTAATGCTGCCCCAACAAAATCCAGTTCTTGAACCACTATCAAATCAATACAGCCACTGGATCTGAAAGAGAGTCATTGTATACCACTCTGGTCCCACTGACCCACAAGATCAAATTATCCCTCCATGGACATGACATACCTAAATATCTTGTCTCCTCTTATTAAAATATAAGTATAGGTGCTGTTTTTGCTTTTGTATTTTCATGGTTAGCCTGAACATGATAGCATGATATCTGACACATATTAAACATCTAATAAATTATTTTTCATTAGTTGATTCAGTCTTCAACATAAACAATATCATTCCTTGGCAAGCACTTTTGGAGACCATTGGGAGCCTTAACCCATAGGTTTTTCCTCCTATTAAATTCAATTCATAATTACATATTAAACACCTATTTTATGCAAAAGTCCATATAAATTCTGGAAAGTCAAAAACGAAAATAAAACTGTTCCTACCTTCAAGAAGCTTATATTCCATGTATGAAAATAAGTAAAATCCAAAGTAATTTAAGGAAGTTAAAAGTTATAAGAAATACTGAGGATGGGGGAGTAGTAGTCAGGGAATGTTTCATAGAAGAGGTGGCAACCTGATTGAGCCTTGAATAAAGAAAAGCTTTTTTGCCATTAAATATTTTAAAAGAAAAAAATCAATATTATTTTAAATAATTCCCTTAAAAGTTAGCAGAGTAGAGTGTAAAGTAATGTTGACCTGAAATTGGAAGGGTTTAAATCCTGGATCTGATATTTACTACAGATATGAACTTAAAAAGTCATTTGCCTTTTCTGAACTTCTATTTCCTTAATTTATAACATCATCTTACTTTACTTCTTAGATCTTTTCTAGCCATAGCTCCCTGTGTATAGAAGAAAATAAAACTGTTATTTTTCAGGCTTGTAATGACAACACAATTATGGCTAATTCAAACTTCAAACATATCTTATTAAATATACATTCATTAAAGTGATAATTAAACTTCAAATCTAGAGCTCAAAATTCATTATTACATCATGAAACTCAATGGAAAAGAATGATGGAATTTAGCCCCATCTGTCTCTGTGAGGATTTACATGTATTCTGGTTCAGTATTGAAGGATTTGACCTTTGAGAAAATGCAGCATTTCTTTATGGTCCTAGTGATTAGTGGTTGTGTCAAAGGCAATTGACAATTGAATGAGAAATAGTTATCCATTCTGTGGTTTATAGGGAGCAAGAAAAAAATGGCTTTTGGTCTTTCTCAAGGTAGCCTCTTTGTTGGTACACAGTCAAAACCAACTCTGCCATGGATATCCAGCTAGGAGTGATAAATGAAGAGTTTCTCTCTTCTTACCTCTTATGCCTTGAGAACTCATGATATCCTAGATGTGAGACTGGATCTTAAATACCTGACCATCTCTTATATGTTGTGTCTCTTTCTATGAGCATAAACAGAGTCCCTGAAAAATAGACATTTCTAGCCTTAGTGGCTACCTCTTGTTTTTCAGAAATCCCAGATTCCTGAGTCAATACTAGTTTCCCAAATGGAAGTATTTTCTAGAATCATATCACATCTTGGGGGAGAAAATGATCAAAGACTGATAGAATGATTGAAGAGTAGGCCAGAAAACCTGGACTTTGTGAATTGAAGTAGAGGAACAAGTGAACATTTATTCAGCAGGATCACAAATAGCCTTTATCTATAGGGGAAATTATAAAGGTGGTAATAAGTTATTGTTTTCTGTTTTAAGTATTTTAAGTGAAGGCTTATAAATTTTTTTATGTCTTAAACATTCCTTTTATGCTGGAGGAAACAAAAAAGCTATCATATACCTAATACCTAATTTGGACATTGATTACCTTTTTTTTTGACAAGACTTTGTTAATCCCTTTTAGTGAAGACATTAAGCTAAAGGAATACTTAAGCTTTGTTTTAAAATGTCCTGTAGATCTTCAGATTTGGGAAATAGTAAACTAGGGAGTGATAAAAATATCTGTGTCTTATATTTGGGGTCAGGGTCTTCCAAGGGTTAAATCTGGTCCATATGAGTTCAGAAGTAGGGCTCATTGTGGGTGTCTGGGCTTTGGATGAAATAATTCATAATTAGTGGTTTTACAATTCTTCACAAAATATAAAAATTCAAATACATTTATTAAAATTATAGCTAAACTTCAATCTCACAACTCATAATGCATTGTCTTATCATCACATGAGAATGATTACTGATTTGGATCTGCTCCCTGCTAAAAGGATGACTACAGGGGTCATATTGTGAAGATTTGTAACAAGGTCCAAGGAAGGTGATCACCTACCAGACTTTTTAAAATATAAACTTTATTTCTCTTGCTTCCCTCCTTGGTTGTAGTTTTATGTTTATTACCCAGGTCAAAATTTAGTGAACAATAAGATGTGATACTTTTTTTTTAATTCTCAGATATGTTAATTGTTTGCCAATATAATAATCAGAATAGGAGAAAGGACCAAAATGGGGGAAAATGTTGATGCAAGAGCCATTCCCCAATAGAAAGAAGACATGGACAGAGAATTTTCAAAGGAAAATATGCATATGATCAACAGTAATGCAAAAATGGCTTAAATCACTAATAACAAATGAAAATTAAGATAAATATAAAATGATACAGTAGATTCAGCACCAGGTCTGGAGTCAGAAAGACCAGAATTCAAATCTGGCCTCAAACCATTTTTTGCTGTGACCCTGGGCAAGTCACTTTATCACTGCCTGAATGTGGAGAATAAAAAGGCAAACTGTTTCAATGTCTTTGCCAAGAAAAAAAAAAAAACATGGCCAGTTAGTTGGTCCATAAGTCCATGAAGAATTGAATGTGACTGAATAATTGGACAACAACAAAGTTCATCTAAAACACCTCTTATCCATCAAATTGACAAAGTTGATAAGTATAAAAACAGTCAACATTAAAGAGACTATGGGAGGATATATATACACTAATTCACTATCATTCAAGCTATGAATTGATCCAACCATTCTGGAAAGCCATGTAGTTATGTAAGAAAAGTAACTGACCTGTTTACATCTTTACATCTTCCTTATACTCTTTAAACTAGATATCTTATTCCTAGGTATAAATATCAACAAATAGGGATGTCCAAATACTCATTACTCAAATGCATCTGGTCTTACTGATGCAGCAGTTCCTTCAAGTATGCAGCTCATATGGAATTCAATCAAATTTACCCATCCTTTATGACTTTAATCCTTGTGTTCACCCCAAATTTTTTCATAAAGGGTACACCCACATTCTTGGGGCTTCTACCTGTTATCTTTCAGACTTCATGTTTAACTATCCCCATCTTATTTCTCTTACTTGATTCTTTGATTGCATACTTTAATTCTATTCTTCAAAATTATTCATTGATTATGCATTGTGCAGCCTCCTCAAATCCTCCCGCATCTTTAATCTTTAATTATTTGGAGCCAGTAATATTGCTATTTATAACAATACTTCTTGTAGCAGGAATAAAATGGAAATAAAAATGGCACACATTGGTTAGGAAATAGCTGAACAAATTGTAGTATATGAATATAATACAATATTATTGGGCCATAAGAAATAATAATGAGGAATTCAGAGAAACTTGAGAAGGTTTCATGAACTGATATAAGATAAGTACAATAAGTGAAGGAGAAAAATATGCCTAATTACTACAGTAATTTAAATGAAAATAAGACTAAACACACATTAATTGTAAGAACTAATCTTGATCATGGAGAAATAACAATAACACACACTTCCCTCCTCTTAAGGAGAGACACAAGACTATGATTAGATGTTGTGTACAATGGCGTCATCACCCTTGGTTAGTTTTTCATAGACATTTTCTTTATCAGAAAGGAAAAGTTTGATGGAGAGGACTACTTTGGAAAATGATTGTTATTGCTGTTTTTATTTAAAACATCAATAAAATATATAACTAACAGCAGTCTTAACCTCTTTTCCAGGTTAAAATCTCCTAATATCATTACTCTAATATCTAGTGCCTGAGGGAATAGCAGATTGCAACAAGAGTACTTTATATCATATTGTTTTATCCCTGAACCTACCAAGCCTCTCTTTGTGTTTTTCTTTCCTTCTCTCTCCTTCTAATTCTCTTTAAACTTATTCTTTTTACTCTTCCCCCAGTCACTTATTTTTTCCTTCTCATGTGCTTCTTTTTCTTTCTGTGGGGTGAAATAAAATCTTCTATCCCAAGCTCTTCACTTTCCTGTCTCCTCTTTAGGCATTTTCCATCTTCCTCTGTCTTCTACATCTTTTCCCAATATTTTTCCTCCTTTCACAAACTAAAACTGGATATAAAATGTAAATAAATTGTATGTATATGCACATATATAATTTATTTCTATTATTTCTTTTATCAGTTTGAATAATAAACATCTAATTTAATTGCTAATTCATTTAACGTTCATTATAAATTTGTCTTTTTATTCTATTTCTCATTATATTAATTGAATAAAGTATATATTTTTGAAATTTTGAAAGGCAAGCAAATTAAATGGTATAATTTTTTTGAGAAAATATCTTCATGCTTTACATGCATGTGGTCTTCTGTGGGTCAGCAACCCTCAACAATTTAAAGAGCTTCCTGATATTCACTTTAATCATTTCCTCATTGCAATCCTCTCTATACTCTCTATATTTCTCTTAAAATTTGAAGTACACACAGAACTGTTGGGAACATGGCAATAAGCCCATATACCCAGGCAGTGAAAATTAAAAGAATCATTCCAAGTGGTCAGTGGAGCATAAACTGTGGGCTTACAACCCACTAGTCTTTTAAAATCTCTTGCTGTGACCTCATCCCTGAGCACACTAGCACTGTATCTTTGTCTACCATTTTTTTTCTTGCTATCAATATCCCAGAATCCATTTCCTTCACGCTGCTTTGGATACCAAAGGACTGTAGACTTCCTACCTGTTAGCTAGTATGTGTCTCTTTTATCGATGGTCTAACATCACATCCATCTTCTCCTGTAACGTGTGCATGTGTTTCCTGAAAGAGTGAGACACTAAACAATGAAAAATAGTTGGCTTTTTTCCAAAACAAATTTGTTGTTCTAAGACTCCAACATCATTAGGAAGAGCCAAAGCCACCTGAGGCTGTGCATTAATTAGCAATTAGGTCACACATTGGGTGGTGGGAAGGCACTCAGCCTTTTGGCCTTATTCCTCACAACACACCCAAGAAAGACACCAGCAGTCAAACAGTGGCCACCCTGTTATATCTTGTTACTTAATTGGGGGAAGTTAAAGATGCTAATGTGCACAGGCAGGTTCTGTAGCTTCAATTAGAGATCATTAGTGGCTGTGCCAGCGGTGACCACTGAAAAGTGATATTTGCTCTGGGGAAGGCTTTGTAAGGTGCCCTGAGTTCCTATAGGAAAATAACAGGACTATGTTTGACATAGTTTCCAGCTGCGCACTTTTCCTTCCATCCTCTGCATTCATTGGCAGGGCAGCTTCCCCTATGGCTTCCATTACTTTTAGTGGTTGTGTTCCCATGGCTTGGTTATTAAACCATGACTGCTGCTGTCCATGGTAGCAGAGTGAGCCCTTCACAGACCATGGGCTTGCAACAGGGTTGGCTTCCTCCGCCTCTGCCACACATCATTTTTTACAGGAAATGCAAAAGCTGCTCTCAGAGGTAGGCCTGTGAAGTCCAGAGTTAGCACTGAGCAAAACCTCTGAGTACTAAGGAAGTGAGTTTTGGCTGGCTGCAAAGCAAAATATAGAAAACAGACTTGTCAAAGACAGAAAGAAGAGAGGATATTGTCTTTTAGACTTTAAGATCATTTCCTGATTAAAAAGAAAGTCCTCACTCTTTCCTTCAAAAATAAAAAAACCCAAACAAATAAAAAAAAAAAGCAAATGTTTAGGGATGTTTCAGGACTGCGAATTTTGGAAACTTTCATTATGGTAGAGCTGACTCAAATAAACTGGAAATTAGATACCTTACAGAGTGGTTACACTATATGATAGCACAATTTATCTCAATGGATTTAACACTTTGGAATGGGAAAGTATGGCTGTGTTTTTAAATGTGCATACACATATATACTCACAGTTTCATTTTCTCACCCACAGTAACATACACCCTTTGCCAGAAGTTAAAGTGACCTATGCTACTGCCTTTAAAAGAAGGCACAATGTAATGTTGTGTCAGGGTCAACAGCACAAATCCATCTGGATTATTTTGCTGTCATATTCCACTGCACACCCCATGATAACAAGAACTACAGCTCCACAATTGCTGGGATGGCAGGATTTCCTACAGTAGGGGGTTTAGAACCTGCTGCCACTAAGCCTAATTCACTCACAAGTAATTAGATTCTTGCTTTAATAATATCAATTAAAAAACTCAGCACTTTGTAGGGAGGGGGAGGAAGTGAAGTGAATACATTAGCAGAACAGGAAAAGAGATGAAATCTTCATTAATAGGGTAAGTTCAAAAGTGTGGATGTCACTTTTCTGTGACAATTGCAGGTTTTAGAAATGCTAAAGCTTCTTAAATTTTTTTATTTTGTTTTTAATTTTGACTTTGGTCATTTTGGTTTTATTGTAACCAGATAAGTTTCAATACCTGCTTAAACAATTAACTTCAGAATATTAGCACCTAGACATGTATTACACTAAGAATCTTTATGGAAAAAAATAATAGTAGGCTTTACCAAACAACCACTTTCATTAGGATTTCCCCACCCCCACCGTCCCCAGTTTCTTGCTCACATTCTTCTTTCTGCCCCTTGACTTGTGTGAGCTGTTGCTGCAGAGATGGCAGGATGTCAATGCCCCCAAAATTGAACCTGTGATTTGTTTTTCTTTGATTTATGTGCTTGTAGTCAATAAACTTTATAAAGGAAAGTATCAGACTGAACAATCAATCAAAGATAAACAGATTCCTGTCCTTTAAAAGCATTTCAGCCCAGTGTGGGAGCACCTCATTCATCTTTCCTAGGCATGTTCGTAGCCCTTATGTTCAGACAGGACTGACTGCTCACTACAGGCAGCTTAGCTACCCCGTGGTAGACCTAGGATTTATCAATTTCATAGCCCCAGTCATCTTCAACATCCTCACCATTGTCAGAAGCAAAAGAGTTAAATTTCTTACTTTACATGTCATGACCTAAGCTTCTTATCTATTATAGTCATATGGGTAAGAAAATCATCCTTTTAAAATTCTATTTAAATTCTGTAAGTATTCAGGCTCGAATCCTACAAATAATGAATATTTGTGTACTTTTCATTTAAACAATATAGACTCCCTCCCCTGCTCCACTGCCAAAACCAATTCTCTCTTCATTCTATTAAAAATCTTTTAAGTCATCTCTGGCATAGACCAAATTCTAGCTGGCATGTTTCGCTTCTCTGTAGCACAGATGGTGTGCATATGCAGATTGGTGATTTTCTAATCAATACAGTGGCACTGGGGAATATCTGTAAGTATTGTAATAATGCATTAGTCAAGAGTGATGTTGTAACACACTGAGATCATACACATAAATCTAAGACACCATGTCTAGACACTCCAGGGAAGATGGCATGGTGTGGGTTAGAGCAGGCATTAAGGGAGGGCAATATTTCAAATATGATGGGGAAATAACGCAATTTGCAGACTTTAATAAAACCACTGGGGAATTAATTTCAGTAAGGGTACAGCATCTCCTGAAACATTCCCATTCTTGCTTTGGCTTCATGGGTCTTCAGAATGAGGTACTTTTCACCTGTTATCTCAGGCATGAATGCAGAACAGGATCTGTGAACTGAGCTGGATTTTTAATGGGCTGAATAGGAAAATAATCCCTTTATAGGTAGTACTTTAGCAATATAAAACTACATTATGCAAACAATGTGCAGACAGTGTAAACCTAGGAGATCCAGAGTTAGAAGAGCTTACAAATTAATCAACTGGGCACCCATTGGAGCATGCTCAGAAAGTCCATGCTATCATAAAACTTGACCAGTTGTACCCACCAAGTTTTAATAATGAGGCTTTCGAGGATGAAAAATAAAAGGTAAATTGTACATCCACTTCTTTCTTCTGAAAATTGCTACCTTATTTCACTACCTCCTCTGTCTCAGAAGCTATTAGCCACTTGAAGCCTGAACCATTTTTAGTGTTATCATTTTTAATTAACTAAACTAAGTTACATTTCTGTCAGTTAAGAGCCTCCAAGTATCTTGCCAGAAAAGTTGGGGTAAAAGCCCAAACCAAAAGAAAAACTTAGACATTTAACCCAGGCAATACTAGAATCCCTGTAAATAAACCAGAGTATCTTTTTTGACAGTGAGATCCAGGTAGTTAACAACAGGTTTTTAGTCAAACCATGTACCTTTTCCTTCAAACAATTTTCTAAATTATCATTTGGTTCCACAGAAACCAAACCAAACTAGTTTTAAAAATCTCAAGGAAACACCATACCTTTAAGACACAGCAGAATTTTCAATTAAAACAAATGAGGTAAAAGTGAGATAGAACCAACCCAATTATCTCAGCATACCTAGGAGAAATGAACTTCAACCTTCCCCTCACTCCCAGACTGATCAGCTTATTAGAAGAAGTATGGTATTTCTGTAAGTGTGATTAAAGGCAAATTTTTCTCTTTCTTTTTAAAAGAAATTTTAATTGATCTTTTTTTTTTGTTTTTATAGCAACCAGAGTTCGTAAAATTTACCCTTTCTTCCTTCAAAAGAGGCATCTTTTATAATGAAAGATAAAAATGAAAGGAAAAATGTTCAGCAAATTAACCAGTAGATGACAAAAATATTTTATTATACTCAATGTTCCAGACTCACCAAGCACATGCTGTATAAGTGTGGAAGAAAATGGCATTCACTTGGCAAAATGACTTCAGTCAGAATGGGGAGAATACTTGTATAATATAGTCACCTTAAGTACTGGCCTACCTTACTTTCTGGAAAGAATCCAAATTGTAAGATTTCAGCCTTTTTATGAATTTTGGCAATCTGTGTTTACTATGCAAACATTATTATTATTAATTATCATTAGTATTATTATACTCAGTCTTTTACAGAGTCATAAGATAAGAGCTTTTGAATTGGAACTCTAAAAGTCATCTAATTCAAACTTCTCACTTTTTACAGATGAGTAAACTGACTGCTAAGATTTACAATTTGCTCAAAATCACACAGGTATTAAATGGCCGGGCTGATATTTGGATCCAGTTCTTTGGCCTCTAATTCTAGTGCTTTTATCATTGAGTCTGGCTGCTTCCTTTCACCTTTAGAAGATTATTTTTAATCAGAGCATTGTAAATGTGTTTTATTTCCTTAGCTCTTGACCTTCTTTTCCTCTTACTGAAAGGAAATTTTATCTGTATTAGAAGAGACATATACATCTTGTGAGAAAGGGTTGAAAACTCCAGGAGGGCAGAGACAGATGGCAGCTTTTCCATATTCCATAAAGTCCCTTGAGCTCTGAGTACAGTGACATGCACCCAGTGGGCACTCAATAAATGTTAGTTGGTGTAGATGATGATGATGGGCGGCCTCCAGAGTATCTGGATGAGTGATGTCCACTCGTTATTGGGAGGGGGTAATCACTTTTTCTTTCACATTGAGAAAATAAATGAAATGCAGGCCTATTTCTCCTAGAGCTCTTATTCCACTCCAGTACTTCCTCTTTAACGTAAGCAATCTTTTCTGCCAAAACCAAAAATACATGGCTCTGTGCTTTTTTTCCTCCCTGGTCTGCCTGTAGTTTTAGTATAGCTATGGTCTATCCCTGTTGAATTCTTAGTCACACAATAATCACAATTTAAACTATCATCTTCTCTTTATTCTGTTTTCCCTGTCCTAGTTTAAATCCATTTCAATTCCCCAGCTCCTCATTTAGTCATTTTTATGATACCTATCACTGAAGTATGTAGATGACTACAAACTATCCCTTCAAACACTATAAACCGTTTTCTTTTCATTTATCTTATCTTCATTCTACCCATAGTTTCTAAAACAAAGAACAGCCTTATCCAATTTCCCATTCTTCTGGGCCCAGATAAAACTAAATGCTAGCAAAACGATAACAATAATACCTTTATATTGTGCTTTAAGATTAAAAAAAAATACCTTACCAGGACTGACTACAAACAGCACCAAAGTATGCAATGCTAACATTATCTCCAAATTATAAATAATGACTCTTCCGCTGAGAAATTCAGTGACTTGTCTAAGATCACACAGCTAAAAAGTAAAAAAAAAAAGTCTCTGGACTCCACATCTAATGATGCTTTTTGGATGCATGATGCCATATTTTTTAAATGAAGAATAAATCAGGTTCATACTACCAAAGAGATCAAAGAAAGGAAAAACAGATCACATTTGAAAAAATATTTATAGCAGCTCATTTTGTAATAGCAAAGAAATGGAAACTAAGGAATTGCTTATCAGTTGGGGAACAGCTAAATAAATTTTGGAATTTAAATATAATAGAATATGATTAATTCATAAGAATTCCATAAGAACAGTTTAAAGAAACAGAAGACATATAAAATGATGTAGTGTAAAGTGAGCAGAATCAGGAGAACAATTTCTACAGTAATTTCAACCTTCCAAAGACAAATAACTTTTTCAAACTTGAGAATTTTAGGTGATGCAATAGACTAACCATGATCCTAGAGGACCAGTATCAAGGCAGACTGCTCACTTTCTGACAGAGAAGTGGTGAGCTCAAATTGTACAATGAGGCATATGGTTTTAGACATGCCCCAGTGTGGAAAGTTGCATTGCTTAGGTATGCATTTTGGTTACAAAGATTGTTTTCCTTCCTTCCATCCCTGGAGATAATAGGGGGAGGAGAGAATAGAAAATAAACTTTTGTTAATTGAATATGAATGTGTATATATATATATATGTGTGTGTGTGTGTATGTGTGTTTTGTGTGTGTGTGTGCACACTCATATGTGTATATAAAATATAGTATGTGCCCAGAGTCACACAGCTAGTAAGAATCTGAAGCCAAACTTGAACTCAGGAAAATGAATCTTCCTAGCTCTAGACCCAGCACGCTATCCTCTGAACTACCTAGCTGCCCATGTACCAGCTCTATCTGTTTCTCTCTCTCTATGTATCCCTCTCTCTTTCTGTCTCTCTTCCTGTCTATCTCTGTATTTCTTTTTCTTCTTCTTCTTCTTCTTCTTCTAATTCTTCTTCTTCTTCTTCTTCTTCTTCTTCTTCTTCTTCTTCTTCTTCTTCTTCTTCTTCTTCTTCTTCCTCTTTCTTCTCTCTCTTTATATTTATATATATTTATATACATTTGCATTGTAAGTATATATGTTATTCTCACTTTTTTTTTAAACCTTAAAATGAGTTATGGGGATGTCTACCCCAAACATGTAAAGACTTCTCTAGCATTGGCATAGGCAAATAAAAACAAATTGTTCCAATATCTGTCATGAAGGCAGGTGAAGCAGGTTGGAGAGATTTTAGAACTTGGTTAGACATTGAAGATACCAAGGTCATCCACTGCATCTCTAATCATTACCAATTGACATCATTGGACAGTGATGATTCTGAAAGAGAGAGTGAAGAAGCTGATGACAACATGCAATTCTGCATCATTTAAAACCAATTTATGCATGAATCAAAAAAAAAAAAACCCAACAAGTATATATATGTGTATATACACATATATAATTTGCCTATATATACATATGCATATGAGTATATGTGTATAAACAACAATGAATAAATTTGTATATGTAAAATAAATATTTATTTATGTATATACATGCACATATACATACATGCATGCATATTTACAGCCTACTTAATGGTTTTAGAAGAAAGTGAGAAAAACAAAGGAAACTGATGGTCATACGGAATTATGTTCATTGAGATCGTCATTAGGGACTCATACCATGCTTCTTTTTTGAGCATGGGTTATTAATCTGGAGCATGACATTGTTTTATTTTGTTAGGTTTTTTTTTTTTTTTTTAGCAATTTGCTAACTGTATTTTAATATAATTTGTTTCCTATAGAATTGACCTTGGTAATCCAATGTATATATTTCTAAAAACATAAAGAAAGGGTTCAGATCCAAAGGTTTTACCATATCTACAATACCAAAAAAAGTGAAGGAAGTGTTTTCTAGATGTAAGGGGTGAAAAGAAATTTTAGAGATGTTATAAGTACTTGTGATCTATGTATTAGGAAGACTTCTTAAAAGGAAACCAGACTCTTCAGGGTGGGTAGGACCAAGCAGAAAGAACCATTTTAATACTATTCATTTGCATTTTCATTGGGCTTTCACATTATTATCACAACATATTATTCGATTGTCACAACAACCCTAGGGGGTTGGTAAGGCATGTATTATTATTGGCTCTGGGAATTTTTAGTGGACTTGAAGATCAATATGAGTCAACGGGGTCATAAGGCAACCAACAAAATCAATATTATGCTAGACTACATTAAGAGAAGTATACTGTCCAGAACTAAAGGGGTAAAAATCCCATTGTGCTCCATCTGGTCTATCTGCACTTAGATATTGTTTTCAGTTATAAATATCCTATTTTAGGAGAGATTTTGGTAATCTGAAGGAGAGAACCCAGAGAAAAGTTTAACCTTAATGGTGAGGGATCTTGTGCTGATCCAACAGAGGAATGGTTGAAGGAACAGGACATTTTTAGACTGGAAAAGCAAAGATTTATATACAATGGAATAACTGTATCCAAGGATTTAAAGAGCCACCCCACATAAAACATTATACTTGCTTTGCTTGGCCCCAGGAGGCAGAAGGAGGAATTGGGCAAAAGTTGTAAAGAGACAATTATAGGGCTTGATGTCAGAAAAAAAAAAGCTTCCTAGAAATTAGAACTCTTCAGAAGTAGAATGGACTTCATTAGGAAGTAATGGCTTCATCCTTATTGAGGTACAACTGAATGGTGCAAAAATATAAGTGCTAGACTTGAAGTCAAGATTACCTGAGTTCATATGCCCCAAAAGTTATAGAACTGTGCATATCCTTTGTTCCAGCAGTCTCATTACTAGTTCTGTCACCCAAAAAAATAACAAAAATGGGAAAAGGACCCATATGTGCAAAAATGTTTGCAGCAGTTCTTTTTATGGTGGCAAGGAAGTGGAAATTGAGTGGAGGCCCAAAAGCTGGGGTATGACTGAATAATAGGTAATAGGATATTGTTCTATAAGAAATGATAAAAAGGCTGATTTCAGAAAACTTTAAAAAAAACCTGTATGAACTGATACTGAATGAGGTGAACAGAACCAAGAGAACATTGTACAAAATAACAAGATTATGTGATGACCAATTGTGATAGACTTGGCTCTTCTCATCAGTGCAGTGATTTAAGGCATTTCCCATAGATTTGGGATGGAAAATGCCATATCCATAGAGAGAAAAATGGAAATTGAATGTGGATCAAAACATGGTTGTCCATTTCTTTGTTTCTTTGTTTTCTTTTTCATTTTTCCCCCTCTTGGTTTGATTTTTTGTACAATATGACAAATATGGAACTACGTTTTAAATGATTGCACATATTTAACCTATATCCGATTGCTTGCTGTTTGAGGAAGGGAGAAGTAAGGGAGGGAGGGAGAAAAATTTAGAACACAATGTCTTACAAAAATGAATGTTAAAAACCATTTTTACATGTGTTTGTAAAAATAAAATATCCAAGTTCAAAACTTAGCTTAGTTGAATAACCCTGGGCAAGTTATTTAAGTTCTATAAATTTCATTTTCCTCAATTATGAAAGAGGAATAATAATTGAACTTATCTTTTAGAATTGTTGTGAGATAACATTTGCAATATGTATAAATACAAATCTTAAATCTTAAAGTGCTATATAAATGCTAGTTAAGATAATTATTATTTTATTATTTATAATAGAATATAAAATTATAATTATTGGAAAAGCAATTAAATAATTATATATAAATATAACATATTTAAAGTATAAAGATAAAAATGTAAAATTAAATTAAAATAAAATATAAATAATTAAAATAATTAAATAATTATTAGAAAAAGGATGAATGATCATCCCCAAAGATGTTGTAGAAAGAATTTCATTTTGGATACTGGATAAGGTAAATGTGTCCTATTGCCAGTTAAAGTATGAAATCCTTGAGAGAAAAGATTTCCTTATTTTTCTATTTTTATTCTTAGTTATCATTATGGTCTTTGGTACATAGTAAGTGCTTAATAAATTATTTTATTAATCTAGCCATCCATCAGCTCTACATTTAACCATCCATTCATTCATAATGTCTTAGGTCCCTTCTATGTTTACTATTCTTTAACTCCCTGAGTCCAATATAATTGATGAAAAAAATGGGCCAAAGAGAAGAGGCATGCACAGAATCACACAGAGATATAAACGGCAAATTCAGCCCTTGAAACCAGCTCTTGTGACTCCAAGTAACTTGTTCGTTTTAGTATATCAAACTGTCTACTTCTTTATAGCTATTTTAGCACACATTATATCAAAACTTTCATTTCCCAAATAGTATTCCCATGTAATATTAGTATTCCCATCTAGTAAGTATTCCCTGGTTCACTCTCTTAGAACCAGTCTCAAGGTTCTAGGGGTATCCTGAGGGTGAGGATTAGGGGGTTTTTATTCTCTAATGCCATTTGCTAAAGCCCCCATTGGTTTATTCCCTTGCCCATAGCTGTGAGCCAATAATGAGTGATTAGTGCCCCCAGATTAAGTTAACATCAGTTAGCTTTTACAAATGATAAAATACTTCAATATAGTAATTACTTCAAAGATATAATAAGCAAGAATAAAAGTATAATCATTTCCCTCTAATGTTTTATTCTATTACATTTCACTGTCTAGGGATGGTGAGTTTGTTTCTGGATTAAATGGTCCTACTAAGTAGGATCATATATAGATATGACATTGTTGATGCTCGGATCATCATCTCAGTTACCACTAGGCTAGATGCCAAAAGTCACTCCCTACTCCTTAGCATAGATATCAGGCTGACTGCAAAATCCAGACTCCCAGACTCCTAGAAGCTCTCTCTTCTGACCTTTTAAGATTTACAAGGTTAGAGCTTACATAACCTAAACAGAAAAGAATAAATGCTGAATCAAAAGGACTGAGACCTTTTTTTTTTTTTCATAGAACCATCTATCAGCCTCAGAGCAGAAGTCCCAAGGCCTTTCAATTATAGCATTACTCCTCACTGTACACCATCAGTGAAGGAATTCAAGATATTAACCAAAAAGTAAATGGCCAAAGAAGAATAGCATGAAGAGGAATGTCAGAGGATAACAAAAGCCTTTTAAAGATGTCCTAAACTTCCACTAGATAGCCAATCAAAGAAGTTTTTCCAAATCATGTGATTAGCCAATTGGAGTCAATTACCAAATGTCTATACAGGCACTAATACCTCTGTCAGGTACTTCCATTGCATGTCATTTCATCTCCCTTAGAAACAGACTCCTAACCTCTTCCTCTCAGTCAGAATTCTGTACATGTGCCTCTCCCTATTAGACTTGTAATGCTTCTGATTGAGAATTCATCTGTCAACAGGAGAAATCCCTTGGAGTAGAGTTTATAGAAAACTAGCCAGAGAGCAGTGAAGTTAACAAGAGAGAACTTCTGTCTGATTGGTAGCAAGTATCCAAGAGTAGTGGGGTTGTCTTTTAGTGTTGATTTGGTTTGATTTGGGGAGTTTGTTGTTGTTTTGGTTTGAGTTTGTTTTTTAAGTAGGCTTGAGAGATGGAGAGGCAAACCATGGACTGTGTACAAAGAAAGGAGACAGAAGGGGAGTTTATGGGAAAAAAATGCTGCCCTGGTATTCAAATCTAGGAACCCTAGTGGAATTCTGGCAACTCCAAAGTCCAGACAAGAAACATTAGCTGATCCCATTCTACCCTTAGAAATTTCTGTAAAATTTGTGAAACAGACATCCCTAAAACCTACATTTTTATTTCTATGCCTCAAGTTCTGTAGTTTTAGTATTCTTTTCTGATATTACGGGTCACCTTATAAATATTGCATCATGATTTCTCTCAAGGTTTGGAAGAGAGTGGTACCAGTTTTGTATGAAGACAGAGAATGATTCTACTATTTAATGTTTTCCTGTTATTTATGTTTGTTTTATAACTAATGACTGGTCTGGTCTGGTTTGGTCTGGTCTGGTCTTATAAATTGAGAATAGTGCTTGTGAAGACTCAGACCAGGATTTGCAGCTCACTTTAAATTTGAGAAAAGAAAGAAGAGGCTATTGAAGGACTGAATAAACCATTATAATAGTCAATTAAGTCAAAAATTCAGTCATTGATGTTACTAAAATAAGAAAATTTTTCAGACAAAAATTTAATGCACTTGCATACAGTGCTCTTGCAAAGGAAATAGATAAAATTTCAGAGGCATGAAAATGACCTCACTCCTACACTCTCTAGCTTAAATACCTTTGCTCCCTGATTGATGCCTGAAATCTCACAAATGAACATTAATTCCTTTGTTTTGAGACTTTCTCTGCCTTAAAAAATGTTCTGATGAGAAGGAACAAACAATTATTTCAACCTGCAGTGTCATGTAGTTGGTTTAAAAAGAAATTGACTGTTCTTTAAAACAGGAGACACCTGCTTTTAAATTCTAGCACTTGATACTGGGATGACTACAAGGAAGAATCTATCCAGCTTCTTTGAGCTACTCTGTTCTTATTTGCAAAATGTATATACAGGCTTTGACTACCTGCCATCTAGGGGAGGAGGTGGGAGAAGGAGGGGAAAAGTTAGAACAGAAGGTTTTGCAAGGGTCAATATTGAAAAATTACCCATGCATATGTTTTGTAAATAAAAAACTATAATAAAAATAAAAATAAATTTAAAATGTATATACAGGTACTTTCAGATACTTATAGAATTATTGTGAGGATCAAAGAAGATATTATGTGTAAAACTTTTGTAAAACTTTCACCTTATGTGTCTGCTATTGCTATGTAGGCAGCTAGGTGGCACAAGGGACAGATTGCCGGACTAGTAGTCAGAAAGAGCCACATTCAAATTCTACTTATATACTTACAAACTGATCTTAAGAAAGTCATTTGTCCTTTTTCCAGCCTCACTTCCCTCATCTATAAAATGGAAATAATAATAATACCTACCTCACAATGATTATCCTTTATATAAATAGAACTATTGTGATTATTTTTCATTTACATCTTATAAATGCCTTTCTCAGATACATTCTTGGATTTGGTGATAGGTAGAGGGATAAAGAGAGATATACAAGTTTAATTTCAAATAGCATGTTACCATATGGGAGAAAGACCACAGCTAATGGTGCTGAAGACAAGTTTTGTTTCTTCACAGTTTTGCAAAGGTCTGGTTATAATTTTACCAAATGAAGTATGGCTTTCTCTTCATGAACCCAAGCTGCTATGATCTTGTCAAGTAGCTGAGATGTTATTTGAGTAGATGCAGTTATAGAAACATAAAGAAGTTTTTGGCTGGATTTTGTCTACTTGTCTATTAAGTTTCTGTCACTGTATATGAAGCTAAATTTGTGGTATAGACTCAAAAATATAGCTCCTGCTACCTCTGCTGCTATTTAAGTGATTGCCACAAGGGGGCAGGGTTAGATTGTAAAACTAAGTGGTAGGGGGTCTCTAGGGCATTTTTTAGACTATGGAGCAGGAGACCTTGGAAAGGAGAGTAGGCACAACGTAATAGTCAAAATCATTGTTTATTTTGGTACAACTTTTGTATAAATGTCTCCACTATATTTTAATTGAATGCAAAATGCAAATCAAAGTTAGCAAAAATAAGATTCAGAAAATTACTCTGACAGAAAATGTAGGGCAGAGATTATTTATTATGGCATATGAAAATAAGGTCAAATTTGAGTTGGTATTTGTCAAACTTCATTACATGAACAAAATTACACCTTAATTATTAGTTTTTTACATTATTATTTTTTACAGAGAGATTTTTTTGTTACTATTACAAAGGTGAATGAAATTACATAAAATTTGGACACCTCTGGTCTAAGGGAAAATAACAGTAATAACAGTTCCCATTTATATAGTTTTTTGAGCTTTGCAAAATGATTTCTACACATTCTCTCTTTTATTCTTCACAACTAGAGTAAATATGTAATTATTTATATACCCATTTTACAGATGAGGAAATAAACTCAGTCATAGAACTAATAAATCTTAAACACAAAATTCTTTGAATATGAGCAACTCAGAGTTTGAGAGAACTTATGGTGCCATTTAATCCAATCTATTAAATACTTAGAATTAATATTCATTTTTATTTTGTTATCACGAGCACCTAGTAGAGTGCAAGCACAAAGCAGGTGCTGAACTGAATTGAATTAAACTGAATTAATTTAAATACTTGTTATGTGTTCACTTTGTCTTAAGGTCATTTAGTTTCTAGGTGGTATGGTGGATAGAACTATAGCTGGACCTGGAATCAGGAAGACCTGATTGCAAATATAACATTACATATTTACTGGCTGTGTGGTTTTAGGCAAGTTACTTAATCTCTGGATACCTTGCTTATCAGTTATACATCTGTAAATTAGTAATAATATCACCTACTTGCCAGGGTCATTATGCTGATCAATTAAGATACTATTTGTGAAGTGCTTTGCAAACCTTTAAGCACAATGTAACTGTTAGGTATTATTATTTATGAAATACCTCAATTGAAAAGAAGCTCACCTCCCAAAGCAGCCCATTCTGTTTTCAGATATTTCTAATTTTGTACCAGATTGTAAAAGTTTTTCTTTCCATCAAGTTTTACTTTGCTTCTTTATAGATTTCTGTGATTGTTCATCATCATGTGGGATCTTCTCTCCTCCAAGCATTAAGAATAATCTCATGGCCTTTCACAATCTGGTCCATAATCCTCTGGACACTCTCCAACTTACATGTCTTTCCTCTGATTGCTCCTTATTTCACCACCATGTCCTTTGGGATCATCTCTCTTCTATGCTTAACTGTAGCCAGTTATTTAAACCAGTTCTCATTAGAATAAATTCATGGCCTTACACAATCTGGTCCAAAATCCTCTGGATCCTCTCCAACTCTTCAATATATGTCTTTTTACTGAACAGAAAAGTGAAACACACACACACACACACACACACACACACACACACACACACACCTTCTGGTATACTCTCCTTTTCTTATAATAGCCAAAATCTTTTGATTTCTTTAGTTAGCAATTCATATTGTCTGTTCATTAAAATTCTTATTTTGTTTTGCATGAAATGTTGTCTCTCTGTGCCTTTCAAGTCTTATATTGTGATATTGATCTTTTGCACAAAAATAAAAAATTTCACATTTGTCCTTTTAAATTTTAACTTTCTTGGATTTGGTGGAACATATTAGCCTGGCAAAAAAAAAAATTTGACCAAATATTGGTTCTGTATACAATATATTATCTATCCTTCTTGGTTCTATATCCTCTGAAAATTTAATAAGAATGCCATTTATTATTTTATCCATGTCACTGATAAAAATACTAAATAACAGAGAACCAAGCACAGATCCTTTCTGATAGAGACCAATTTCTAAACTGATTTCAAACCTTTAAAGACATCATTGAACAACAACTCTTGAATTAGTATTAAGTGTACAATAATTTAGCTCATATCTCTTCATCTTTTTTTCATACCAGCCAGTGACAAGACAGTTGAGACTAGAGGAAACACCCAGCTTCTGAAGGTTCAAGTTACACAAGATCCCAAGTAAAATAATCCATTTAAATAATCCCATTTCCAGGGTTCCTCTAGAGTTTCTACCTCTATTTTCACAGGATTCTCAGTTCTACTTGAAGTATGAACTGAGTATCCCATAGAAACTGTGTGTGATATTCCTATTCCATCGTCTATTCATCAAGATCATAGCTATGGGGAACCAAACAAACTCAAATTGCATATGTCCTATAATTCCTGGATCTAGATAATTCCTATATTACGAGTTTAGACAAGTAGAACTTTCATAATCACTTGGTATTTTATTCTTTTATGAATCTGATCATTAATAAAACAGCTTATTAATTGCAATTTAATTGCAATTATTCTTGCTATTATAAACTGTTTATTGCTTCTTTGATGAGTCCTTGCTTCCTTGCTACATACAGCCTCCAAGAAAACCTATCTATTTTTGTGGAGTTTCTACTCTATTATGTTGAAGCCACTAACGAATATAAAGCCATTTCAAGAAAGAAGTATATGTTTTGCCAATGGATGAGTGTTCAGAACTAAGTTCTGACTAAGTAGAACTTCACACACTCCTTGAAAATAAGTTGATAGCTCTCTGTAGGAAGAGATGGATAGATTTGAGGAAGAGCACTTGTGCCCAGGGGATATAAGCAAACCACCAGACTAAGCATATAAAAAGCCCATTTCCTGCACAAGATAATGGCTATCTATGCTTCTGGCAGTCAAATCAAAGTGAAGGAAAAACCTATATTGCTCAGATAATGGACAGCCCACTGAGCTAATTTATACAGAGTGTCCCAAAAATCTTAGTGCAGTTTTAAGCTTTAATAACTTTGTAACTATTTTTAGCTTTAATAGATTTAATGTCCCAAAAGATTTAGTGCAGTCTTAAGCTTAAATAGTTTGCTACTGTAAAGCTCAGTTCTAACCTATTAAAGCTTAAAATTGCACTGTCTTTGGGACACCTTCTATAGATACAAATTCAGCTATGTAGTACATAGCACATGAATCTAGATAGTATAAAAGTGCTATAGAGGGAAAACATCAGTACAAAACTGAAAAATTGGAGGACTATTGTGGAAGATTTTTTTAAATCTTTTTTTAACGCAGTACTTTCAAGATGATGCTCTATGAGAAAAACATGATCTGCTGGTCTCAGAAGAATTGAAATTGTAGATAACTTAAAGGGTAATGGCAAGACACAAAGTAGCATATGAGCAATAATAAATTGCACGAACTGAGTGAAGGAGTAAAATATTAAGGATTTATCTGGCCAAAGAAGATGGTTCAGTTATATATTAAGAGTGAGGGAAAACAGATAAACAGTCTAAGTACTGGAGAGATATTTATTTATTTATATTATATTGTTGAGGCAATTGGGGCTAAGTGACTTTTGCCCCGTCACACAGCCAGGAAGTGTTAAGTGTCTGAGGACAAATTTGAACTCAGGTCCTCCTGACTTCAGGGCTGATGCCCTATCCACTGCACCTCCTAGCTGTCCCTTAAATTTTTTTTTAATGTTTTTGATAGAACCTGGTATTTTATTGGTAGATAGAGTTCTTGGTCTCTGAGGAACTTCCTCTATCAATACCATTCAGCATATTTCTTTTTATAGTTTTAAAAAGGACTTTGCAGGACACTGAGAGGCTAATGAACTCATCCAGGATCACATAGCCAGTATAGTTCAGAGTCCAGACTTAAACTTGAGTCTCTCTCTCTCTCTCTCTCTCTCTCTCTCTCTCTCTCTCTCTCTCTCTCTCTCTCTCTCTCTCTCTCTCTCTCTCTCTCTCTCTCTCTCTCTCTCTCTCTCTCTCTCTGTATGTCTGTTTCTGTTTCTCTGTATCTCTCTCTGTCACTCTCTCTCTTCCTCCCTTTCCTCCTCCTCCTTCCCCTCCCTCTCCCTCTTCTTTCTCTCTCTCCCTCCCTTCCCTCCTTCCCTCCCCCCTTCTCTCTGTGTCTTTATCTCTGTCTTTCTGTCTCTGTCTCTGTCTCTGTTTCTCTGTGTGTGTGTGTGTGTGTGTGTGTGTGCCTCTGTTTCTCTCTTTCTCTTTTTCTCTCCAGCTACTACGCCATGTCACATTACACTGTGAAACTTTACAAGTGCTAGAACAAGATCTCTCTATGGAGAATTTACAAAAAGACATGAATGAGAATCATATACGAAGTAACAAGCCATTGGAGGGTTGCAATCTGCTCCACTACAACAAATACCCCTAAGGGTCAAATGAAGGGTCAAAATGTTGAGCAGCATGACAAAATGACTAGATCCCTAGGCCAGAAGGCTCAGGTTCAAATCCTATGGGATACTGGACAAGTTATTAATCAACTATTTCTTGGGGCATTGGACTAGAAGTCTTCTAAGGACCCTTCTCTAAAACTATTATTCTGTAAACACTAGACATAGATGCAGCACAGAATTTTAAGGCATGAAGGAAAACATGAATTTGTTAAGCATGATCTATTAACCTTACAAATGATAAAACCAAAGATTAAGAATTGAGATGACTTTAATAAGGTCACACACAGTGCTCATTTTAATTAAAAAAAGTGAAAAGATCAACTTTTTTGAAAAAGTAAAATAATTCTCAAAAAACTAGTGTCAGTGAGTAAGATATATGCTTTAAAACATATTTTCTTTCTTTTTAGCTTATCTGCAAGTACATTCACAGATATGTTATATAGAAAAGAGTTAATTCCATTTTTTTTGTATTCTTCTCATTTTCTAGAATTAGCTATTTCAAAGGAACAGCAAATACTTAATAAACACCTACTGTGTGCCAGGCATGCATTTCAAAAATATAATATTAACCTTTTCTAGCCCTGCTAACAGTCCCTATTAGTAATTTAGATTAGTACAATCCAATAAGCACTTTTTATAGGTTCAGATTTTTCAGATTCAACTTCACTTTCATTAGGCCTTGGACCTGTACATATTGGCAGGCACTGAGACAACCAGCACTTTATGGACTGATTCTTTAGGTGCAGAGGAAGGAGGTGATGAATGCTTGTAGTTCTTGGGGTTGATTCAAAACTGTGAAATCCCACTTGGCTAGACCACTTTGCCAAATTGGCCAAGGCCTTCATGTCTGAGTTGCTTAATTACTACTTTTATCTTTTTTCTAAATAGCTAAAATTTCTACTGTTGTTTCTTAATCAGCTACAGACCCTATAAATAATGTTGTTCCTCATCAAACTGAAAGCCATTTAATTTTCTATTATCTCACTTCATTAGGAAAATGTCCTTTTTAGGAAAACTCTGGATATGATAGACATATAAAATGTCACAGGACAATTTTTGGAATGAGCCTTGAACTATCAACACTGAAGGAAACAGAAGCTTTGTGAGCATTAGATTCTTATCTAATCCCAAAATATTTCATGCATCTGATTCTAATGTGAAAAATTTTAAGAACTCAATTTTTGTCAGTGACACAATGTACTCATTGAACTATAAAGACCAAAGTAGAGAAGGGCAGATGCCATCAATGGATTTTTAGGGTTAAAGTAAGGCAATATTACACAGTGAAAAGAACATTGATGCACAAATCAGAGGAAATGGGTTCAAATTTTTTCTCTAATGCATTGTATCTTTATGACTTTGGACAAATCGCATAACACTTCTAAGTCTTAGTTTCCTCACTTATAGAATGAGGGAATTAAATAAAATAATATCTAAGGTCCTTTCCAGTTCTAAATCTTGTAGTAATGTATCCTGTAGTTCATCTCTGAGACCAAGAATTATCCCCAGATAGCTTGAACCATGGCCAAATTACAGGTGCATACAGGCTTCCTCAATTTCCAAACAATTTTGGAAGAATGAAATAATTTAAAAATAAATTCCACAAGCAGCTTTATTATTTTACTATAATTATTTATTATATGTATTGCATTATTATATATAACATATTAATTATTATATTATTTGTCCTTTATTTAAAAGACAACCAATGATAACACTGTATGATGTTTTGATTTGCACATGAATTGGATTTGAGTCAGGCAGAGTTCCATAGTCATCAGCTTCACTTTCTCTCCAAGGTCAATGAAGTCCAGTGGTAAGTGAATATTCAAGATGGCTAGAGATAGTCTGGTATACATTGGGTAACCTTTGTGTCTTCAATATCTGGGTCAAGCTCTAAGCTTGTGCTTCAGCTGCCTTCATGGTTTTTGGGACAAAGTGGTCTCATTTGCTCTTTGTATTGGAAATAAGCCTTCCCTTGCTTAGAGTAGACATTCCACTAACTCACCAACAGGTTTTAGACCTATCAGTTATCCTCAGCCTGGTTTAGCCAACCTGCTGAGGCAGTTTTACCAAAGTGTGGCTGCTGCATGTGTTACAGCTTCTTAGAACCACAAGGTGAAATTTGAGTGACAGGAGGACAGCAATGGCATATGAACAGCTCTAAAAAGGACTTAGAGATCTAGTCCTCC
The DNA here is from genome assembly GCF_016432865.1 of Antechinus flavipes. Taxonomy (NCBI): domain Eukaryota; kingdom Metazoa; phylum Chordata; class Mammalia; order Dasyuromorphia; family Dasyuridae; genus Antechinus; species Antechinus flavipes. Next base: position 70,876,464 of record NC_067401.1, on the reverse strand, counting down.
TTGAATTTTCAGTCCAGTTCTTCCCATACCCCCAAAACAGCTTTAATGGTTAAAAAAAAAAAAAAGAAAAAGAAAATTAGAAATGGAGGACGATTAGAGGTTTAGAGTTTGAGTGTCAGAACTGCAAGTAAGCATCCCTGTGATATGATATATGAAAAAATAGTTAGTTATCAAATATTTATTAACCTATGTGTTGGTAACTGCACTGTCTGGAGATACAAAGTAAGGCAAAAACAGGACCTGTCCTCATGGAGCATATATTCTATTGGGTATATACAGGGTATATAGAAGGAAGGTAAGTTTTGAGGGGATGGCACTAGTGGTTGGAGAATTGTCAAACACAGCTTACATAAGCCCAAGAAACCAGGAAAGGGAATGGAACATTCCAAATATAAGGAATAGTTAAGATAGAGTCATGGAGATAAGAATTGGAGTATAATATTAGAAGAACTTCAAGTAATCCACTGTTACTGAATCATAGAGAAGACACTTGAAGATAGCAGTGTAAGAATATTTGAAAGGTAGAAAGACATCAGATTACAAAAAACTGTAAATGGTTAACTCAAGACTTTTCATTTAATTCTAGAAGTCATAGCAAACGATAGCTCATAAAACAAAGGAATAATCCATTCAGACCTATATTTTGGGGAAAAAATCTTGGCAATTAAATAGATAAAAATGGTAAAAATTGTCTTTACATGTAATTGAAAAAAGTAAAATGCTATTTTAAAAAGAAATGTCCAGTCAAAGAGTTCAATATGAGATTGGTGACAAAATTTAAATTAAAAATTTAATAAAGTTTGTAAGCAGAGCCAAAATGGGGGAGTAAATGACCAACCTCTCATCCAAATTGCTCCAAATTCCTTTAAACAGTAAATAAAGTTTGTGGAACTGGTTATAAGACTAAGATAGAAAACTGTTGCTTAATGTCTTTCAGACTTTAGAAAAGAGAAAGACCTGAGTCAAGGAGATTAGTTATAAGGCAATAGTCTAGGTAAGAAGTGATTGGGCCCTCAACTCTAGGGTTTTAGCTCTTTGGATGGAGGAAAACAGATACAGACAAGAGATGTTATTAAGGCAGAAATGACAATAGCAAAAGATTGTACATATGTGGGTTAAGTGGACATGAAGGGCAGTAAATGAAAAGCAATGGAATGGATTGGAAAAACATTTAGTAAGCACTTCCTATATTCTATGCCTTATATTAAATGCTAGGGATAAACAGCAAATTAAAAGTCCCTTTGCTCAAAATACTCACATTCAAATTGAGAGAAATAAGACAAAAAGGATAGTTACGTTCCTAGTCATTTACTGGCAGATGAAATGGCCAGCAAGTACTTAGGCAATTGAAAATTAAAGAACAGATGGTAAGGCCCAGAGTATTTTGGGGAGTAATGTCAGGGCAGCTAGTTGGTCTTCTACAAAGAAGAAAGGAGTTTAAGATTTAGAGGATATCATTGGTTAGATAACCTGAATAACTGCAAAGATAGTGGTACCACTCATATGATGGGAAATTCAGAAGAGGGGATGGTGTAAGGGGAATGATAAAGTTAACAGAGCTAGACAACAAAAGATCCAAGTTCTAATTCTAGACATTTTTTTAAAATTAACTAACACATACAAGATATGGGCAATTCTGAACAAACTATATAGTTCCCTGCTTTATTTTGGTAGATATCACCATTAGGACACAAATGTATGTGGGTTTCTTAACCTCTATGAATTTCAATTTCCTCATCTTTAAAGGGACTACCTAGGATTAGACCCAATGATTTCTAAAGACCCAGTGCTTTATATTTACAAAATTCTGTGATCTAAGGAAAAGTCACTGGCCATAGAGTCCCAAGAACCAGATTCAAGCCCTGATTCTGAGCCTTCCTCACCCATTTCATGTGACCATGAACAAGTGAATTTAACTCTTGTGAGGCTCAGTTCTCTAATCTATTAAAAGGACATCACACTTTTATTGCCCTAAAGAATTTCTATGAAAAATGTACCAAACTATAAAGTACTATTTAAATGTAATATATTATTGATACTCATTTGTTTCATGTGTTGATAAAATAGAAATAACAACAATAACAATTTGTTAGACATGTCAGCTTGACCTGGCTTAACTGGCTCGTTAAATATTCAGTGTTGAGCACTTACATCTATAAAATTGACAAATGCTACAAATCAAAGCTTACTTTATTGTTTTTTGATTGTCTAGACTTAAGAAACTGTTAATTGTTTAAAAATTAAACTTAAAAGAATTTATATATCCTTCCCCATCCCTAAAACCAAAGCAAGTTGTTAAATGCTTACCACTAGAACCCTGGTTTTGATATACATCATTGATGAAATATATACATTGATGCAATATATGGAAGTGTTAGAATCATTGCCAGAGTAAGAATCTGGATCTTTTAATTCATGTCTATAGGGAATTCCCTTTGAAAAAAATTTCTCCTTAAACATAGATTAGCCTCTTCTCTTAAATCTACAATCTTGAGTGGCTTGTAGAATTGACTGGTCAGGTGGTGGAGGTCAGAATCTCAATTTTTCCAACTCCAATGTCAGTTCTCTAGCCACTATCTCTCTCTCCCTATCTATCTGATTCTATTCTTTGTTTAGAAGCAATGTATACTGTCTGGAAGGTTTGGCATTCTGCTATTTCATCTGATAAGTCTCTCTTTTTTCTTTTTTGTTTCTTATTGGCTGAGATAATCTAAATATTCTGTTTGATCTATCCAGCAATATCCAGCAATGAGAGCTGGCTATGTGCTTCGTCTTGGTGTTTTGCTTTGGTATGTCCTCATAGACCTTCTTTTATTTGACAGTCTTGAAGCTTCCACAGTTCAGCTACTGTTACTGCTTAGGCATCCTGGTACTATGTACTTCATATACACAATGTATCCGAGCTTAAAGCCGGAGGACATGGTTTTCTCACTGATAGAGGCCTTTCAGTTTGGCAATCCCAATTTATGATTTCATGTTATGTATGCATCTGGTTTCATTCAGCAGTTTGCCTAAATTCTAAGTCAAATCTAATGTGGCAATAATTTAATTTCACTTATTTTCTTAATATATTCTATCTTTTAAAAAATATAGTTCACTTTTACAATGTACTTTAGGAATTAAAACATATATTATATCCAAAAAAAGCCTGGGAGATGTGATTGTTACTGCTAACCCCATTTTACAGACAAGAAGATTAAGGGTCAGTGAAGTTTAGTGGATTGCCCTGAGTTACATAGCTAGTAAGTTTTTGAGGCTGGATTTGCATTCAGGTCTTCCTGACTCCATGTCTACAACTTTCTCTCTTAAAACATGCTGACCATCTTGGTGGGATGAAATAAGTTGGGTATTTTTTTTCCTACTTTTCAGCAGGTTCTTTCACAGATAGGCTTTGCCTAAGACTTTGAGGGGATTCTAAGGCATCCATTTGGGCTATTAGGGAGTGGATAGAGTACTGGCCTGGAGTTAGGAAGATTCATCTTTGTAAGTTTAAATCTGGACTTAGACACTTCTAGCTATATAACACTGGGCAAATCCCTTGCCTTGTTTGCCTTAGTTTGCTCATCTGTAAAATAAACTGGGCTAGCCTTACGGCTACTAGTGTTAGTATCTTTGCCAAGAAAGCCTCAAATGAGGTCATGAAGAATCAGACACAACTGAAAAGCAACTGAATATCAACAACAAACAAAAAGGAATCCATTCAAGAAGTAAACAGTGTATCTGGTGGTACAATTTAAATGAAAAAAGAAACTCAGTAAATGAAGTTTGTGGTCTTGTTATAAAGGTAGCAGTGAAGATTAGAAATCTGTCACTTAATGTCTTTTAAAAAACTGCCTTCCTTATTGTGAAGATTTCCACAAACTCATTATTGACATTAGCACATATTACTTGTGAGCTCTTTAATGGGCTTCTTCCCCCACCTTACTTCTATTTTCAGTTTCTTGGAATTGATTCTCAATGATATCATGGAGAAAGTAGAAGAAAAAAAAAAACAAAAAAAAAAAACAAACCTTGTGATAGAAAGTGTTGACTGGGGATAAAGCAGTCTTAGAAACATAGCTTTTTCCTTTTTCCTTTTTCCCCCCTCTCACCTTTCTTTTCATTTTTACCTATGGCACAACACTGTTTTGAATATGTACATGTTTCTGAGAGTTAATGTGCAGAGGATTGGGGGCAGCATACTGAATATGTGGATGTGACATTTAATTGCAAGTTTTGTAATAACAGTGTGTGATGGAGACTTATTTATAGTGTTGGAAGAATTAAGTCCTTATGGCTACTAGTATATACATGAATTTTGGTTCTTCTGCTTCTGGGTTTCTATATGTTGGTGTTTTTATTTTTTTCCTTGTAAATATTTCAACAAGTGAGAGGGTTAGAGAAAAAGCTGAAGATGCTGTTTTGCACCTAGAGGTCTTATGGAATTCAGTCTGTACTTGTAAGCATTGTAAACAACATTGGAGCATTGTTTAATAACTGCCTGTGGTCAGGCTCATTAAAAAAAAAAAAAAAAAAAAGACTTTCTAGGCCAGGCTGTTCCTCTTATGCTTATTTCTTCCCACTTTCTAAGAAAACTTTAAATCCCAATTTCTCACCAAAGAGCTCATGTTTAGTTTCCTGAAAGGGCCATAAGACAAAAATGAGACTCACACGCATCCCAGCTTTCTTTGGATTTAGACATTAGGGTAATTGTCAGAGTCTTAAGTGGGTCATCTCTCTCATTTCACAAAGGTCTGAGATGTTCGATCCTAAATGGAGGATGGCAATTTTAACCTCTGAACTCCATTTCTATGCTTTCACTTCTTAGGAATAAAAGAGGGAGGAGGAGAATGAAAGTCATAAACTCTTTCATTCTCTCTTTAGTAAATCAAAACTATCACATTGCCTAATTATCTCTTAGTTAGAAAATGGCTACAGCATAATTAATATGAAGAATCATCCTTAAGTTCGTCAGGAAAAGGCAAGAAAAAAAGCTAAGCAGTTCTACAGTTTATAATTATAGACACTAGAATCTATCCATCTTCTCCCCACCCCTTAGTTCCTAACCAAATCTCATATCAAGCTTGTAAAAGTGATATTGTATATGAAGCACCTAGAAATATACCTTGTATACAAACTGGACAGAAAAAAGGATTCACTTTTACTTGTCAAGGAATGCCCATAAGGATTGTTGGTAGGCGTCTAAATGTGGAGGTGAGTAATAAGCAGGTATTGACTTCTGTTGAGATCAATATCAAGATTTGTTGACCCAAAGAGGTTAAAATTGACTGAAGAGTGGGGCAATAAATCTTGTTATTGGCTAAAAGGCAGAAGTCAATATATGTATTATTATAAGCATCTTTCTTTTGGAGGAGACAATAGGGGTGGAGTCATTTTTAAGACTTTAAATGTGTATTTCCATGTATTGTTTATGTGATGGAAGTGGTCAGTGTAGAGTCCTTGGCTTTCAAAATGTTATAATTTGGAGCTGCACCAGTTGGGTTACAATAGCTATGCCTGAATCAGTTCTCCCACTATAAACTAGTGTCCTCATTGAATTTTATAGCTCATCTCTCCTGATTAGTTTCAAATTGAAATTTGGTTTACACAGTCTCCCCTGATATATCTTTGTTTGTCAAGAAGAAAAACAGAAAACAGTTCAGATTCTATGGATCTGTTCACAAGTTTAATACAGAAAGGGGAAATTGAGAAAAGGGGTCTTGAGCATTTCCTCACTGAGTCTTTCTTGCCTCTCCCTGTGTGTTCTCTTGTCCCTTTAGTCCTTCCTCTTCTGTCTTTCCTCAGCATCATTGCCTTTCCAGCCAGAGAAAGGGCTGCCTTTTGGTGGGCCAATTGGCAGGTACCAAAATGATCTGGGGCCCCAGATGAGCTATTATATCTAATCAAAAGCTGCTTCTGCCTCTTAAAAGTCTGTCAAGATGAAGATACTTTTTAAGGCATATTCATAAAAGAGTTTTCTTTGGAAAGTCACAAATATATGTGAGCTACAGGGTCATTTTTGAATTTTTCTATTCACCACCACCCACTCAGTTGCCCATGAGCCAAGTAGAGATTTTATTTTCCCATAGTTGAAGAGAGCAGGGATGGAAAACAATTTTCCAATGCTCCAAATAGCCCTCATGTTGATAAGAAATCAAATGTTGTACATCCATGCTGAACATAGCGTGCTGTGCCCCGCTAAATGTCTATGTTTGCTCACTTATGTAGCCAGTCCTGGGATTGGAGCACATGCATCAGGGTCTGTATGCATCTTGGTCATATTTTAGTTGGGGTGCCGAAATTTCAGCCTGTGCTTGCAAAAACTATCCCCAACACGTTCTTCCCTCCTCTCCTCCCTGTCTCCAATCTCCTTGCCTCCTAAAAATAATAAAGCGAAGAAACAGAATATCCCTCCTCCTCCCTTTCCCTGGGGTAATACATTGCAAAGACTGTTAAGGTCCATAAATGCTGAGAAATCTACAAGTTAGGGATGAAACATGAGAACTGCCCTCACATCCCTCACGCCACAGGGTGCCTGGATTCCTCAGCACACCCCATTGTGCCTCTCTGTTGGAGAGAGAGCTGCACAACCCATTTCCTCCCTTAACTGTGAATTTCCTCGCTTCTATGGTTTTAGATCTTAGTGGGTGAATTACATTTACATCTACTTGTGCACTTGCCATCAGCGGCCAGGCTCCACCAGCCCGAAGCCTTTACCAACTTGGAGAGCAAGTTTTTCCATAAACAGCCTCACTCGGTTTATCTGTAGACATTCACACTGTAGTTTTTTGCCCCCCTGATTCCTCCCTTGTACCTCGTGGGCTTCCTTTCCCTTTTTTCCATTGGTTAAGACCCTCTCTGGCTGCCTTCATTAGTTTTAAATACTTTACAAAGAATCATTGCTCCAGACAGATCTGTAATTAGGCCGCAGTAATTCCAAAGCCACTGGGAATCTGGCAGAATGTTGGCTAGCTGGAGGGGTTCCTAATCAGCAGTGATAAGCTGGAATGCAATGGAATTAAGTTTTAGAACCTAGGGAGCCTGAGTATAAATCAGTTCTGTGGAATGGAAAGAGTCCTGGACTTTCAGTCAGAAGGCCTGGGTTCTAATGATGCACTTTAGTTTTCCCTAGTCAAAATCAAAGATGATTTCATTTTCTTTTTTCTTTCTTTCTTTCTTTCTTTTTTTTTTTTTTTTGATGATGCCATTTTTCAAATATTTTTACTCAGTGTTGTTGAAAAGAATACTGGACTTGGAAGTATCTGGATTCAGATTCTAGGGCTGTCATTTAGTATCAGTGTGATTTTGAACATGTCCCTAAAACTCTGTGTATTTCCATTTCCTCACCTATAAATGAAAAGATTAGACAAGAAGACTTCTATGTTTCCTTTCATCATCAAATCTGTGATTCTTGGAGTCTTGGCTCCAGCATTAACTTATGTGAGCATAAGGTAAAAAAAAAAAAAAAAAATCAATAAATTTACCTGGGCTTTAGCTTGTTCATCTGTAAAATGGGAATAATATGGGAATAAAAGAGTAAGATTTGAACAATCCATTAAAAAGATGTTGTGGATTAAGTTATTTGCACATTTCAAAAGTGCTATGAAAATGTAAGTTATTACCATAGAATAGTTTTATGACCTGGAACTTATCACCAAATCATATAACAATATGTTAGTGGTTTCAGAGTATTGCAGATAGATATCAGATTATCACCATCTCTGAAAATAGTTATATTATTGATGAAATTTATAGGATAAAATAAATTTATTATCAGAAGATGAATGAACAATAAACTATAAACAGATCAGGGTATGTAAAAATTTCTGGCAAATGTTAAGAAATATACATTTGTTAAGTAGTTGCAATTAAAGTATATACCTTCTAATAGTTTTTGAACACCAAAATAGTTATTTTATCATGTTATTAATACTTAATTAGAAGAATCAATTTTGGAGGTAAACTTTTGTACAGAGCCATCCACATATCACTTTAGTTCCTGTATGTATACAAACTGGATACAATTGAATACAAGAATTACTCTGAGAAATAATCCCCAATCATAGAATTAAAGCAACTAGTTGGTACAGTGGATAAAATGCTAGTCCTTCAGTCAGGAAGACTCATCTTCCTGAGTTCTTATCTGGCCTCAGACACTTACTAGTCTATCCAATTTAATTCAAATTTAATTCAACATACATGTTTGAAGTAAGTGTTGATGCAAGCATAATAAGGGTCACATTTAATTCTAGAATTGTGAAATGTAGAATGCTTTTATTGGTCACAATTGTGCAAACATGGTTTCAGCCCCCATGTAGGGCTTTCTCTATGAACAAATTAATTAACACATACAAACACACATATACACAGAACAAAACATTTAACTGGGACAGAATGATAAGAAAACTAACAGAGATATTTAAGCAATATATGTACATGAAAAAGTACAATTTTTCCATGGATTCATGTTTCATATTGAGAAAGTATTCCTAAAAATTACAGTCATCAATTAGATGGGCAGTAATAGATTCCCATACACTGTACCTTCTTCAGACAGATGACCTCTTGTTAAATATGTTATAGTACAGATTCCTTTTCAATTATAGATCAGATCACACAGTTGGTGGAACTTCCCAAGACTCTGAAATTCTGAGATCTTGTAGTTTTTTACGTATGTGACATTCATGATTTTAGTTGGGAAAGGGTTATATTGAGGCTGAAACAGTTCTGTCTCGCACAATCTGTCTTTTCCATGGCCCTTCTCTCGTCTTCCTTTCTTAGTCAACTTGGTTTCAGCAGACATTTTGCCCATGAAATTCTCCTCTGCCTTTCCTATCATTTTTGCTGAAGTATCTACCATTGTTACTGCTTTTTTTGCCTCCAAATCCATAACTTACTGCTTCTTCACTGAAGCTGTACTTCTGTTGTTCTTCAGCAATTTCAGTTGTATCTGTCTGACTATGACTCCATTTGAACTTTCTTGGCAAAGATACTGAATAGTTGACATAAGGCTTCTCTAGTTCACTTTACTCTGCTAACCGCTTCCTCTTTATAGAGGAGTTTACCCCGTTCACATTTATGGTTAAAATGACCAATTCTGTATTACTTGCCATCTTGTTAACCCCGGTTTATGCTTTTCTCCCTTCTTACTCCCTTACCCCCCTTCCCAGTATTAAGCTTGTGAGCACCACTTGCTTCTCACAGCCCTCCCTTTTTTAGTATCCCTCCCTCCCCCTTAGAGTTCCACCCCCCAATTTACCCCTTTCCCTCCCAGATACCGTATTCCCTTCCACTTAGCTTATTTCTTCCCTTTTCACTTTTCCCTTCTCACTTTTCAGTGAGGTGGGAGAAGTTTCACCATAGATTGAATATGTCTAAAATTCTTCTCTTAATGCCAATTCTGAAGGCAGTAAAATACTCACTATATTCATCCCTCTCCATTCTTTCTCTCAGATATACTAGGTTTTCTTTGCCTCTTCATGAAATGTAGTACCCCCACTTTCCCTTTTTTCTGGTACAATGTCCTTTCCACATCTAGTTTCTAGAACAAGGTATACATGTATTCTTTATACATCTTTATAGCTGGAATACAGTTCCCAAGATTAATCTTTACCTTTTTAGATTTCTCTTGAGTTCTGTGCTTGTAGATCAAATTTTTTGTTAAGTTCTGGCTTTTTAATCAGAAATAGATGAAATTCGCTTACTTTGTTGAATGTCCATCTTCTTCCCTGGAAAAAGATGCTCATTCTCGCTGGGTAAGTTATTTTTGGTTGCATACCAAGTTCCTTAGCCTTTCGGAATATCATATTCCAGGCCCTTCGATCCTTTAATGTGGATGCTGCCAGATCCTGGGTGATCCTTATTGTGGCTCCTTGATACTTGAATTGGGTTTTTCTAGCCGCTTGCAGTATTTTTTCCTTCGCCTGAGGGTTCTGGCATTTGGCCACTATATTCCTTGGTGTTTTGATTTTAGGATCCCTTTCAGTAGGGGATTGATGAATTTTTTCAATGTCTATTTTACCCTCTGTTTCTATGACTTCTGGGCAGTTCTCTTTGATAATTTCCTGGAAAATAGTGTCCAGGCTCTTTTTTTCATCATACTTTTCTGGAAGTCCAATGATTCTCAGGTTGTCTCTCCTGGATCTGTTTTCCAGGTCTGTTGTCTTCCCCAGAAGGTATTTCACATTCTTTTCCATTGTTTGATTTTTTTGGATTTGCTTGACTGATTCTTCTTGTCTCCTCGAGTCATTCAATTCCAATTGTTCGACCCTGATTTTCAGTGAGGTATTTTCTTCACTCACTTTTTTAAGATCTTTTTCTAATTGTCCAATTGAGTTCTTTTGTTCTGTGGAATTTTTTTCCATTTCGCCAATTTTGTTTTCCAGTTCACCAATCCTATTTTTCAAGGATTTGGTTTCTTTATCCACTCTCTCTTTAACTGACTTCTCCAGGCTCTTTTGCCAAGCCTCCCTCTCCTTTTCCCATTTTTCTTCTAGCTCCCTTGTGAGAGCCTTTTTAATTTCCTCCATGAGATTCATCTGTGCTGAGGAACATATGATCTCCTCCTTTGGGGATTCACCTGGGGACTGTTTGTTTTTAGTCTCCTCAGGATTTGGAGTCTGCTCTTTATCTGTATAGAAGCTGTCAAGGGTTAAATTCTTTTTCAGCTTCTTGCTCATTCTGTCTAATAATCAAAGACAAACTATCAAAGAAACAGAAGAAAAAAACCCTTGAATGGAGGCTGCTTTCTTTGGGGGAGAGGGAGGGTATTCGTGAGGCACGGGTCCTACTGTGCTATGGCGCCTGCGTGCTGAGATCCGAGCGCTCTGAGATCCGAGCGGGCTGAGACACTGTGGGGGGAGAGGTGGCCAGGTCCCAAGAGACTCCAGCTGTTTGGGGCTGTATTCTTCACCCCCGGTGTTTTTAGCTTCTCTGCTGCCGGAGCAAAGTACTCCGCTCTACTCTGCTCTGAGCTGCTATCTGTGCTCTCGCTGCAGCTGCTGGCCGCAGACTGCTTCCGATTTAAGTACCGTCCCAGCCCTCGCGCAAAAACAGACCTTTCTTGACGAGTCTCAAGGATGGTTTCTCTTGGTAAGTAAATGTATGTTTTTTTTTCAGTCGAGCATTAATTCAGAGGCATGAAATGAAATGGATAGTGAGAGAAAAACACGGAGGTTACACAGGAGTGTATTTCCTCTCCGCCATCTTGGCCAGAAGTCCTCTAGTTCACTTTACAAATGAGGAATTTATGCAAACAGAATTAAGTGACTTGCCCAGAATCACAGTAAGTGTCTGAGGCCAGATTTGAACTTAGGAAGATGAGTCTTCCTGACTTAAGGACTATCACTTTATCCACTGCACCAGATAGTTGCTTTAATTCTGTGACTGGGGATTATTTCTCAGAGTAATTTTATAATGATGCTTATGGCTATATTTTGGAATTCAGCACCCCATTTTATACTTTTTGGTTATTCAGGATTATTCCACACAGATCTGACATGAAAAAAAGCCACTCAGGTCTTTAAGACCTTGCTTGCTTGTGCTAACTTTGCAATCAAGAAGAGCTGAGTCCAAATCCCATCTCAGATAACTCCTAGATGTATGGCCCTGTGCCAGTCATTTAACCTCAGTATTCTCAAACATAAACCTACCTACAAGAATAGTTCTGAAAACGTGGGATAATATGTTTAAAGGCTTAGCACAGCACCAGATACATAGAAAGTATTTAATAGATTCATGTTCTATTCCCAGTTCCAATCATGACCCAAGCCATACAAATTGCCTTTGAAGCTTCCATAAATCTCAAATAAACCCTTAGTTACTCTGACAGAGAAGGAACAGATATAGCAATATTTGGTCTATGTTTAGGCCACTATAGCAAAAAGTACTTGCACTTCTTAGGGATAGGGGAACTGTGATTTCATTTGTAGAGGTACTGCTCAGATGATTGTGTAGTCATATCTGTAGCTGAGAAAAATTACTATAACAGCTGTATGGAGGATGGGTCTGAGAGAATAGAGCCCAGAGGACTAGAATTTGAGAGACCATTTAGGAGGCAACTGGCCAATCTAAGAGAGAAATGACAAAGGCATGGATTTGTTTTTTTTTTCCTTTTCTTTCTGTGTGTGTGTGTGTGTGTGTGTGTGTGTGTATGTACTCATAAAATGAACATCAGCACTCCCCAGTAGGAAGTCTGTCTGGAGCTTTTTTAACTGGTACCTAAGGCTTTCAAAAAATTGCTTTGATAAGGTGGCCAATCTCATAAATGGGATAAGATAATCAAGAAAACAGGGTCTGCTCTAATTTCTCTTGATAGCAAAGGCTTCCTGGTGCTTTTGGAGCCCAAGAGTATCACAAAATACTCTTCACTCTGGAAAAGTTGCAATATATTCTTTGGAGACAATTTTCAGCCTGATTACACATACACACACACACACACACACACACAGAGAGAGAGAGAGAGAGAGAGAGAGAGAGAGAGAGACAGAGACAGAGACAGAGACAGAGAGAGAGAAACAGATAGACAGAGACAGAGAGAGAAACAGAGAGACAGAGAGAGACAGAGACAGAGAGAAAGAGACAGAGACAGAGACAGAAAGTCTGCTTCACAATATACATTAGTTGCTTGCTAATCCAAGAGGCTCCATGTTAAGTAATCTAGCATCTACTAGCCACAGGAAATCAGGTAAGGAACGCTCTTCTCATTTCATTTCCAGCTGAAACCCCTGTAAATTTCCCTTTAAAATAAGTTGCCACCAGTTTTAGGAACTATTTCATGACTTCCTAACCTGTGATGGTGTGGGTCTCTATACAAACGTACTCTTAACAAGTGAACTATAAAATGAGCTCTGTTGAAGTCAACAGGGAACTTCTTCCTTCAACAGCCAACTCTTGTTAAGCCCTAACTGGCCTTTTTAGTCCTTTGCAAATTAGGATATGGCCTTGACAATTTGGTTGCACACTCAGTGATGATGGTACAAATGTGATGCTGTGATATCCACAGTGAATCTCCCATCAAAGACTTTGGAGATTTCTGCAACTGTCACTGTGGGCTCTAGAGGCTGTGGAGTCAGATTTCCTTGATTCAGAGCTGACAATTTGATTTTCTTAAAGCTTTATCACCCTTTACTCAATAAACTCCAATGGTTCCCTATTAGCTCCAGGATGAAATATGAAATCATATGTCATTAAAAGGTCTTCTCAACCTATCCTCTTCCTCTCTTTCCAGTCTTCTCACATTTTATTGCTCTACACAACACAGTCACAATCATCTACTTGGCCATTTGTCTCCCTGACACATTATTTTCTGCTTCCATATTGTTGCTCTAACTGTTACCTACTCCTCTTGTTTTCTTAAGTTCTCCTTCATCACTTCTGCCTTAGCTTCCCTGGCTTCCTTGAAGGTTGTTTAAATCTCACCTTCTACAGGAGACCTTTCTTCCCCACTTCACTAGTGATTTCTTTCATACTTCATACTTTAGCTTCCATCATAGCCTACATATCTAGTACATACAGAATTCTCTCCACTATTAGAATATACACTGCTTTTGCCTTCCTTCATAATCTTGGTGGTAAGCAGTGTACCTGACACATAGTAATACATTTTAGTTGACTGATTAGGACTCTGGGAATAAATATCTTTTTATTTTAAAAATACATGCAAAAATAGTTTTCAATATTCACACTTACAAAAATGTGCATTCCAAATTTTTCTCCTTCCCTTCTTCCCATCCCCCACCCCTAGAGAGCAAATAATCTAATATAGATTAAACATGTCCATTTCTTCTAAACATATTTCCACATTTATCATGCTGTACAAGAAAAAAATAAATCAAAAAAGGAAAAGAAAATGAGAGAAAAAAAGCAAGCAAACAAGATGAAAATACTATATTGTGATAAGGTTCATCTGTAAAATGAAGGAGGATTAAAGGACTCTTACATGTCTTCTAGATCTATGATCTCAGAAACAATCATCCTGGGACTTCCGGGGCGGAGCCAAGATGGCAGAGCAGGCACACACGACTCTCTAAGCTCCTCTCATTACCCTCATAACCAAATATTTAATCCAGCCTCAAAAATAACTCTTCACTGCTTAAATTCATGAAGATAAGAAGCACTACAACTTACCAGCCGATCCGGAAGCTCGCCAGGAAAGGTTTGTCATGAGGGGCCAGGAACAGACTAGCACAGGCAGCGAGAGGCTAGCATCCTGAGGAGACCAGGGGCGGGGGTGATCTCTGTGGCTAGAGAAGTTATAGGGACCACTCTGCTATAGGCTAACTGCTCTGCCTTGACTACAAAGCAGTAAACTGGCAGAGAAGTTAAAGCCTAGAACAGAGGGTCCTCTAAAAAACACCAGAACCTAACAAGATCTGGCTGTAACCCCTCAAACCCGGAAGTGACTCAGGCAGACTTTACCGCAGCCCTGTGGCCACATCCAGCAGTTCAGGGCTTTTGCGGGGGCAGTTACTACTCTGCACGACAGGGGGGCACAGCCTGGGCAGCTATAATCGACAGTGTGGGGGGCTTGGCCTGGGGCAATAGAACTTCCCCAGCAGACTGTGCTTCCCAGGGCAGACACTTCCTGTCCCTGCAAATCCATTCACTGCTCAGCTGCTAATACCCACAGCCCCAGGGCAGGGTTTGGCTTGGGAAGTGAAACTCTCACTGCTCAGCATCTAGCCCCAGGGCAGTCGTTATCTCACACAGCTGAGGTTCTTTGAAAGGCACTTTCCCAGCCCGGCCCTGCAGGTCTGAGTTACTTTCTGGTGGGGAACTCTTTCCCAGAGCACTCCAGTACCTCGCTGCTTTTTGTAGCCGGTGGACAGGACAGCTACCCCGTCCATATACCTTTCACTGCTCTGCAGAGGAAGCTGGTAACCTCCTGGCTCTGAAGGCAGACCTTACAGGCTTTAACAAAATGAGTAAAAAAAATCAAAAGAACGGTTGATAGTTTCTACCCAGAAAGAGAACAGCTTTTCAACCCTGAAGAGACTAATAGCAGACAGTCTCCAGACGATTGTTGGTCTCCAATACAAAAGGATCTCCTAGAAGAGACTATTCAAAACCTTAAAAGAGAGCTAGAAGAGAAACGGGGAAAGGAAAGAGAAGCTATGCAAAAGAGTACAGAAAAGGCACATAACTCATTAAAAGAAAAATTTGATAAAGTGGAAAAAGAAAACAACTTCCTGAAATGTGAATTGGAAAAGATAAAAAACAGAGTTTGCGAATTGGAAAAAGAAAATGACTCACTAAAAAAAAAAAAAATTAGTGAAATGGAAAAAAATTCCATAGAGCAAAACAACTCAATTGGACATATACAAAAAGAAGTAAAAAAAGCTAATGAAGAAAATAACTCACTAAAAATTAGAACTGAACAAATAGAAATGACTGATTCATTGAGACATCAAGAATCAATCAATCAAAACCAAAAAAATGAAAGACTGGAAAAAAATGTCAAATATTTACTGGGAAAAACAACAGATTTGGAAAATAGATCTAGGAGAGATAACCTGAGGATCATCGGACTACCCGAAAATTATGATGAAAAAAAGAGCCTAGATACTATTTTACAGGAAATCATCAAAGAGAACTGCCCAGAAGTAATAGAACCAGAAGGGAAAATAGGCGTTGAAAGAATTCATCGAACACCTTCTGAAAAAGACCCTAAAATAAAGACTCCAAGGAATATTGTGGCCAAACTTCAGAATTTCCAGACTAAAGAAAAAATTTTACAAGCAGCCAGGAAAAAACAGTTCAAATACCGAGATGCCACAATAAGGGTCACGCAAGATCTGGCTGCCTCAACATTAAAGGATCGAAGGGCCTGGAATCAGATATTCCGAAAGGCAAAAGAACTTGGAATGCAGCCAAGAATAAACTATCCAGCTAAGCTGAGTATTTTTTTCCACGGAAGAAGATGGATATTTAATGAAATAGAGGAATTCCATCTGTTTCTAAGGAAAAAACCAGACTTAAACAAAAAATTTGATCTTCAACAACAGGAATCAAGAGAAGTAGAAAAAGGTAAAAGGAACTCTTGAGAACTGTATTTCTCTTGTGAATATACATAAAAATCATATGTATCATTTGATTTTACCAATATAACATAAAAAAGGGAAGTAGAAATGGAAAGGGGATAGTGCCAGAAAAAGGGAAGAAGGGAGATAAAAAGAGGGAAACTACATGCGACAATGAGGCAGAGGAAACCTATCATATGAGGGAACTTAGAGAGGGGGAGGAACATTGTGTGAATCCTACTCTCATCAGAGTTGGCTCAAAGAGGAAACAATTAACATATTTGTTTTACACAGATTCTTCTCTCACTTCATTAAAAAGTGGGAGAGGAAAAGGGAGAAGGAAAAAGAGTAATAAGGGAAGGGTACAAGAAAGGGGAAGGGATTCCAAGGGAGGAGAGAGGATACTAAAGAGGGAGAGCTGTGCGACGTTAGTGGGATCAATAGGGAAGAAGGGAAGGAGGGCAAGAAAAAGAAAAGTATAATCAGGGGATATTAGGATGGCAGGAAATGCAGAATTGGTTATTTTAACCGCAAATGTGAATGGGATGAACTCTCCCATAAAGAGGAGGCGGATAGCAGACTGGATCAAAAATCAGAACCCTACAATCTGTTGTTTACAGGAAACACATGTAAAACAGGGAGATACATATAGACTAAAGGTAAAAGGCTGGAGCAGAATCTATTATGCTTCAGGTGAAGTCAAAAAAGCAGGGGTAGCCATCCTTATCTCAGATCAAGCAAAAGCAAAGATTGATCTAATTAAAAGAGATAAGGAAGGAAACTATATCTTGCTTAAGGGTACTATAGAGAATGAAGCAATATCAGTATTAAACATATATGCACCAAGTGGTATTGCATCTAACTTCCTTAAAGAGAAGCTAAGAGAGTTGCGAGAAGAAATAGACAGCAAAACTATAATAGTGGGAGATCTCAATCTTGCACTCTCAGATTTAGATAAATCAAATCACAAAACAAATAAGAAAAAAATTAAAGAGGTAAATAGAATATTAGAAAAATTAGGTATGATAGATCTCTGGAGAAAACTGAATGGTGACAGAAAGGAGTATACTTTCTTCTCAGCAGTTCATGGAACCTATACAAAAATTGACCATATATTAGGACATAAAGACCTCAAAATTAAATGCAGGAAGGCAGAAATAGTAAATGCTTTTTTTTCAGATCACAACGCAATAAAAACTACATTTAACAAAAAGTTAGGTGTAAATAGACCAAAAAGTAATTGGAAACTAAATAATCTCATCTTAAAGAATGATTGGGTGAAACAGCAAATTATAGACACAGTTAATAATTTCACTCAAGATAATGACAACAATGAGACATCATATCAAAATTTATGGGATGCAGCCAAAGCAGTAATAAGGGGAAATTTTATATCCTTAGAGGCTTACTTGAATAAAATAGAAAAAGAGAAGATCAATGAATTGGGCCTGGAACTTAAAAAGTTAGAAAAAGACCAAATTAAAAACCCCCAATCAATTACTAAACTTGAAATTCTAAAATTAAAAGGAGAAATTAATAATATAGAAAGTAAAAAAAACTATTGAACTAATAAATAAAACTAAGAGTTGGTTTTATGAAAAAACCAATAAAATTGATAAACCTTTGGTAAATCTGATTAGAAAAAGGAGAGAGGGAAATCAAATTGGCAGTCTTAAAAATGAAAAAGGAGAACTTACCACTGATGAAGAGGAAATTAAAGAAATAATAAGGGGTTACTTTGCCCAACTTTATGCCAATAAATTTGATAACCTAAGTGAAATGGATAACTACTTCCAAAAATATAGGCTTCCCAGATTATCAGAGGAGGAAGTAAATTGCTTAAATAGTCCCATTTCAGAAAAAGAAATAGAACAAGCTATTAATTAACTCCCTAAAAAAAAATCCCCGGGACCAGATGGATTTACATGTGAATTCTACCAAACATTCAAAGAACAATTAGCCCCAATGCTTTATAAACTATTTGAAAAAATAGGGAATGAAGGAGTCCTACCAAACTCCTTTTATGACACAGACATGGTACTGATACCTAAACCAGGTAGTTGAAAACAGAGAAAGAAAATTATAGACCAATCTCCCTAATGAATATTGATGCTAAAATCTTAAATAAGATATTAGCAAAAAGACTACAGAAAATCATCCCCAGGATAATACATCATGATCAAGTAGGATTTATACCAGGAATGCAGGGCTGGTTCAATATTAGGAAAACTATCAATATAATTGGCCATATTAATAATCAAATTAACAAAAACCATATGATCATCTCAATAGATGCAGAAAAAGCATTTGATAGGACTTTTCCTTAAAATAATCAGTAGCATCTATTTAAAACCGGCAGTAAGCATTATATGTAACAGGGACAAACTGCAACCATTCCCAATAAGATCAGGAGTAAAACAAGATTGCCCACTATCACCGTTACTATTTAATATTGTATTAGAAATGCTAGCTTTGGCAATAAGAGTTGAGAAAGAGATTAAAGGAATAAGAATAGGCAATGAGGAAACCAAATTATCACTCTTTGCTGATGATATGATGGTATACTTAGAAAACCCCAGAGATTCTACCAAAAAGTTATTAGAAACAATCTACACCTTCAGCAAAGTTGCAGGATATAAAATAAACCCACATAAGTCATCAGCATTCTTATATATCACTAACAAAACCCAACAGTTAGAGATACAAAAAGAAATTCCATTTAAAGTAACTACTGATTGTATAAAATATTTAGGAATCTATCTGCCAAGGGAAAATCAGAAACTTTATGAGCAAAACTACAAAACACTTTCCACACAAATTAAGTCTGTTCTAACCAACTGGAAAAATATTAAATGCTCTTGGATTGGGCGAGCAAATATAATAAAGATGACAATACTACTTAAATTAATCTACTTATTTAGCGATATACCAATCAGACTCCCAAAAAACTACTTTGATGAATTAGAAAAAATAACAACAAAGTTCATATGGAAAAACAAAAGGTCAAGAATTTCAAGGGAATTAATGAAAAAAAAAATCAAATGAAGGTGGCCTAGCTGTACCAGATCTAAAATTATATTATAAAGCAGCAGTTACTAAAACCATCTGGTATTGGCTAAGAAATAGACTAGTTGATCAATGGAATAAGTTAGGTTTAAAGGACAAAACAGCCAATAACTTTAATAATATAGTGTTTGACAAACCCAAAGACACCAGTTTCGGGGATAAGAATGCATTATTTGACAAAAATTGCTGGGAAAATTGGAAATCAGTATGGCAGAAACTAGGCATTGACCCACACTTAACACCGTACACCAAGATAAGATCAAAATGGGTTCATGACCTAGGCATAAAGAATGAGATTATAAATAAATTGGAAGAGCATAGGATAGTTTACCTGTCAGACCTATGGAAGAGGGAGGAATTTATGACCAAAGAAGAACTAGAGATCACTATTGAACACAACATAGAAAATTTTGATTATATCAAATTGAAAAGTTTTTGTACAAACAAAACAAATGCAAACAAGATTAGAAGGGAAACAATAAACTGGGAAAACATTTTTACAATCAAAGGTTCTGATAAAGGCCTCATTTCCAAAATATATAGAGAACTGACCCTAATCTATAAGAAATCAAACCATTCTCCAATTGATAAATGGTCAAAGGATATGAACAGACAATTCTCAGACGAAGAAATTGAAACTATTTATAGACATATGAAAATATGCTCCAAATCATTATTAATCAGAGAAATGCAAATTAAGACAACTCTGAGATAGCACTACACACCTGTCAGATTGGCTAGAATGACAGGGAAAGATAATGGGGAATGTTGGAGGGGATGTGGGAAAACAGGGACACTGATACATTGTTGGTGGAATTGTGAACACATCCAGCCATTCTGGAGAGCAATTTGGAACTATGCTCAAAAAGTTATCAAGCTGTGCATACCCTTTGATCCAGCAGTGTTTCTACTGGGCTTATACCCCAAAGAGATACTAAAGAAAGGAAAGGGACCTGTATGTGCCAAAATGTTTGTGGCAGCCCTGTTTGTAGTGGCTAGAAGCTGGAAAATGAATGGATGTCCATCAATTGGAGAATGGTTGAATAAATTGTGGTATATGAACGTTATGGAATATTATTGTTCTGTAAGGAACGACCAGCAGGATGAATACAGAGAGGACTGGCGAGACTTACATGAACTGATGCTGAGTGAAATGAGCAGAACCAGGAGATCATTATATACCTCAACAACGATACTGTTTGAGGATGTATTCTGATGGAAGTGGACCTCTTTGATAAAGAGAGCCTTAATTGATCAAAGATGGACAGAAGCAGCTACATCCAGAGAAAGAACACTGGAAATGAATATAAACTGCTTGCATTTATGTTTTTCCTCCCGGGTTATTTATACCTTCTGAATTCAATTCTCCCTGTGCAACAAGAAAACTGTTTGGTTCTACACACATATATTGTATCTAGGATATACTGCAACCCATTCAACATGTAAAGGACTCTTGCCATCTGGGGGAAGGGGAAAAATCGGAACAGAAATGAATGCAAGGGATAATGCTGTAAAAAATTACCTTGGAATGTGTTCTATCAATAAAAAATTATTAAATAAATAAATAAATTAATTAATTAATTTAAAAAAAAAAAGAAAGAAACAATCATCCTGTACTAATGACAGGAGTGGTGGCCAATATTTTTTGTATTAGACTTGTGAGGTGTAGGGAGTTGTCTCAACCAATTTATAGTATTAAGAAGTTGCCTGAGTAAAAGAGACTTCAGAATTCTAGTACAACCTCCTAATATTACAGATGAAGAAACTGAGACCCAAGGTGGCAGAACTAATATTTAAACTCAAATCCTCTGACTTCAAATTCAAGAATATTTAAATCATGATAGGCCACCTAGGGTCAACTATCTAGCATGTGACAAGGAGGATCAAAATTCGAGCTTAACTGACTCCAAGGCTGGCCCTCGATTATCTGCTGTGTCAGGTTACATTTCTTAATCAATATTATAATGGAAAATTCAGACATGAAGAATTTAAGTGACTTTTCCAAGATTATTTAATGAGTCTGTGGCAAAACTGGGACAAAGCCCCAAGTCTGATATTTCTTAGTTCTGTGTTACATTCATTTGAAATCACTTTATCCTTCTTTACCTCTCTGCATCATTTGACATTGCTGATCACTCTCTCCTCTAAAGTATCTTCTCTTCTCTGGGTTCTTTTTCTTTTTATAATACTGTGTGTCTCCTCCTGTCTAGATAACCTCCATTTCTCATTATCCTTTGTTGTATAAGTCATGTCGTGCTCCTTAACTATAGGAGTGGCCCAACACTCTGCCCTCTGTTTTATTCTCACTATATATTCTTTCCCTTCTACTGAACCACCAATTACTTTAAGATAAGTTGATTCTAACTTGTGAAAGTTTTGGATACTCCAAAGACAAGTTAATATTGGATCTGAAGAGTCATTGAAGATACTGAATAGAAGAGTGACATGGCTACATCTATGTTTCAGCTTCTATGGATCACCTCTATTAGATGGCTCTGAGATCTGTTTGTTCAACCTGTCACACTCCTAAACTTCAGACCCAGATGTCCTATTGTCTGTAGTATGTTTTGATTTGAGTGTCCCATTGTCTTAATGGTACCTTTAACTCAATATCTCCAAAATATAGAGAATTCATAATCTTTTTTTCTGAAATCCATCCTTCCTTTCTATTTTTATAGAGATCTTAGCATCCTTCATTTACCTAGGTTGGCAATTTAGGTGACATCCTTGATTCAGCATTTTCCCAATTTTTCTATTACTACTCAAGTGTCATGCCTTAGTTTCTACCTCCACAACAATGCTTGAAATTCATTCCTTTAATATTATTATTATTCATAAAGTCACTAATCTAATTCAAACCCTCATCATCTCTTGCCTGGACTTTTGCACTAACCTCAAATATCATCTTTCTACCTTATCTCTTCCTACTCCAGCCATCTTTCACACATTCACCAAAGTGATTTTCCTGAAATATAGGTATGGCCATGTCACTTTTCTATTCAATATCTCTAGTGGATTCTCAGATCCAATATTAACTCCTCCTTGGAGTATCCAAAACTCTTCACAACTTCACAATTGGTAGTTCAATGGATAAAGCACTGGGCCTAGAATTATCAAGAGCTGGTTTCAAATTTAGCTCCCGATACTAGCTGGGTGAATGTGGGTAAGTCATCTTACCTGGTTTTTCTCAGACTCCTCCATTATAAAATAGACATAATAACACCCTCAGGAGATTGTTGTGCCAAATGAAATAATATGTATGCCTGGCACATAGCAGACTCTAGACAAGTGGTTCACCCTGGGGACTAATCTGGGACTGCTCTGTCATACAGAGTTACTAATCTTGGAGATTACTGATTTATATGCAGCCGAATAGGCACTGTGTGGAATCCTTACAGCTTGATCAGACACGGAAGGTACCCAAGTCATCCACTGCATCCTAGCCATCACCCAATTGGCTTTTGTCCTCCTACTGGACTTGGATAATTCTGGAAGAGAGAATGATGACTTTGCACAACTTTGCCTCACTAAGTCTGATTCACTGGTAAATCAAGAGCTCATCCGTTATGTCATTGTTTCCTCTTTGAAAATGAAGGATGACCACCACCACCAACAACAAATGCTTACTCTCCTTCCTACTTTCTTTCCTCTGTCTTTATATCCCTTATGCGCATTCAAAACCAAATTGATCTGTTTCTCATATGTGGTGATGCATCTCCCATTTCTATGACTAAAATAGCTGATCTCCATACTTGAAATACTGTTCTTCCTCACCACTGCCTTTTGAAATCCTAGTTTCCTTCAACACTTAGTTCAAGCATCTTTAAAATGAAGCCTTTCCCAACTGTCCCAGGTCTTATTCCTCCCCACTCCCACCCCCCCACTGCCATCACCACCATTAGCTCCTTTTCGCATGTATTTCTCTAGTTTATGTTGACATGTTTCTCTTCTTTAATAAAATAAAACTGTTTGAAGATTGGAACTGGCTCATTTTGTGTCTCCGTGGGTATCCTCAGTGACCCCAATTTGCAGTTGAGGAAACTGAGGCAAACAAGGTAAGTGATTTGCCCAGGGTCACATAGCTAATGAGTGTCTAGGGGAGAATTTGAATTCAGTCCTTCCTGACTTTATGCATAGATGTTATTAAAAATAAAAGGTAACATCCAACTTTTCAAAGGAGTTTGTTGTTCAAATATCCATGTTTTGCCATCCCTTTTCACAAGTACTTTGTGGTGATGCTGTACCAGTTTTCATTGTGATGCAGCAGAGAGCTGCAAGATATACAGCAAAGGACACACCAGTGACCCTATCGACTCGAGGGCAGGGTATGTAAGCTGTGCTTTAGTGCCCACTGGGCTGGTAAGCCAGCCAATTATGGGGTTTCCCCAGGTGGCCTCATATCTGCTGTGTGCTTGTACTGCTTCTCCCCATTGTCTGAATTATCGGAAAGCACAGAACTTCACTGAAGAAATCAAGACCAGACCTTTCCATCCACCTAAAATTCAGATTCCCCTCCTTTCGGAAGAAATTTTAGAGGGAGAGAGGTTCTCAGTTTGACAGATTTTGAGAGCCAAATAGCATGAACCAGTCCATAGATAGTATTTGAAAAGAACAAAGGAATGTATATTTTATAAAAAAAAAAAAGAAATGCTTTGTAGTTTTATTACATGTATTATATGTTCTTTTTTATATTTATATGTTACTATATTATATTTATTTATAAATATATCATATTTACATGTGTTCCTAGTATATATTCCTTTTTATATATTACATGCACCCATACAAGTCACTTTAGTTATTTAAGTCAGCCTTTTTCTTCAGTATAAAATGGGGATAATCATATAATTTCCTTAACAAGGTTGTTTTGAGGATCAAATGAGATAATATTTGTAAAGGACTTAGTATAACACCTAGTACATAGTCAATCCTTTTATATCAGTTTTATTACAATTGTTATGTAATAGTAAAATATTTTATTATTTGTAGTCTTTAGTTAAAGTTTACTATTTGTTTCATAGAAGGGAGGATATTGTACTAGAAAAAATTTTGGCTCAACTTCAGAGGGCCCAGGATTTGATTCCCACATAGGTTTTAGTTTTCTCTTCTAAAATGCAAGAATTGGGCTAAACTCTGAAAGATCGTAACTTGTAGAAAAGCCTCCCTTGGTATAAGGGAATTTCCTTACCTGAATTCCCAGATCATTGGTATCACAGGTATACTTCCTATCTGCATTCTTGAATCACAGAATGTCAAACATAGAGACTTGTAAGTATTAGGCACTTAATAAATATTTGTTAACAAATTATCTTTTTAGAATCCTATCCCCACTAGCTTCCCTCTCCAATGTAAAAATAGAAAAGTAAATTTCTCTAGTATAACTAAATCCTAAACTACAACCTGCATTAATGACAATGAGCTAACACTAACACCTTTAAGGTGTGAATGATAATTCAATCTAGGCTTGTGACACTAAGGAAAGATGCTTATAGAAAACGGGTGACTCATTTTGTGATGAATCTGGGCAAATAAAAAGGTGCAGAAGGTCCCTGCATATAATAATTAGGCATTATTGACTTCTGCCAAGGTTAGGAACATGATTTATTAACCTACCAGATAAATATTGATGAAAACTTTGGACAAATCTTTTTTCCCCATAGAGGGCTATACAGGAACCTGGTAAGTAACTCAGACTACCACTCAACAACTATTAAAAATATTCCCATTTTATTCTCATCTCGAATTATGGCGCTCTTGAGAAGAAAAGATTTGAGGAGTATTTGAGGTAGACATTTTATCTATCCTGCTAATTACTTTTTTCTATAAGTCTTTCAATTGCCCAGTCAATTACTATTGCTGTAAAAGTCTCCTGATCCCTTTTGGCCATCTGAGGTGCCAACAACCCATTCCTTGTCTCATGTCATCACATGATTTCTTTCTTTAAAAAGCTCCTTTTTATTCAGCTTTAAGTAAGGAACATTTTTCTCCTTTTGGAAAATCCCCAAGGACTGGTAAACTCTCCAGCAGTACAGGTACTCTGAGATAATGCAATGTTGACAGTTTTAAAACTCCTTTGTTTTTTCTTCCTTCTTGGATAAATTAGTGTCTGTCCGTAGTTGTCTGTCCTTAATAAGGCAGCTAGGCTGTGCCCTGTATGAAGCAGCAGGCTTGAAGTTAGGAAGAACTAAGTTCAAAGACATCTTTAAGAATATGCTAACTGTGTGACCCTGGATAAGTCACTTTAGTTATTTAAGTCAGCCTTTTTCTTCAGTATAAAATGGGGATAATCATATCATTTTCCTGACAGGGTTGTTTTGAGGATCAAATGAGATAATATTTGTAAAGAACTTAGCATAAACCGTAGAATACAGTCAATGCTGTATGAATACCCGTTTTTCTCCCTTAGAGAAAATGTGGGTCCATAGATGTTTTATTTCACCTATTGTTTGATTTCCTGAATTCTCCTTTGCTGCTGGGCCATGGTCTTCTAAGTGCCATTAAGCAAGAATGATTGGCTAGGGAAAGGAATTTTCTCTGACAAACTGCTATTGTAGCCAAAGTTTTCTGACTTTTAAAAAAAAATAAAAAACTTTGTTTCTGCTTATAATAAAACAGGTAGATCTAGATTCTTAACCTATGGGTATATGAAATTTTAAAGTACTTTTACCTCTATAATCCAATTTAATTGGTTTCATTTGCAATATTTAAGTTGGTGCCTTCAAAAAACTTTTTTCTTATGTATCATGATTTACTCTGGTGCCTTTAGCTCAAGGAAAAGTCTTCTCAATTTTATCTTCTGGGCTTACAACTACTCTGAAAAGTAGTTGGATGGTAGTAGGTGGATGGAGTAAAAATTGTTTTTTTTTAAATTTTTCATTAGTTTAACTCCCTCCCCTCAGCTATGTGTATCTCGATTTCCAGCAGCCAAGTGCCTTCAATTCCATTTACTCATTTAACATCAAGCTAGTTTTTACAAAAATATAGCCACCACAAATATACATTTTCCCCAATACTTCAGGTCATAATCCCCCCTTGTATCACTTAAGTATAGTAGATTAGACTCACATTGTAACTTAGTATGTGCAGTGCATTAGTGCCTTCAAGTATGGGCAG
Organism: Antechinus flavipes; assembly: GCF_016432865.1. NCBI lineage: Eukaryota > Metazoa > Chordata > Mammalia > Dasyuromorphia > Dasyuridae > Antechinus > Antechinus flavipes. The sequence goes on along the minus strand of NC_067401.1, from coordinate 70,850,287 downwards.
AACATCATGGATCTATGCTCCTCAGGGCACTGCTCCTGATCTGGAGGGAATTTTCAAGTGAATTCCAGGATTCTTGGATTTGTGACTCACTCTACTAAGATAGATCAGAGACTCTCTAATGTTTGTTGGTCCTTCATTCTCATAAAAGACCATGACATCAAGAAGACACATGCAAGTGAATTGGATTTGAAGGAGGGAGAGTTGTGCAAAGTCTCTAACCTCACTTTCTCCTCTGGAGCCAGTAGCAAGAAATAGATCAGGACAACAGAAAATGGAAAAGAATGAATGAGTTTGCCAAAGACTTAGTCTAGTTTCTTAGAGCCACATGGACTGAGTGAATGAGAAGGAATGACACCCTCAGTTGCTTCCAAGTGAAGGAGTTCTTAAACCTCAGATACAAATGCAGCAAAAGTTCCTTCCAAAATTGAGGTAGACCACTTTAAGTCCTCAGCAGTTCCAACTACACAGCCAAAGGGGAAAAAAGGCTATTCCCAACCTTATGGTAGACTGGTGCAAAATATCCACATGAGTTGCAGGCCTTCAGTCTCCCAGAAGCAATTTCTTTGTATCTTCCACAGGAATGACTTTCTTAGGTAGTACAGGTATACACCCAAACTGAGGATGGATAACCATGACATTACCAGACTGCCAAAGAAATCCATCACACACACTCAAAAAAGTTAAGAATCTCTGGTCTAAGTAATCAGTAGAAAGACTTTAGTCTTAAGGCTTCAAATAATGCTTCTTTTCTAGGTTAGAAGCTGCCTTTCCTGAGCTTTAAAACACAACAGTACTTGTGTTCTTCTAGGGATACAAAAAAAAAATCTCATTCCCTAACTATAATAAATTATCATTAGTAGCCATTTTCACTGCTATAGAGGATGCTGAAATACTAGTGTCATTAACATATATTGTCATCACTTTTCTAGCTTTACTGTGAAAAGGTTCATCCAATACTATATCTTTTTATTCTAGTTCTCTTTTAATTTAGCTATTTTGTATTTGGGTGAGAAGAGAACATTTTTCTTTACAAGCATCCCTTCCCTCCTCCCCTTTTCTCCAGGTACTCCTCTTGAGGCCGCTCTGCATTTATAATTGCAGAAGATGTTGTTGCTATATTTTCTAATTCTTCCTGAGAGTTTCCACCATGTCTTGACATGAACAGAGCAACTGCCGAGTATCGATTGCTACATGCTGCTTATGAGACAGACTGGGAGCCTTGCTTGCAATTTTTAATTGTGGCCTGAGCAAAACCTTTCTTTCCTTCTGGCAGCATAATAAATACTTCTTTCTCTGTTTCTTTCCTTTGTTTTTCTCCCCTCCCCATTTCTCTTTCCCTTCTTTCCTTCTGTTTTTCTTTATTTTCATTTTTTCTTTCTCCCTTCCCTCCTGTCATTTCTTTCCTTCCTTTCCTTTCCTCCTTCCTTCTTTCCTTCATTCATTCCCTCTTTCATTCCTTATCTCTTTCCTTCCTCCCTTCCCTCTTTTCCTCCTTCCTTTGTTCCTTCATTTCCTCTTTCCTTCCTTCCTTCTCTCCTTCCTTCCTTCCCTCTTTCCTTTCTTCCTTCTCTCCTTACTTTCTTCCTTCTTTCCTTCCTTCCTCCTTTCTTCCTTCTTTCCTCCCTTCCTACCTCTTTTTTTCCTTCCTCCCTTCCTTCCTTCCTTTCTTCTTTACTTCTCTCATTTCTCCCTCTCCCTTTCCTTTCTCCCTGTTCCTCTCCTTCTCTGTCCCCCCTCTCTCTTTCTCTGTCTTTTTTGTCCAGCCTTTCTCTCTATCTATCAAAGAATTGCCGTCAGGCAGGGTTTAGGCTGCTTCTAGCCGGAATGTGGGTACAATGCTTCCCTTTGCTTGAAATGCAATTCTTGACATTGTAATGCAAAAGTTGGGGTGGATTTTGCGAGAGGAAGGGGGGGCTTGGCAGGGCCGGGGCTGTGTTGACAATCAGAACTAATCTGTTTAATCTCCCATGCACAGCCTGTGAATGGTGAGCATACCCAGGCACTCAAAGACCCGCTCCGTGTTTTTTTAAAGACTGCTTTTCAGAAGTAAATCCAGGCGGCAGTCAACCCCATGCAAGCCCCAGGAATGATGCTGGAGAGGCAGAACATAAAGAAAGCTTTGGGTCTCAGCTGAGTTCAGACTAAGCCCTTGAAACAATTCACCCGCAGAGCACCAGAAAGCCCGAAAAACAACCAGTCGCCACCAGGTGGCGTGATTATGTCGGTGTCCTTTGTGCTGCGGCTGGAACGCTGGAAATGTCTTCTCCCCTCTCCCCACCCTCGGCTCCGCAAACATCTTAAGCGGCGCATTCTGGGGGACCAGAAACCTTCGTTGTAAAGGACGGCGAAAAACTCTGGCTCGCATGTACCACGATCCGGCGGCCACCGAGTGTGTTCTGCCGAGGCAGGAGAAGATGCTTGCTTTCTTTCTTCGCTCTAGTCATGTCGAAAGAGGAACGTTCACCTCATCTTCAGTGATTGTTATCCTTATGTCTTCGTCAGGTTGGGAATCAGAGGATGACCGATTAGGAGATAGAAGGGACTTTAGAGATTATCCTCATTTCATGGATTAAAAAATTGAAAATGGGGCATCTAGGTGGCGAAGTAGCTAGAGCATCCTGAAGTCAGGAGGACCTGAATTCAAATCTGGCCTCAGACACTTAAAACTTCCTGGCTACGTGACTCTGGGCAAGTCACTTAGCCCCAATCGCCTCAGCAAAAAAACCCTAAAAAACAAAAAACTGACGTCATATAATAAGTGAAAGTGAGCATTTGAACTCAAGTCCTATGAGTCCAAATGTAGCTTCTTTCTCACACTACCTTTCTGTCTGCCATGTCCATTCATGGACATCTTCCTCCAAGTTATGATTTAATCTATCACCCTTGCTGCTCCTAGACTCAGTATAGCTATCTTGAGTTGTTTGTCCTTTGTTCTCAAAGAGGACCACGCTGTCAGGGAGGTGATACCGGGATAAACAAGTGAATAATTGGATTTAAGAACTGTGCAAAGTCACCAGGCTCACTTTTTCCTCTAGAGCCATCTCAGTCCAATGGCAAGATAGAGATCAGGATGACTGGAGGATACAGTGGGAGATCTTGGCTTTTTTCAGCTAAGGTTTTTTTTTTTAATTTATTTAACTTTATTTATTTTTATATATCTGTCTGTTTATTTATTTATTTAATTGCTGAGGTGATTGGGGTTAAGTGATTTGCCCAGGGTCACACAGCTAGTAAGTGTTAAGTGTCTGAGGCCAGATTGGTGCTCTATCCACTACACCAACTAGCTGCCCTAAGCAGGACACAATCACTTAAAAACCTCTGGCTCCTGTGTTTGGAAAGTGCTTAATTTTTGTTTGACTCTTAGACTTTTTCTTACGTTATGTGGTTTTATCCTATGCAAATTCAAGAATGGGTCTCAACTGAGATCTGGGGTATAATGGCCCTCCTATATTAGAGATGACATAACCATACAACTACATGTGGTTTCTCTGCTCCCACCATAGCTCCTCAGCTTGCTTGCTTTTGTTTGCTTACTCTGGCTCTTGATGAATCTCCTTTCTAAACCTCCTACCATCTGCTGAACTCCACATCAGAGCTTTCAACTGATCCACTGTACTGTGAATCATGCAAACCCTTCTGGGAAATATGGTCCAGAAAATCTTTCCCTAAGAGTGATCAGTTCTCTTAGGCCTAAACATTATGGAAAATTAAGCCCTGTGTTCATGCCCACTATATAAGATTAAATATTGAAAAGTTTGGATACCTTATAGAAAGCTATCTCTTTATTAGTATTAGTGGAATTAAGAATCATTCAGTATTTAAAAACAAAAACTGCTTAAATGATGTAAAGAAGGAAAGAGGAAAAAAAAACTGGAGAGCATGATCTCAAAGGTCTCTTTCAACTCTAATTCTATCACTCTCTTTCTCATTTGGGTTCTTTAAGCAAAAGCTGAAAACTGGAAGATGTTTTAGAGGGGATTCTTTTGCAGCTATGTATTTGACTAAATGCCTTTTAGTTTCTTTCCAATGCAGGCATTGTGTTATTCCATAACAGGATCTAGATCAAGGATCTTTAATCTAGGGTAAAAATTCCATATTTCTTTTAATTTAATCCTTTCCTTTCTTTTATTATCCTACATATTTTATGTATGTATAATTATTCTTCCAAGAAGGGATCCATAGGTTTCACCAAACTGCCAAATAAAAGAATAAGGGAGTGTGGGTGTGGAGGTGTGGGGTTGTGGGTGTGGGTGGTTGTGGACCCTATTGAACATCTCGTGAATTATTTTCAGAATAATAGTTTGTTGTCTGCATTAATAATTGAATGAAATGCTAAATTCTAGGGAGAGGTTAATGAAAATAAAAACTTTTTTTTTTCTATCCAAGTTTTCTTGAAACTTATCTGCAGATACCGTCAAGGTTCATGAACCCAGAATAAGAATTCCTACTTTACAGTGATTACTTCTTTGCCCAGTTTGTACTAACTTCCTTAAGAAAGTGTCCAACATTTTGTGAAATGGATCACTTAACAGAATGAAATATTAATAAGTCAAATCTTCTCCAACTTTTCTTTTTAATTATTGTTTTTTCTCAATTTTATTTTTTCCAAATACATGTAAAGATAGTTTTCAACATTCATTTTTTTTTAATTTTTAAAAGATATTGAGGGTAAGAGTAATGTTTTAGTCATTTTTGTTTTCTCCTTGGCCCTAATACCTAACAAAGTATTTTAATAGCAACTTATGTTATTTCCTCCAATACACTAAAAGCTCTTTGAAAGCAGGACCTATTTCATTTTTTTTATCTCAATAGATCTAATGCATAGCTCATAGTAGTTAATTTTTTTGTCATTTACTTAATTGCATTGAAATGAATAATAATTATATAAGCTGATAGTTAAACATTTAATAAGAATAGCTTGATTCATTATTTATGCTTAACATAGTGCTTGATACATAGTAGGTGCTTTATGCTTTTTGTTTAATTATAGTAGCTATCTGATACTGATTTCCTATCACAGATAACCTATCACAACTTAAGATAGCAAAGGGCTATTCCCTATCTCTTACCACGTGAGCATCCTGGTACAAAACTCCAATCACTCCACCTTAGATATGGCTCTGATAACAGACCATGACCCCAGAGGATGGGAGACTGAACAGCACTCAGGTATATATGTTCCACTATGAACCTGCTTTATTGCTCCCAGCAAGCCAGACAGGCTACAAAGAATAGGATTTGGTCAAAGATAACTAGGATCTCCAGAAAGAGAGCACTATACAGGCAGTTTTCCATGTAAATGAAAGAACTGACAACTCAGGGAAAGATGAAGAATAACTATGGAGGAGGGGTGGAAATATAAAGTTCTTTTCCTTTACAGTTTACAGCTGGCTCTGATGAGAACTCAATTCCCATTTCAGATGAGATATAAAGAGGGCTCACTACTGTAGTTTCATGAGCTTCAGAAGAAAAACCTCCATTTCCATCATTTATTTTTAGAGTGCAGGTGGCAACAATGAAGATGTTTATTTTACCAAAATGGGCATTTTGAAAATATAGGTAGAAGCTTTTTTTTAAGTTGGGGGAAGGGGAGAGAGGGTGGAACATAACTTAGAGTACAAGGCATAAATAATATGTTTTAATGACTTAATGCAATTAAGTCAGTTTGGCTATTTTTTGAACTGCTCATTTTCTACTCATTTCAAAAGAAAGGGGCTTTGTTTTCTAAAATGAAAATTTCCAAGCTGTCACATTCTAGCCCAAAGGCCTAAGCTCTTTTGACACTATCTTTTTGTGAGGAACTTTGAATGTAGATATGTTATTAGCACAAGAACAACATTTGACTATTGTTAAACAAACATTAACCATTACTTTTCTCCATTTGTTTGACACATTGCTGGGTATGGAGCTGTAATAAGCAAACACCAATCATGGATAGAGGACTACTGCATCCAAAGCAGTTTTTCTTTAAGAATGGGAATTTTATTCAACTCAATAAAATATTAACTACCTACAATGAGTAATAAAGTAGGTGTTGGGAAATGGAAGACCAAATGAAACACTGAGCTTACATTCCATTGGAAAATACAACATATTTTACAAGTAAGTCAACAAATCAATAAGCATTTTCAAGACTGTTTTAGACATTATGGTAAGCTCTGGGAATACAAATACAAGTAAAAAACTAAAGTCCCTGCCTTCAAAGAGCTTACCTTCTAATAGGGGAGACAATACAAAAAGGAAAATAAAAAGTGTGGGGGGGTCATGATGTATTCCTGAGGAATTCAGCCTCAAGAGTTGACTTTCCTGAGTTCCTTCCTTAAAAGGAGGTTCCGAAAGGAGCACTCCATTCTCCAATCAGAGGGAGGAATCCCAGGGGCAGAAAATACTTAAAAGATGTGAGATCCAGCAAGTCAATATAATTTCAAGAAAAAAGTGCAAATAACTAGAAAGATTGGGGAAAAACCTCTTGTATTAGTTGACATCTGAGATGTATTTTAATGAAAGATGGAAATTCTACCAGGGGATATGGAGGGAATGTGTTCTAGACACTGGCAATGGCAGATGGAATATCATGTGTGGGGAGTAGTTACCAGACCAATTTGATTAGAACAGAGATCACATGAAGGGGAATAAGATGGAAAATAAAACTGAAAAGGTAGATGGGAGCTAGTCTGTTGAAGCCTTTAAGTGCCTGGGCTAAAGATTTTATGTTTTGTCCTTGAGGCAATGGGGAGCCATTGAAAATTCATAAGTCTGCTCATAACACAATCATGTTGAATATTTTCATGGGAAACACAAAAATTATCACCAGCAATAGACAGAAATTTTTCATGGGAGCCAGTGAAGCCATAGAAAATGTGATTCAGATTTTTCAATGGGAAGAAAAAGGAGTCTCACCAAAAATCATAATATTAGACTAGTGTGAAGCATTCAGAGCATACACAAAGTCCTTAGAGTACTTTGTGATTGCAAGGATTCTATGGATTCAGTCATAGAAATCACTCTTCCCCTGGGAATCCATACAGCCTTTGATCTAACACTCAGACCAGAGTATCTAACAGGGATCAGCCACTCTCAGTATTCTCATAGGTAAGTTGGGGTTTCAGTCTTATAAAATATAATTTTATCTCAGCAACTAATTCCAGCTTTATCTATAAGTCTATAGATAATTCAAATCTGATTTCATTCTGTAGTGATTAGTAAAGCTTCTCCTGATTTTCAAGCTATTATTCAATCCAAGAAACATTTATTAAGCACTTTCTATACACCAATCACCACACTAAATAGTTTGAAAATATTGTCTCATTTGATCCTAATGTCAGCTCTAGGAGATAGGTACTATTATTCCCCACCTCTCTGTTTTACAGTTAAAGAAACTAAGGAAGGCAGAGATTAGATAATTTGTCTTGAGTCACTGAGCTGAGAAGTGTCTTAAACTGGATTTAAACTCAGATCTTCTGAATTTAGGCCCAGCACTATCCATTGCTTTCCCCCAAACCACAAAAGAATTATGACCCATTCTTGCATTGTTGTGGGCCAGAACTCTATGCTTGAAACAAGAATTCTTACAAGATGTTAAGTCGGTGGAATTGATAAGACAATGTTATCTAGTTTAGCATCGTGATTAATAGTTCTCTAATTCAGTACATGTACTTAGTACTTAATATAGTTCTACAAGATTCACATTTATGATAATGTAATTATAATAAGAATATAAGCTGAGATAAACTCAGCCAGACAGATTCACTCTATCTCCCACCACCCTGGTGGCTGGCCTGTCCTCCTGCATTTCTCCACTGAGACCAAGGCTCGTCTGAAGGGCCTCCAGAAAGCTAGCCGGACTCCAGGCAAGGAGACAGATTGTGAAGGAGATAGTAAAGACATTTGAATTTTATTCCTGATTATTCTCATGGTGATTATTCTGCTGAAATGAAGGCTGATCCCAAGACCTACAGAAAACCAACCAGAACATGACATATTTTTTATATCTTTCATAGACTCTAATATGGTGCCTAACATAATGCAATAGTTAGAATATTCATGAATTTTATTGGTATAGCACTAAGAAAGAACTCAAAAAACCAGAGTTAATTTGAAATAGAATGGTTATTCCATGGGGTAAAGAAAGTTAGTTTTGTTTTTGTACCCCTACAACTTAGTGTCTTGCAGGCAATGGTTCCTGATTGCAATGGTTACTTTCCCTCTGTGCCAGGGTCCCTCTGTCACATGAAAATTTAATCCAATCTAATTTAATTTACTTCAACAAGCACTTATTGTGTGCCTACTATGTGCAAAGGATTTTGACTAGGTACTAAGGATATAAAGACAAAAATGAATGAGACACAATAACACAAACTTGTCTTACCAAAAAAGCATCTAGAAAAATAAATGGAAATGAATAGAAAATACTTTGTAAGCATGAATTTGTAAATGAATGCTGAATAATTAACCTGTAAATAATTATTCTTTGAGTTTCAGAACATAGCCATGCGAGAGGAGATCATTCTTTTTCAAAAAATGTTTGGTCCTACAAACTCACTCAGCCTTGTATTCAAGAGTAAAGAAAAGCAATATTGAGAGACAGACAGACAGAGACAGAGACAGAGAGAGACGGAGAGACAGAGACAGAGGGAGATATATATATAGAGAGAGAGAGAGGGAGGGAGAAAAAGGGGCAGAGAGAACTCTCTCTCTCTCTCTCTCTCTCTCTCTCTCTGTGTGTGTGTGTGTGTGTGTGTGTGTGTGTGTGTGTGTGTGTGTTATAAGACTTGCCTAAATGGTTATAGTTTGGGCCCATATAAAAACAACAGAAATGTATAAGATGAGAGAAAACTGGAAAAGGAAGAAAAAGTGGAGAGAGAGAGAAAGAGAAAGAGAGAGAGAAATTACATGGCCATGGCAAACTTTCCTATCCTTTCCCTCTCGTAAATATGTAGAAGTAGCAAAGAGCAACAGATCAGAGGATAGAAGAAAAAAAAAATAAGTTTGTTATGTACACTGCACATGTCACTTAGTAAGAGGTGAGCATGAAACTCAGGGATCCCCTAATATTGGAACTGTAGGGATGTTGCTGGGGAAAATATTCAAATAGCATCATTAGAAATTAGATATTGAAGGAGCTAGATAAACTCCAGATTACTTTTTAATAAAACATAGTTCTCATATCCTTTCTTAGAGGGTTTCCCCGCTCCCAGAAACTCTGCTATTAGCATTAATTGAAATAAAGCACTCAGTGTTCTTAAATCCTTGAATCAGAGGGAAGGAAGAGTCCCTTAGGTTTCTGAAAGGGCCACTGTGATTCAAATTTACTATACTGAATTCAATACACTGATTTTGAAGCCAATATTTCTGTACAAAAATAAAGAGCTATTTATTGCCATTTCCTCAAAACAATATTATGGAGACTTCCTCTAGTTATTCACTGTCAAAACTGTGGCATTTTAGTTACAAAAAGTTTGCAATGTCAAACAAACAAAAACAAAAACTACAAAGCATTTGAAGGGATCATGGTTCAGTGATAAAATCTATGTGCTGATTTGGTTTTTTTAATTGTTCCAAGAAAACAGAACCTGTGTACATTTCAGATTTGAAAAATAATCACAAAAAGTTATCAAATTAGAAAATCCTTATAAAAAGTTATCAGCAAGACCATGATCACACCCAAGCATTATAGCTAGCCATTTATCCTATTTTAGGACAATGAGTGCTTGAGGAAGGTTGTCTTTAAGAGGGCACCCTGTGTTCTTGAAGGCTGTGCTTGGGGAACTTAATCTCTGGCAGCTGGAAAGATTCCAAGCACAATCTTGGTGACAGCCTGTCTGCTGTCCCAGCTCACTACAAAGAGCCTTGTCACTAGAAGGCTGGCTGAGAGGTGAGAGGTTCTTGGCCATCGCTAGGGATGGGGTGTGAGTCACACTCATCAGGGGTAGTACTGACATTAGTGAGATCATGGTTATATTAAAATAAGGAGGACTGTATGCTAGCATAATATTCACTGTCTCGGGGATTGTGAGAAATAGAATCTAGAGGAACTGACTAATGCTCTTGAAGAATCTGCAACATAATTGAAAAGAGAAAATTCATATACATATACACACACACACACACATACACATATGTGTATATACACAATGCATATATATATATAATTATACATGCATGTCCATACGTGTGTGTATGTGTATATGTATACACACACATATAAATATAAACATAAAATAATCAAGGATCAGTGCAAGACTATAGTAAAATTAGTACCAAAGAGAAGATTTCAAGAAATCTAGAAATCCCTTTGCAATAGATAACATTCACAAAACAGAAGACAGGGATAAATACTCAACAACTAAGTAAAATGGGTATACTCGGGGATTCTAATGGGAAGGGCTCTTTAGAGGAAGGACTATTACAATGTACTACAATATTACAATATAATAGTTTACAATATAAGCTACTAGAAGGTAGGGCCTTCTGTTACTTTTGTTTTTATAAAGCATATTTATTTAGCCATAGTAAGAGTTTAATGCATTTTTTAAAATCTCTCTGTCCATCCATTTTTTCATTCAATAGTACAAAGAATTACTAAGGGTTAGAAAATCTAAGGATGTTCAAGAAGCTAATAATGATTAAGAAATCTTAATAGCAAAAATAATGATCACAAGAGAGATAAATTTGATTATGAAGTAGATCTGTACTTTCCTTGTATAAAACAGTGGCGATCTAAATATGGTGGATGAAAAATGCTAAGACATCAGCAAAGGCAAATTTTTTTTTGAAAAAAGGCATGAGTATCTAGAGAAAATTTAATAGAGGAGGAATCATGATATCAATACAAAGCTGGACACATTTTCAGGCAGGACCAAAGTAGGAAGCTATGTTGTTGGACTGTGCATGCTTGTGATGTGGTAACTTTTTTTGTTTTGTTTTGTTTTCTTTAATTTGTTCAGTTGGGAGAGGAGTAGAACATATTATGTACTATTATTTAAAAGCTATGGTGACTGCATAAATAAATTTTTTTCTGAAGTCATAAAACTCAAAATATTCACTAAAAAATTTTCCCACAAATTTGGGGGGAACAGACTTTCATAGGATTATGATTGCTGTTGTTCAACCTTCTTTATTGAAGAAGACCAATGATATCATGAGGTTGACAACTTGACTTGTAAATGAATTGGATTTAAGATAGAACTACACAAAGTCATAAGCTTCATTTTTTCTACCAGTCATCCAATGAATTTAGCAGGAATCTCAGAGATCAACTAGTCCAAATTTGTTATTTTATAGATTGAAAAAAAATCAGGCTCAGAAATTTACACATAACAAATACACCCTTCTTCCTTTATTTCCTTGAATTTTATGCATTTTATGTATATATACATACATGCACACACATATATACATGTGTGTACATATATATGTATACACACACACATATACATACACCTCAGTTTCCTTATATATGAAATGATCTGGAAAAGGAAATAGCTATCTTTGCCAAGAAAACCTCAAATGGCATTACAAAGAATCAGACACAACTGAAACAACTAAATCACAACAATACCTATACACACACACACACACACACAAACATACATACATACATAGAAATGGAATATATGTGTGTGTGTATGTATGTATGTATACTTTACATATGTCGATATATATTTGTTTGGACATATACAGAAATAAATGAAATTCAAGGAAACATAAGAGGAGTTCTATGAACTGATGCAAAATGAAATAAGAAGATCTAGAAAAATGGATCTACAGAAAAATGGCTACATGAATCAAAGATCACTAAAAAAGAAAGCAATCAATCACTTTGTAAATAGAAGAATCAATGTTTGTCCCAGAGAATAGATAATGAAACACACTTACCTCACGTTGGGAGAGAGATAAAAGATGATAATCAAAGAATTCTAGATGTACTATTAGATATAGTTATTGAATGGAATAACTTGGCCAAAGTCACATAGATACTACAATTTGAATCTAGATCATCTGAACGTAGAACCTATACTTGTTCCACCACGCTAGTATATATCTCTTCTTTTAAGAATTTGGTAGCAGAGCTAAGATGGCAAAATAAAGTCAGGAGTTCACCTTATTTTTTTTTCAATTTTCCCTCCAAACAACAATAAAATAATGCCTCAAAACAAATTTGGAGTGATAAAACCAACAAATGGAGGACATGAAACAATTTTGTATCCCAACACAACTTGGAAAATTGGCAAGACAGGTCTAACTCACTGTAGTGAGAGTGGAACACAGTCAAGTAGCAGACTCTGATAGCATCTGAATCAAAGGCAATGGCTTCTATTACTTTCTTACCATAAATGGTAAGGGGGTCAGACAACTGGAGATTATTGGGGAACCTTTGCTAGGTGGTGGGAGCAGGACTCTAATGAATCATCCATATGTGGTTCTGGGTTGTCCTCCCAGGGCAAGGAGGAACATTAGCAGAAACCAGTATGCTGATCATAGTTCCAGTGCTTATGGTCAATATATCACAAAGATCATACACTATGATTTATACTGGGGATACAAGGCTGTCTAAATATTAGGAAAACTATCAGCACAATGGTCCATATCAATAACAAAATTAACAAAAATCATATGATTATTTCAATAGAAAAAGCCTTTGACAAAATATAACACTCATTCCTATTTTTAAAAACACTAGAAGGCATAGGAATAAATGGAATTTTCCTTAAAATATTAAGTAGTATCTATCTAAAACCACCACATACATTTTCTATTATGAAGAAAAGTTTTTCCAATAAGATAAAGGGCGAAAAAACAGATGCCCATTATCACCAACTTTATTAAATATTGTACCAGAAATACTAATCATAGCAAATTAAATGAGCAATAAGGGGGAAAAACTATTACTTTGTGCAGATGAAATAATGGTATTCTTGAAGAATCCTAAAAAAGCAACTGAAAAACTAGTTGAAATTAAAAAATTACCAAAGTTACAGAATATAAAATTAAGTCACATAAATCATTAGCATTTATATATATATACATGTATATACATGTATATACATATATATATATGTGTGTGTGTGTGTGTGTGTGTGTGTGTATAAAACCAAAAAGTCTAGCAGCAAGAGATAGAAAAAGAGATTCCATTTAAAATAATTACAAACAATATAAAATCCTTGAGAGTGTGCTTGCAAGACAAACCTAGGAATCATATGCACATAATTACAAATACTTTTCATACAAATAAAGTCAAATCTAAATAATATTGTTTCTGAATAGGTTGAGCCAATATAATAAAAATTAACATCTACCTAAATTATTAATTTATTCAATTCCATACCAATGAAACCACCCAAAATTTTTTATAAAGCTGGAAAAAATTAATAAAATTGATTTAGAAGAACAAAAGATCAAGAATATCAAGAGAATTAATTTTTAAAATTAAGGAAAGTGACCTAATCATAACAGAACTCAAACTATATTACAAATGGCCATCATCAAAACAATCTGATACTAGCTTAAGAGATAAAGTGGTAGATCAGTGGAATAGATTAAGTACAGAAGACCCAATAGTAAATGACTATAGTATCTAATATTTGATAAACTTAATATTTTAGGACAAGAACTCGGTATTTTTATCAAAAAATATGGGGAAAATTGGAAACAAATTTGATAGAAAATAAGTGTCAACAACATCTTCCACCAAGATAAAAGTCAAAATGGGTACATGACTGAGATGCAAACAATAATACTATGAGTGAATTAGGGAAGTATAGAATAATTTACCTGTCAAATCTATAAGAAAGGGAAGAAATTTATAACCAATAAAGAGATAGACAGCATTATGAGATACAAAATGGATAATTTTGATTAGATTAAATTAAGAAGGTTTTGCACAAATAAAACCAAGACAGCTAAGAATAGAAGGACAGTAATGAACCAGGAGGAGATTTTATAAATCTCTCTGATAAAGACCTCATTTCTCAAATATGTAGAAAACTACATCAAATTTATAAGAATATAAGTCATTTCCCAATTGATAAATAGTCAAAGGATAGAAAGAGGTAATTTTCACAAGGAGAAATCAAAGTTCTATGGAAAAACATTTTAAATCACTATTGATTAGAATAATTAAATCATTATTGATTAATTTAATTACATAAATTAAAACAATTCTAAGCTATTACCTCACACGTATCAAATTGGCTAATATGACAGAGAAAGGAAATAACAAATATTGGAGGGGATGTAGAAAAATTGAAATACTAGTATTCTGTTAGAATTATGAATGGATCCAACCATTCTGCAGAGCATTTGGGAACTACATAAAGGGATGTGTGTGTGTGTGTGTGTATGTGTGTGTATAGAAATTGTGTGTACCTTTTACTCAGCAATACCACTAGGTGTACAAACCAAAGAAAAAAAATTTTTTTAAGTGGGGAAGATCATATATATATTCAAAAGTATTTATAGCAGCTCTTTATGTTGTGGCAAAGAATTGAAAATTGAGGAGATACTCATCAACTAGAGAATAGTTGAACATGTTACTGGAATATGATTGTGATGCAATATTACTGTGCTATAAGAAATGATGAGCAGAATGATTTTAGAAAAATCTCTTAAGACTTATATGAACTTATGCAAAATGAAGTGAGCAGTGTACATAGTAATAGCAATATTGTATGATCAATTGTGAATAACTTTTTAAGACCCATTTGGGGTTTTCTTAGCAAAGATACTGGATTGATTTGAAATTTCCTTTTCCAGATCATATTACATATGAGGAAACTGAGGCAAATAGGGTTAATGACTTCCCCAGAGTAACACAGGTAGCAACTGCCTGAGGCCAGATTTGAACACAGGATGAATCTTCCTGATTCCAGAACTGGCATTCTATCCACTTCTCCTTCCTCACTAGCAGCTTTCTAACAAGAGCTGAATCTCCACTTGTCACAGATGGCATAGAGTAATTTCCTGCTTGTGTACTGTTTGAAATAAATGACCTTTAGGGTCCCTTGCAATTATGAGTTTCTGTGATTCTTTCTTGTCTCCTGAAAAATAATAAAAGTGTTTCTCTTTTAGTCCCCTCCTCCTCTTTCTCTGTCTCTGTCTCTCTCTCTCTGTCTCTCTCTCGACCTCTCTCTCTCTCGACCTCTCTCTCTCTCTCGACCTCTCTCTCTCTCTCTCTCTCTCACACACACACACACACACACACACACACACACACACACACACATTCACAATTTGTTGTTTTTAACAAAACCTTATAGCTTGGAAATATCATGGTCTTTTGAAGACTTCAATTAAACATGTAGAGAAAATAGCAGCAAATTCCTCTTTAAAAATACTTTAAGACAATTTATTTCCTTATCCATTTCCCTTCCATCTTTTCAGTGTTCAGCATGATTTTTCAAATCTCTATCTCTCCTCTGTCTTCTGACTTTCTGCCCATTGTGAGTCTCCTTTTCCTCTCCCATTCCTTTTTCCTATGATTTCCTTTGCTGATCTACTCGCCTTTCTGCTCATGCAGCTATTACTCTGCCCTCTCTTTAGCCAGCCTTTTCTCTCCCTTCTGCCTGGATAGCTTCCTTTAAAGGTTTGATTTCTAAGGAACTAAACTAAGGAAAAAGGAGGAGGGAGAAAGAAGACATTTTAAATGGCTACTAAGTAGTGGCTGGGATGCTCTACTTCTGTGCTGATATATTGTAGTCCAAGTTTGAGTCATGCTTAGAATTTCTTATTAGGAGAACATAAAAGCTCTTACAAAATCATTTCTAAAACCTACTGAAATATCCTCATATGCTAGCATAAATGAGTGGCAGTTAACAAGCAATTCTCACATTAGGAGGTAAATTATTATTTAAATAATCTATAGATTCAGGAGGACTTTAATCTTGCAAACTTTGCTTACATTTGGAGAATGTCAGGTTAAAAAAACTTAATTGATATAGCAAAACTCACTTCAAGATTTAATAATCTTTCTAAAATGATAGGGGAGCAAGTCCCCATAAAAGAATTGCACAAGTAAAATCTGTTTTCCACTTTATGTGCTTCTCTTTGATTTCAATAAGGAAACTGGCTCAGACAGTTACATTGATCCCATAACTTTCAGCTTGTGTTGATAAAATTCCACTGTGAGATAAGGCGAGTGACCTCATACTCTCCTGAGACTAAATGGTGAGAGGATGTAGTTTTAAGATATTAGTAATTATAACATTTGTTCCTTGATCTTAATTCCTTATTATTGACTTTGTGTGTGTGTGTTTTTTAAGAAAGAAGGGAAATATGATTTTACTATATGTTTAAGAGACATTCTGCTAAATGCTTTAAAATATTAGATTATTTGATCCTAACAGTATCCCTGGGAGGTAGGTTCTGTTATTATCCCCATTTCATAGATGAGGAAAATTGAGGCAGACAGAAGTTTAGAGACTTCTCTAGCATCACATAGTAAATGTCTGAGACTAGATTTGCATTCAGGTCTTCCTGACTTCCACCTAGTTCATGAGAACTCTATTCACTATCTCATTTAGTTTTGTAGGAGGGAACCAAAATATATTAATATGCATACACAAGTGTATAGAAATACATTCTAAATTAAGAATTAAGAAACCTTGGTTTCAACTCACATAATTTTTTACTTGTATTCTAAGTGAATATCCTTTTGATTTTCGATGAAGTCACATAACTCTTGTTAGAGAAAAAGGAGAGATTCAAAAGGAAGTAGGGGATCATGAACAGTGGGGTTAAATCAGTGGTGATCCAAATAGGTTTAGAAACTTGAATGCGGCAGTACAATGCTATATATTTTGTGGGGTTTTTTAAAAATCATTTTATACATCACTTAATATGTCTGGGGAATAGTTACTATCATCCTAGCATTAATGCTTAGCCTCTGTCTAGAAGCCAATTGTAAGTCATAAACTCTTCATAATTCTTGATTGATTGGCTCTAATAGGATGAAATTCAATAGGGATAAATGCATAGTCTTATATAGGATACAAGAAAGAATAAGCAACTGAGGCAATGACTTGTCCATAATAATATAAGTAGCAAATGGAAGGACTAAAATTAAAACCAGAGTCCTCTGACTTAAAATACAGACGTCTTCCCACTGCATCATGCTGGCTTTTCTTTATATACTTTAGGAATGCTGTTTTATTGTGTTTTTAAATAAGGGAAAAGCTTTCTTTGCCCTTTAGCATTTCCTGAACATTCTTAAGGAACATATTAAAAGTTTTTCAAAGGTGTATAATACATATATGTGTATAGGTATGTATGCGTGTATATATGTATGTATTTATATGTATAGAGACATACACAAGTATGTATATATAAAAATTATTTGAATCTCATAACAATTATGAGATCTGTGGTGTTATTAAGCTCAGAGGAGGAAACTGAGTCTCAAAAATGTTCTTTCTTTTTAATTAGATGCCTTGTGGTCATAGAGCTATTAGGTCATGTAGCTTATGTATCAAAGACAGGATTCAAATCCAAAGTTATCATTAGACCAGCCTACTTTTCATTACACTGTATTGCCCATGAGCTATCTGATTGCCTTCCTTCCGTACTAAGAAAGGGTAAGTTATTTAGTCTGTAAATGATTAATAAGAACTGGATTTAAGAAATTTGCTCTTTTTTAACCTAATGGATCTATATTGTAGTTCTGCCCCATAGACACTACCTTTTGAACTCTTACCTTTCCATTGAAACAAAGAACAAAATGATTAGTTCTTGATTGATCTAGTATAAAAATGCTGAGAGGAAGCAATTCTGATTTCCCTTGAGGACAAGAAAACTCAGTCTACCTGGAAGGTTTTCTATATTACAGCCCAGCAGAGAAGGGGCATTCTGGGATCAAACCAAAATAAGACTAAACCTAGATATAGATAAGAATCTCTAGAGTGTGGCTGGCAATATTGCATAGTGGATAGGAAACTGCATCTGGATTTGAGGAGCCTGGACTCCTTCATCCTCAGACATTTACTCGCTACTTGAGATTGGAAAAAAGTCATTATAGCTCAGTTTCTTCATCTGCAAAAATTAAGGTATTAGGCCAGATGGTCTCTAAGGTTCCTTTTAGAGGATAAAAGAGAACATGTAGAAAGAGGCTGTCTCCCTGTTTAGAATGTGAGCATTTTGAGGTCAGGGAGTGTCTCTTTTTAATTGTATCCTCAGTCCTTAATATGATGGCTGGCACATAATGGATATTTCATAATGTTAACTAGATTGGATTCAATTGCCTTGCCAAGAAGAACCATTTTTTTCCCCCCTGAGGTAATTGGGGTTAAGTGACTTGCCCAGAGTCACACAGCCAGGCCATGTTAAGTGTCTGATTTCAGATTAGAACTCAGGTCCTCTAGACTTCAGGGCTGGTGCTCTATCCCAAAGAACCAAATTTTCATCAGAAATTTGAAAAATAGAGAAGATAGCAATATTGAGGGATTTTTGCACTGCTGATTTAGGGTTACAGATTTAAGGAGATGATAGAGTTTATATGACGTCTATTTTCATAATGGCGTATTTTAAAATTTTATTTTTTGTCTTTCTTTGTATCCTAAGTGCTTAGCATAGTGCCTGGCATATAGTAGCTATTTAACAAATGCTACTTGATTGACTGACAGTAAAATATTAGACAAGGTCTTCTGTAGAAGAGGGTAACAATAGTTAGCATTTATATATTGGTATAAGATTTGCTAAGGGCTTTACATGTTATCTTATTTGATCCTTATAGTACTTCTGTGAAATAGGTACTATTACTATCTCCATTTTATAATGAGGAAACTGAGGCTAAGACAGATTAAAGACCTTGGTCAGGATCATAAAACTAGTTAAGTATTTGAGATAAGATTTGAACTCAATACTTCCTTATCTTCTAAGACTAATATTCTCCCCATTAAGTCACTTAATTCCTTAAAAAAGAGAGGAAGGTGGGAAAACAGTAGGAATAGGTGGTGTAGGTGACTTGGAAAGAGTTAAAAAGAACAGTGATTTTTTTTTTCTTCTTAAGGGAAAGGAATGATAGATAATTGAGGATTAATTACCTTCAACATCCAACCAGAAATCAAGAAGGCTCAGGAAGTTTAAATGCCAAACCAATAAGAATTAGTCTGAACTAGTCTTGGAGATAGAAGAGGTTTCAACATTACTTCAAATGAAAGTCCCAGAGCTAAAGGGAAGAATCACAGAAAAAACAGTATATAAGGGAATTAGTCTTTCACAGATTTAATCACATTAAAGGGGTTGGCAGGATCCTTTATGAGAAGTGAACTAATCTTTTGAGTGAGTAAGAGAGAAAGCAATGAGATAGAAGGAAGAGTGACAAGCCATATCTCTGTGTGACCTCTAAAAGTCAGTTTACTCAGACCAGGAAACCCGGACAAGTTGAAGATACATGGAACTGGAGATATGAAAGCTGTAAGAAGCCACATGTAGCTAGGAGGGTGCATGGACAGAGGCAAAATCTTAGAAAGAAAGGGCCCAGGTCTCTGGGACTAAAATGTTTGCGCTAATGAGGTATGAGGACTTTGTATATCAAAACTATGTGCTTAAAACTTTCCAGACTACAGACTTCTAAGTGCTAATCCTAAATCTCCTTTTTACTCCATAAGATACTTCACAAGAATCTGAAGTCTTCTTTTCTAGGCACCAGAAAGTCTGTTTGCCTTTCTATATTTAAAATATTTACTTTGTCTTTATAAACACTGTTAGCCATTGGGCATTTGCTAGTCAAGATTAGTTAAGGGAGACAAATGACTGGTGGAAACACACTCAAAAAAAAGATAGCTGTTGGTTTAATACTGGATCTTTTGCCAGAAATGCTTTTATAACCAGGAAAATTAAATGTTTATAAGTTACAGGGTTCGAATTCAGCTTCTGACATTGACTAACTATATAACATTTGGAATACCACCTGGTGCAAATGAGCCCACATCCTCGGCTCCCAGATTTGTTGGATGTAATTTGATGAACGACTATCAGTAATATTTTAAAATTTCTGGGAAACTAGATCAGGAGTTCTTTACCTGGGGCCCATGAGCTTTAAAAATATTTTGACAAATATATTTCAACATAATTGGTTTCCTTTGTAATGCTGTGCATTTAATTTTATACATTTAAAAATATTCTTCTTAGAAGGGTTACATAGGTTTCAAAAAAGCTTAAAAATTCTTAGATTAGATGGCATGCTTTAAGTCTCTGATCTTATGGTCCTCTTATTAAAATTTCCTCAGTGGTTACTACAGAACAATTTATTTGATGTTCATATTAAAAATAAGACACCACCATTGGCATCAAACAATTGCATTCTGGATCAATCGTTCATTTCTTCTATTAGATTTTTTAAACTGTCACCTAATTAATTAGGCTTCATTCTCCTTAATGTCCTTATTAAATGGGTAACAAGAAGAGCTGCTGATATGAGTTCTTTCCCCTCTCAAGGTGCAAATGTCAAAGGTCACCCTAACTTTTGGAAGAGAACTCCTCAGTCATGCTTGTCCAGAAAGGTCTTGAAGCTGCTGCAAGACTGTCTCCCTCACACCCCTCCCTTTCCTTTCCTTTCCCTTTCCATTTGACTTGATTGTTGGTTCTCCATCACCAGCGCCACTCTGGCTGCTGGACTACAACAATCAGTTCCATCTAAACCATTAACCTCCAGGGATTAGTAACTCTGCATGACTGAATGGTCCCAGATTAGTCCCTGGGGGAGCCACCTGCCAGGCTAAGGAGCCACAAAAAAGATTTAAAGCTAAAACTTGAACTGAGCAATCAGTCTTTCTCAACTCACAGATGCTGTGCCATGACCCAATTCCACACCCCATCCTACTTTTGCCTAATTTTCAGAGCTTGATCTGTCTGATAGGGATGGTCTAATTTAAGTTTTTAGAGGGATTTCCATTTTTTCAGGTATAAAATTAGAATAAGCCTTCAAGTCCAGCCGTCATTTTTGCCCCTTGTAGCTTTCATCATGAATACCTGATGTATTAATTGTTCCTACTGAATGGAGGGTGGGGTTTGAAAGAAAGAAGGAAAGGAAACAAGTGTCCTTTCATTCATGTGATCTGGGCATATAGCCAGGAAGAATGAAACAACTTGAGGGGGAGTCAGGCTTGCTCTAAGTAGCCCAAAATTCTAAATTGCAATCCACCCTTCAAGCATGATTTGTACAAGTTGAAATATTGAGGAAGCCATTTTAGTAAGATGATTCAAAATCAGCAACTTGAAAGATTTAACAAGGGAAACTTTCTCCTTAAATTCAATCTCCTCAAATTCTAAATTAAAAAAAAAAGTATAAAAAAAGTCTATTTCATTCTTCCTTCAAGCTTCAGTCAAATTTCTCCAAGGTCTTAGTCATAAAATAATTTATGTAAACTTTTTTAAACTCTGAATTTGTTCTAAAAATATTTGATGACTATATATCACAATAATTGGTTTCTTTTGTTTTCCTATGTATTTTATTTTATATATTCAAAAATATTATTCTGAAAAGGGCTTCACAGATTTTACTATACTGCCAAAGAAAGCTATAATGCAAAAAAATGTGAAGAACCCCAAAGATAATTGAAACTAAATGGATAATAGAACCATAGATTTAGAGGTGTGAGTAACCTCTGTAGTCATGTCATCCAGCCCCCTCATTTTATAGATGAGGAAACTGAGTTGCACAGGTTTATAAGGTAGTAAAGTTTGGCAAAAAAATTAAGAGGTCTCTTTCAAAAATAGGATCCAACAAATTAACAAAAATATTTTCTACAAAAAAGAATATTCCTGTCCAATTTCTATATTTCTTATACTAAAAAACAAACCTTTTTTTATTACCATAGTTTGCTTTGTTTTTACACTATTCACATTTCTATGATACATAAAAATTTACTAACAGCTGGCTTTATAAAATGTTTCATGGTTTCCAAATTTTTAATGTACATGATATCATTTATTCATCTAAACAATCTTGTGATACAAGTAGCTATTATCATCCACACTTTATAAAGAAACTGAGGCTCAGAGAAGCTCTATGATCTGCCCAAGATCTGTCCCATGTAAGTTTAGTAAGTCTGAGAGGCAGAATTTGAATTTAAGTCTTCAAGAGTATGAAACATTTTTCTACACCATGCTACTAGTTTAGATTAAATTAAAATAACATTTGCCCATAGAAAAGGAAAACTTGAGGTTATCAGGTCTTTAGATTTGTTCATATTGGCAGTTATCTTGTTTTGGATCGGAAAAAAAAATACTCCATTTTCCATTTCAGCTGACTGAGGTACAACGGCAGAACAATTCCTCAAAGTCAGAGTGTGAACCTGTGATATGGTCTGAATTGGAAGTATCTCTAGGAGTGAACCCTTTCTTTTTGGAGGAATGAAGAGGCAGTCAGAAGTCCCTCACATCCACACAATGACATGGTCAAATAAGAAGGATAGTTTCCCTGGTTTGTAATGTGATAGAATGTGATGCAGAGCCCCCCAAAAGATGCCATTCCCTCTTCTTGCTAACCAATTCAGGTGATTCAGTTGATGTTGGAGAATGGGATTTCACTTTCTGGGTATGATACAGGAATCATAGCCAATGCTGATCTGATTAAAAAGGCTTTAAACTGAAATTGGAAGAGCAAAAAGAAAAGTACCCAAGTAAAATTGCAAAATCAGACACCATGGAGAGCAACAGATATGAAGGAATATGAGTAACAGTGGAGGAATCCAGAAATTCACAAGATAAAGTATCTGGAAAGACAGGGCTTCATATATGAATATAGCAATGGGTTGAAGATAAATCAAATGAACATGATAACTTAAGAACATCAACAAAATCTCATGAGTTTCACTAAGAATTGGTAAAATGATTAGAATATGGAAGGATGGCACATTAGCAGGATTTGTCAATATTATTTCCACCTTTGTGGGAATCCACAAACCTGAAAGGAGTAGAAAACAAGTAATAGGGTATTTAGACAATGCAAAGGGAAGGAGAAATTAATTTGGAAGTTTACCATGTAGCAAAGAACTGGAAAATGAGTAGATACCCATCAACTAGAAAATGACTAGTTACACTGTGGCATATGAAGGCAATGGCACATTATTGTTCTATAAAAAATGACAAACAAGCTGATGTTTAAAGGCTTGGAAAGATTTACATGAACTGATACTGAACAAAATAAGCAGAACCAGTAATACACATTGCACACAGTAACAGCAAGATTGTGTGATGATCAACTATGAAAGGCTTGGTTCTTCTCTGTGACTCTGACAATCCCAATAAACTTTGCATAGAAAATGCAAAAAAGGAAGTCTACCATGAAGTCTACCATTCCACCTATCCAGGTGGAATAAATGGATTTCAAGTTACTAACACAAATCCTAAAACTGACAGTCAGGCTGAACTTGTCATTGAGTATTTGCAGTTTCTGAATATCTATTAGACTTATCTTTGTACTAAAAGATGACCATTTGATGAATTCTTAAATTGTTCTATTCATATAATTGATCATTTAGAAATTACTTTACTCTGACAAATAAAGAATTGGTAGATTAAGTAGAAAAGACAGGAAGCTTAGAGGAAAGTGATTATACTATCCCAGATTTCATGAGAGTCAAACAAGAATAATTCTGGGTATCTTATGATATGTACATTAGATTTCAGGTGAGAGGATTTCAAAACCATAAGAAAACAAATAGGCATAATCTTCTGGCTTGAAATTTCTTTTTTTAAAAAAGCTTTTTAATTTTCAAAATATATGCATAAAATGTACAGAGAGAGGACTATGGGAACTGAATGTGGATCACAATATAGCATTTTCATTCCTTTTATTGCTGTTTGCTTTCATTTTGTTTTCTTTCTCATTTTTTTTCCTTTTTGATCTAATTTTTCATGTGCAACAAGATTATTGTATCAATATGTATTCATACATTGCATTTAACATATATTTTAATATGCTTAACATATATTAGATTACTTGCCATCTAGGGAGAGTGGGGGGGAAAGAGGGGAAAATTTGAAACACAAGATTTTATAAGGGTCAATGTTAAAAAAAATTATCCATGTATATGTTTTGAAAATAAAAAGCTTTAACAATATTTTATATATAATATATATATATATTGCATAGTTTTTAATATTCATCCTTGCAAAATCTTGTGTTCCAAATTTTTCTCCCTCCCATTCCCCCACTCTCTCCCTTATATAATAAGTAATCCAATGTATATTAAACATGTACAATTCTTCTGCATGTATTTTCACAATTATCATGCTATGCAAGAAAAATCAGATCAAAAAGGGAAAAAAATAGAAAGAAAACAAAAAGCAAGCAAACAAGAAGTGAAAATACTTTGTTGTAATCCCTGCTCAATCCCCACAGTCCTCTCTGGAGGCAGATGGCTCTCTCCATCACAAGTCTATTGGAGCTGGCCTAAATCAACTTGCTGTTGAAAAGAACCACATCTATCAGAATTGATCATCACATAATCTTGTTGCTGTGTACAATGTTCTCTTGGTTCTATTTACTTTACTTAAGTTCATATAGATCTCTTCAGGCCTTTCTGAAAGCGTCCTACTGACTGTTTCTTACAGAACAATAATATTCCATATTCATATACCATAACTTATTCAGCCATTCTCCAACTGAGTGGGCATCTGTGGTGTTCTCTTCTTTAATATAATATAATGGTTCTCTCTGGGAGCAGGTTTCTCAGGGAGGTTTTCTGGATGCAGCCTTAGTTTCAGTTCAAAGTCATAATCACTCCAAATACAGCCAGCTGATAAAATCCAAACGTTTATTTTCTCCTTCCAAGCCTTGGGCCCGGTTAGCTTTCTTAGAGGCCTATCTCTCTACTTGGTTCCAAGAGCTCTTGCAGCTTGTCCTTTGGCTCTTCTTTCTTCAGCCTCCAGCTAGCACAAAGGTGGAAGATGGAATGAATCTGACTTCACCTCCGAGAGTGGGCTTGTGGGCTTCTGTATCTCCCAGAGTGCTCTCTGGCCCTGAGAGCTTCTTGCTTATATGCTGTTCACTGAGTACACACCAATCATTATATCACTGAGAAACCATTATTTGTTGTAGGATTAAATCAATTCTAAACTAGATTTAAACATTGTTTCCTTAATTCCACTTAGTACCTTGTTTCAAGTTCTAGCCCATAACATCTCCTTGTAGGATCAGATCAATCATACTGAACCATACTAAATTAGATAATTATTGTCTCTATCAATTCTAATAACTTAACACTTTGTAAGGATTTCAACAGGCATCCACTGAGTTTCCAGTTTCTTGCCACTTTTTCTAGTGGCTATAATATTTTTGCACATGTGGGTCCTTTTCCTTTTGTATGATCTCTTTGGGATATAAGCCCAGTAGTAACATTGCTGGATCAAAGGGCATGCACAAATTGACAGTCCTTTGGGCATAGTTCCATATAGTTCTCCAGAAGGTTGGATCAGTTCACAATTCCACCAACAATGTGTTAATGTTCCAGTTTTCTCACATCCTCTCCAACATTTATCATTATCTTTTCCTGTCATTTTAGCTAATCTGAGAAGTGTGTAGTAGTACCTCAGAGTTGTCTTAATTTTCATTTCTCTGATCAATAGTGATTGAGAGCATGTTTGAATATAACTATATGTTTTTATCTAATCATTGTTCATATTTTTTGATAATTTAACAATTGGAGAATGGCTTGTATGCTTATAAATTTGAATCAATTTTCTATATATTTTAAAAATAAGGCCTTTATCAGAACCTTTGAATGTAAAAATGTTTTCCCAGTTTTCTGCTTCCCTTCTAATCTAATCTAAAGCCTGCCTAGCTTTTGTTTATACTAAACTTTTTCACTTAATGTAATCAAAATTATCCATTTTGCATTCCATGAAGTACTCTAGGTTTTTTTGTCCACAAATTCCTTCCTTCTCCACAGATCTGAGAGGTAGACTATCCTTTCTTTCTTTTTCAAATTTGCTTATAGGATCACTCTTTATGTCTAAATCACAAACCCATTTCAACCTTATCTTGCTATAGGATGTTAGATGTTAGTCAATGCTTAGTTTTTATCAGACTGATTTCCAATTTTTTCTAGCAATTTTTGCCAAATATTGAGTTATTATCCCAGAAGCTGGGGTGCTTTATCAAGAACTAGATTACTGTAGTCATTGATTATTGTGTCTTGTGAACCTAACCTATTCCATTGATCCACTACTCTATTTCTTAGACAGTACCAAATAGTTTTGATGACCACTGATTTATAAAATAATTTTAGATCTGATACAAGTAGGATACCTTCATTTGCATTTTTATTAATTCCCCTTGAAATTCTTGACTTTTTTGTTTTTCCAGATGAATTTTGCTATTATTTGTTCTAGCTCTATAAAGTGATTTTTGGGAAGTTTGATTGACATGGCAATGAATAAATAGATTAATTTAGGTAGAATTGTCATTTTTATTATATTATCTTGCCTATCCATGAGCACTTCATATTCTTTCAATTGATTAGATCTGGCTTTATTTGTGTGGAAAGTGTTTTGTAATTGTGTATTCATATAGTTCCTGATTTTGTCTTGGCATGTAGACTCCCATATATTTTATATTATCTAGAATTATTTTAAATTTAATTTATCTTTGTATCTCTTTGTTGGTAACATATAGAAATGCTGGTGACTTCTATGTATTTATTTTGTATCCTACAATTTTTCTAAAGTTGTGAGTTGTTTCTAGAAGTATTTTAGTTGATTCTCTATTCTCTAAATATACCATCATATCATCTGCAAAGAGTGATAATTTGGTTTCCTCATTAACTACTTTAATTTTTAATTTTTTTCTTCTCTTATTGCCAAAGCTATCAATTCTAATACAATATTGAATAATAATGTTGATGGTGAACAACCTTGTTTCACCCCTGATCTTACTGGGAATGTTTCTAATTTATCCTCATTACATATGATGCTTGGTGATGGTTTTAAAATAGATGCTACTGATCATTTTAAGGAAAACTCCATTTATTCCTATGCTCTCTAGTGTTTTTAGTAGGAAGAGATATTGTATTTTGTCAAATAATTTTTCTGCATTTATTGAGATAATCATAATATTTCTATTAATTTGATTATTGATATAGTCAATTATACTACTAGTTTTCCTAATATTGAGCCAGTCCTGCATTTCTAGTATAAATCCTACTTGGTTATGGTATATTATCCTGGTGATAAATTGCTGTATGGCTTAAAATTTCAGAGGAAATTCAGTTCAAGAAGGAAAGAAGATTATTAAAAATGAAATTCTAAAAGAAAAGAAAACACACAAGGAAGCAAAGAAAAGGTGGATAGTGGTGAATACAATGCCTTCTATTATTACATATACTTTCTTGAAATGGAAATTTATTGTTACTTTAAAAAAAAAAGAATGAAGTTCTATAGAATGAAATTGAGTAGGACGTAAGTTTTTTTGTGGGCAAGGACTATTTCATTTTTGTCTTTGCATCATCACCATTTATGATGTCTGAAAGTTTGGGATTTTTGGGGGCATAGATTTGTATAGTCATTAATATGGTAAACTCCTTATGACAAAATTCCCCTTAACAATGAAGATCAGCGCCTATGCTGATACTTAAAGAGTTTTTTAAAGTTGCTTGGGATACTAAGAGGTTAGCCAATTGTCCAGAGCATACAAAATCTACTGGTGAATTGATTCCAGTAAAATCTAGAATAGCTTATTAAATAGATAATATTTATCTATAATCCCCCCTAGAAAGAGAATTAAATATTTCAATGAGCTAGCATGAGTTAAATAGGAAGACATCTTTTTAGACCACCTTCCCTTCATTTTGACAGAATTGCTAACCTGGAAGAGTTGGAAAATGCCTTAGACATACATGGATTTTGGTGAACAGAAATTGTAAGCTGTATGATCGCATACTTAATTGTATTTGAAACAGACTGAATAACCAGAAATATAGATAAATGGCATTGCAAACACATCTCTGAAAATCTATGAGACAGACATAATAGATATGAGGTGAGCTGAACTTGGAGTCGAGAAGAGTTAGGTTAAAATCCCATTTCTGACTATGTGATCATGGGCTATTAATTCAGTCTCTCTGAGACTCAAATGCTCAAAGATTTTAAGTTATAGATGAATTACTTTGTCTCACAAGTGGTAAGGATAGATTGAGAATTAAGGAATGAGTGTCATCCTCGATGGAGCTCCCAGGTGGAGTGCTAAAGGATTTTTGCTTGGCTCTATTTTATTTCATCTTTTATATCACTGAATTTAATGAAATCATTTTGGCAAGTCATTTAATATGTCTCAGTCTTGGTTTCCTCATCTATAAAATGAGAGGGTTGGATTTGATAGTTTCTAAGGTCTCTTCTTTCTCTAAATCTGTGCTCTCATGACAAAAGATATGCTCATCAAATTCACAGATGACTCAAAGTAAGGAAAAATAACTAATATTCCCTAACCTAAGCTTTGGCAATCTTGATCCATGTTATAAATCTGGCCTGCTGCCTATTTTTATAGAGCTCTGAGCTTAGAATAGTTTTTGCATTTTTAATTATTTGTATCCTGAGGCTCAGCACAGTGCTTTGCACATATTGAAGCACTTAAGGCTTTTTTCTTTTCTTTTTTCTTTTTTTTTTTTTAAGACATTTAGTAACTCATTCATCTGTTCATTCATGTGATGAGTGATGCTGAGTCTTTGCAGTTAACAGTGGTTCTGCAAACGTAAAACCATCAAGACGTGCAGGAGCAGCTCCAGGAACATCAGGATCACAACACAAATGATAACATTTCTCACAGTCACCAATCTTCATCATGGACGTGCTCATCTGTAATTAAGATAGCTATATTATTATTACTCTCTTGCATTCAATTTGGCATCAACCAGCATTGATAATAAGAATTTTCCTGTACCACCACCCACTTAGTGTTCCCTGGTCCACCAACCAGAAACTTATTCTTCTTTGATACTCCATGAAGTATGAAGGAGTGGGAAAGAAGGAATTAATAAAAAAAATTCTCTTTAGAAGGAATGTACCTTTCCTAATTCTTTTGTGAAAAAGAAAGCTACTTACTAATAATTCCTCTTGGTCCTCTAAGATTTCCCTGAGAAAGAATTGTCAATCGACTACTAGGTGTTGCATTGCAGCAATGTAAAGGAATCCTCTCAATGTCAGTCCTCATATATTATGTTGGACCCTAAGCACTGTAATTCTCTCCTGCCAAATCACCTCTGCCCCCATGCTGGACTGACAGCTTTTGCCTTATGCAGGACCAAGGAATGTTGTTCTGTGCAAGGCCTGAACACCCTCCTTATAATAGTGCTGAGTAATTTCCCCATCCCCAATTCCACCCTCCCAGTTCAAAAAATGATCCTTTAGCTGCCTTGGGGACCTGGAGTTGAGTACTATTGTCTTGTGTTCTCAACAAATTTTTTAAGGAAAAACTAGACTAGACTGTGTGAAGAGAGATACTGCTCATACTATAGGTGGATAAAACTACAGATGTTATTATCATCACACACATGTCAAGAAGAAGTCCTAGGAAGATCCCCAGAAGGCTCTATTGCTGGTAATCCCCATGAGGGAATGGTGAGAATTGTGGATGATATAGAACGTAGGGCCTTGGCTCGCCACTTAAGAACATGTCCAGAATTCTGTGAATAGTTCCTGTTCTCTTATTGAGTACTAAAGAAATGCCTTTTGATTGACTGCTGAGCCAGAACTAAGTATGCATACAAAAGTCAATACTTAGTCAATTTGATCTTTCTCTTTCCTGGTGATCAAATCAAAGACTGCTGAAAGCTTAGGGTAGGAATGAGAATAGACTAGCAGCCCACCATGCCCACCTGGACTGACATGAAGCCATGAGTACATTGAATAGCCATTTTTCTGTCTTTATTCTGTTTAATTTTTTCCTACTCTTAGGGGAATGGGCAATGCAAATGAAATGAACTAGTCTATAACATCATGAGCTTCAAAAGAGTGGAATAGCTACTAGAAATATCAGAACTGGAAAGTTTATACAAGTTTATAATCATCAAAACCTGGCACCAATACAACTCCGAGGAATAATCTGATGGACCCAGATCAGCAGGAGATTGACTTAGAAACCACTTCCTATAAACAAGAGAGTGATTCATTGATTCTTTATGCTACATTTGGAAGTGAGCCTAGTAAGGTTAATAATGTTTGATAGCAACTACCTTAAGTCTGAGCTTTCTTTTCCTATAAACCAAGGGTATGTGTGCTCTGATTTGGAAAGAAGGGAGGAGAGTTTGTAGTTTGACTCTTCTATATCTAAGATTTTCTGTAAATGTCCATTTGTAAAAGCAAATCAAGAAAAAAACATTTTTTTAAAAAAATCTAATCAGTGTCTTTTGCTTGTCAAAGCTATTGAGAATATATCAACTCACAAATCATATTGAGGTAGTAATCAATAACATTTTTATTGGAAAGA
The DNA here is from genome assembly GCF_016432865.1 of Antechinus flavipes. NCBI lineage: Eukaryota > Metazoa > Chordata > Mammalia > Dasyuromorphia > Dasyuridae > Antechinus > Antechinus flavipes. Next base: position 70,819,869 of record NC_067401.1, on the reverse strand, counting down.
ACATGCCAGTATAGGGATTTCAAACAAAAACATTAGAAAAACTCCATTATCTTTCAGGAGTACCCCCAAGAACTCTGAGAGGGGAAATGTAGCCAATCGAGCTTTGGAAGCCAACCTGCTGGTGCACAATAGATTAGAAAAATAGGTCCAGAGTCGAACTAAATATATAAGGAAACTAAGGCTCAGAGAGGATTTGCTTATATTCACATAACTATTAAACCTCAGAAGCTGTACTCAAACTACTTTCTGACCTTAATAAGCCTATTGCTCTGAACACCAGGTTGCCTTTCTTAATAGGCTGGATTAAAGACTCAGATATGATAACACCCAGATCTTGAGGCTTGATTAAATAAGGGGCAACTGAAAATTTTAGTTTTAAAAAATAAGCATCAAATATGTATGATGGGTTAATATGAAAAGATCTTAGAAATGTTGATAAAAGGTAAACTCAGTTTAAGACATGGCAGGATATAAAGAAATGATGGGATTTGGGGCTGTATTAATAAAAAGTACAGTGCCCATAAAAAGGAGGTGATAACATGATGATCATTTGTGGAATTCAGTGTTCAGTGAAGGCTATGTATGTGTATGTGGGGAGGAATATTCTGGGGTTTAGTTAAGCTGACAGAGAGGGAAATAGTTAAAAGTCCCTTGAACTTGGAGATACCTGACAGCATGGCTCTGCTCATATTAATAGTTAAACGACATGTTGCATGTGTAATCGGATGCTGACCTAAGTTCCTCAGGACAAAGAGATTTCTTGCTTTTCAAGGTTAAATAAAAAGACTATCCCATTTTTAAATGGAATAAGTAAGAAATATATACATATCCTCTTGGAACTCATCATATGCCACTAGCTTTATTCTTCAAAAGAAAATTTCTAGGAGATGCATATAGCTCTTGGGTTATTTTAGGTCTTTTAAGAATGCCATCGCTGTACCTAAGGGCAACACCTGCCATTGCAGCAAAGGGCAACAGCTTAATTTGAGGCCAGGCAGCAGCAAGAGTAATTTCCTCATTCCAATTTCAATGCATATGCCATTTAGTGCCCTTTTCAGGATAATAAATTGATTTAGGTTTTTTAAATTGAAGACATTTTAGTTAGATTTTGCAAACACAATTTACAACAATTAGCAGATAGTGATTTTTTAGAAAATGGTACCAGTTCAAAATATATATAACCTGCAAAGCCTATTATAAGTATCCTAGCAATTGGAAATGGATACAGAATCACATAGGGAAGAGGAGAAATTAAAAGGTTGGGTTTTTTTTATATTTTTCTGGGTAGAAACAAAATGGCAGAATGAGAAGAGTATTTCTGCTCAGCTTTTCTAACTCTAAAAAAAATGAAAAAAAAATAAACCACATAAAATCAAATTTTAAGTGGGATAATTTTTTTAAAAATAGAGCTTAATTTTTCTAGCCCAGAACAGTTGAGAAGAACAAAAAGAGAGTTCTATAAACACTGGGATAGAGATGGTTGGGAGCACATTGTGATAGAGACAGATGTAGGGCCTGGAAGGTGGCAAGAGCTATGTAACTAGTAGTGCTCAGAACCCAAGGATGGTTAAGGGACCAAGCATTTGGTGCTAGCACATCCTCAGGAAAGAGGATCATTTTGCAGCTCCTTTACCTATTTATCCAATTCCAGGTCAAAGTTTTAAGGTGAAGGAGAACAGTTATGATCTGCAGTCACAAGGAAGCAAAGTCCTAGCTAGATAAGGACCAGAGCACAAATTAAGAGAATAGGGACCAGAACTTTCTCCAGATCATACCACTTGAGAAGTACCAAGAATCTACAGGCCCCCAGATCTAATCAAAGAAGCTCAGCCTAGCCATCCTCCCCAGAGGTGAGAAAAGTGTAATTATAAATAAAAGCCCAAAATCAAGAAATGGTCTGGGAAAATAAATCAACTACAGCAGCAACAACAACAGCAACAAAAATCTGACCATAAAAATCTTTTGTGGTAACAAGGAAGCTCAAGATACAAACTCAAAAGACAATAGCATGAAAATATCTATAAAGCAAAGCATCACACAAAAATGAAGATTGGACACAAGCTTAACATAATTTCCTAGAAGAGCTAAAGAAAAAAGACGCCAAAATATATTTCAAAAATCCAATAAAACAACAAGAAAATTATGAAAAAAGAATTAACAATTTGATAAAAAAAGAGATCATTGAAGACAATAACTCCTTAAAATTTAAAATTGGTCAGATGAAACTAATTATAAGATATCAAGACATAATAAAACAAAGTCAAAAGAATGAAAAAAAGGGACAGAATATAAAATATTTAATAGGCAAAACAACCAAACTGGAAAATAGATTAAGGAGAGATAAGAATTATTAAAGTAGCTAAAAGCCATGGTCCTAGACATGATTTCCCAAGAAAATACTTGGAAAAAAGATTCAAATCACATAGAATTGAGGGCAATGTAGAAATTGAAAGATTCTGCCAATCACCCCCGAATAAAGTATTAAAAATAAAAATTTTTTAAAAATTTTTAAAAATTAAAAATAAAAATATTATAGCCAAATTCCAGAGCTCCCATGCTAAGAAGAAAATACTGCCTACAATCAGAAAGAAAAAAAAATTAAATATCCTGGAGTAACAGTCAGGATCACACAAAATTTAGTAACTCCCACTGTAAAAGAATGGAAGACATAGAATATGATATTCCAGAAGGCAAAGGAGCTGGAATTACAATCAAGAATCAACTATCCAGCAAAACTAAGCATGATCCTACAAGGGGGAAAAATGGATATTCAGTGAAATAGAGGATTTGGGGCATTCCTGATGAGACAAGAACTGAAAATTTGATATCCAAACACAAGATTAAAGAGAAGCATAAAATAAACTAAAAAAATATTTTGTTGTGAGTACTGAATTTAACCCATGAACAATTCCATTCTATCACACATTCAGCAAGTTCATAGGCAAAGATGTACTCTAATCAGCATTTTGGACCTCGGTTCCTGTATCCTACAAGACCTTCTTTTCTAGGACAACTGATTGTGGTAAACTGCATTTCCTGCCTGATAACACCTACAGATTCCATTTTTGTAATCATAACTATTTCTCTTTGTGTTTATGCACTAACCAATCCTACAGCAGAATCTGGCAGTGATTCACATAGCATAACCTTGAGAAATTGCTAATTCCCAAGCACTTCCAATCATCCCAAACTGCTCCTTTAATATGGGAAACGAATTTACTTTCCCAAATAATAACATTCTTCTAAAGGTTTTATATAACTGTTACTCATGGAACACCACAGTCTTCAAAGAATCCTATTTACAGATGACCCAAATGACATCAAAGAAGCATAATGAACATAAATGAATTGTAACCTGTTATCAATGATGGCGTTTATGTGAGAAGCAATATATGGGTTGGTGTCCAGGAAATACATGATTAGAAAAGCAAGGAGCAGCAAGAGTAAAGGATGAATAATAGCCCAGTGTTACACTGGTCTCAGGGTGATATAAAAAATAAACCATCCTAGTGGTCTTTTAGTGCATTGTGTATATCTTCTGAAGAAATTTTTTGGCAGGCCATGTGTTCAATTCAAACCTCTAATAAGTATCTACTATGTTCAAGGTATTGCATAAGGCACTAGTAAAGACAAAAGTTTTAAAAATGTATTTTTTTCAAGGACCTTAAATTATACCATTACACTGAAATGGTTCAGCATTATAAACGATACAATATGATAAAACATTTACAAAGCACCTACTCTGTATGAGGAACTGTGTATTGAAATTTTAAGTGAAAATGTAAAAATTGAAAATTTAAGAAATTCTGAGGAGAGAAAAGATGGTAAAAACTAGGGAAGTAAAGAAAGTATCTTTATCTTTATAATCTTTATATTATATCTTTATAATCTTATCTAAATGTTGAAAAAAAGGAAGAATTCTATTCTAGAATGAGAAAACATGGATGAATTGAAAGCTCCATTAATTGAAAAATTATCCTTATTAGTGAAATCTCACAATCCCTGAAATTATTACATAAATGTATCTTGCTCTTTGTTTAGGATGAATTCTTGGCTCTGAAATCTGAAGAATAAATTTCAGATTCAAACTCTGAGGCTTGCAGGAAGTAATCCTGGTGTCTTCAGTAATTCTGATGATCATTTTTTCTATCTGTTTCTCTTTTTCCTGCTACGTCTCTCTCTTCATCCCTGCACTCTGTCTGCCAATTTTTGTCGCTCTGCTTATTTCTGTATCTGTCTGTGTTTAAATGCAATAGCTGGTAGCTTAAATGGAATAATTTGAAGTAGATGAGATAATATTTGTAAATACTTACCACAGTGCTTAAAACATAGTAGGCACTTAATAAATGTTTGTCTTATGAGTGAGTCATTCTTTTGTGCTTTATCACTTCTAGAAGTAGCTGTTAAATTTCTAAGATATTAATAGGAATGAGTTTATAGTCTATATCTTATTGACAAAAGAAACTAAAAATCCTCTAACAACTAAAGAGAATTGGACACTCTGGACAGAGAAATATAATAAAAGAGAGAAGAAGGTATTGGATGGGATGAAAAAAGAATTCACAGGAAGGAGACCAAATTAAAACTTTACCTACTTTAGATTTGCCTAGGGTCACTTCCAAATTCCTCATACAAAGAGAAAGGCCAGTAAAGGAAAAAGAATTTCCACATAATGGGATATGTGAGAACCTTGCATCTCTTTTCCATGAATTTTAGAATAGTTGATTTTAGATTTTAGATCTTCCATCAAGTGAAAAAATATAGCTTTTTTTTTCTTTTCTTTCTTTCTTTCTTTTTTTTTTTTTTTGTAGCTCAGTAGATGAGAGAATTTCCTAATATTTCACAATGGAAAGGACCTGAAAGGTCATCTAATCCAGCTTCCATTGAGGAACAGAATGGTTAAATAGCTTTCCCAAGGTTACACACATAATAGACTGATTCTCACATCATTGTGGACTTTGCAATAGGCAGCAGTCAACTTCCCAGGGCTCTTCCCCTTACAATTATTTCCTGGCTACTATATTTAAAAGTATGTATCAATGATGATGTCACTCAGTGGTTCAACTCGCCTACATAATCCCACCAGATTCATAAATTCTACTGGTTTTTCTGAAAATCAAGGCCAAATAGTGGTTTAATTTATTAGTAAAGGCATGGAAATAATAAGAAATTCACTTCTATTCTGTGAATATTTCTCAATTTCAACTCCATGGCAATTCCTTCCCTTTCAAAGTAAAATGTGTTTTTATTTCCTTTGATCCACCAAGCCCCAAGAAAGGGAAATTTGGATATTCAGCAGATCTCTCAACATGCTCCATCTCTTAAGGTGTTTAATGAGTTTAAGGTGGCTGAGAGTGGGTGATAGTCATCATTCACAATATTTGCTAGGGAAATAAGGAAACAGCTGTACAAGAAGTCATCACAGTCACTCCAGTAAGTGACAAGCACCAAGCTAAGTGTTGGGCTTCTCCAAGAAAATTGTTAGTGCCTCATAAAACACTGGAATATCAAGATCAGCATCTTTAGGGTCCCTTCAGGTCTCCTGTGGATTTCTTTAATTCATATGGTCCAAATCAAATTCTCTTCCTGCACTAAAGGTGAAAATAGGACAGGGAGAGAGATGGGGAAGAAAACTTTCAGAGTTTTCTACTGATTTAGGGGAAATTAGGGAGAAACACCTGGTTTCTTCAACAATGTTGATCATCATTTCTCTGTTGCCTCCTCTCCATCTGCGTGTGTGTGTGTGTGTCCTCTCTCTCTCTTTCTCTCTCTCTCTCTCTCTCTCTCTCTCTCTCTCTCTTTCTCTCTCTCTCTCTCTTTCTCCTCTTTTCTCCATCCCTCTATCTCTGTTTCTCTGAATCTGTCTCTACCTTCTTCAAAAAGTCCACATTCTGCTTTTTCTATGTCTGGCATAATGTAGTAATCCAAACAACCTGGACTAAGATGACAGGAAAAGATAATGATGAATGTTGGAGGAGATGTGGGAAAACTGGGCCACTGATACATCATTGGTGGAACTGTGCATGGATCCAGCCATTCTGGAGAGCATTTTGGAATTTTGATCAAAAAATTATCAAACTGTGCATACGCTTTCATCCAGCAGTGTTACTACTGGGCTTATATCCCTAAGAGATCTTAAAGAAGGGAAAGGGACCCACATGTGCAAAATGTCTGTGGCAGCCACTCTTTGTAGTGGCTAGAAACTGGAAACTGAGTGCCCATCAGTTAGAGAATGGCTGAATAAGTTATGGTATCTGAATGTTATGAAATATTATTGTTCTATAAGAAATGATCAGCAGAATGATTTCAGAGAGGCTTGGAAAGACTTACATGAACTGATGTTAAGTGAAATGAGCAGAACCAGAAGATCATTGTACATGGCAACAACAAGATTATATGATGATCAATTCTGATGGACATGGCTTTTCTCAACAATGAGATGATTTAGACCAGTTCCAATTGTTCAATGATGTTAAGTAAGCCATATGCATCCAGAAAGAGACCTGTGAGAACTGAGTGTGAACCGTAGCATAGCATTTTCATGCTTTCTTTTGATGTTTGCTTGTATTTTGTTTTCCTTCTCAGGTTTTTTTTCCCCTAGATCCAATTTTTCTTGGGCAGCAAGATAACTCTGTGTGTGTGTGTGTGTGTGTGTGTGTGTGTGTGTGTGTATCAGATTTAACATATATTTTAACATATATAATATGTATTGGACTACCTGCCATCTATGGGAGAGGGTGGGTGGAAAGAGGAAAAAATTTGGAACAGAAAGTTTTGCAAGGGTGAATATTGAAAAATTACCCAAGCATATGTTTTGTAAATAAAAAAGCTTTAATAAAAAAAAAATAGAAACAAACAATCTGGATACAGTTGGTATCTAATCAGAAATTATCCTAATCCTTACAGTCTCAGAAAACAACATATTCCAAATGGACATTGGAATAATTAATGGAGAAAGAATCAATGGAGCTTATAATTGGACTCAAGGCTTATAATATTTTATAATATATTGAAACTAAGATATGAATAGGGATTATTATCTTAATAGGATTTAAACTGGGGATTTTCAGTAGGGAGTATTAAGTAAATTTCTCCATTAATACAGACTCATAACTACTCTGCAATTTATAGTCTTCGAATGTTGCTTAGAGCACTGAAAGTGACTTGTCCAGAGTCTCATAGATAGTATTATAAAAGGCAAAGCTCGAACCTAAGCCTTCCTGGGCTTTCATGCCAGTCCTTTATCTATTAGGCCATATTGCCTTTAAAACCATGCATACTAAAAGAGATTTAACACAAAGCACACTTTCCCAATTATGAACTGAAAATATATAAGAGAAGTCATCTAAATTTTCATTTCCCATGTAGTTGGAAAGAGTTTGGGGAAAATGTATTTTCCTGCCAACAGAATGCCCAGAACTAAAACCTCTATTAATTACTGAATCTCTATTTGTCAGTCTGACTCCATGCTGAGGAAAAAGGTCTTGAGGCTTTAATCTCATTCCTTTTTCCCCTTCAGTTTAGTCTTTAATTGATTAACACATTTTATTCTACTATTTTAGAATAAGAAAAGGAGGTAGTTTTCTTTAATAGAATGGCATACTATGTCTATAAAAGGTCAATAGCTGGCAAATGGGAAAATTCTCCCTCTTTGAAATATATTTCAAACAAGATATTTGATAAGACGATTGTGGGAATGGAGAAATTCCTTGTAACATATGAGAGCTGTGGAAAAAAAAAATGTCTGCACCATATGGCACTGCATTTTCTTCAGGAAAGCAAGCCTCCTGGGACCAAACTCTTTGCTACTAATCACAGCAGTAATTAGTGATGATGTTGGTTAGTGCTTAGGAACAAGGGCGCCATTTTAGCTATGAGTATATCATGACAATGTCTGCCCACCTTTTCCTTCTCTAGGTTCTAAAATCCCTCATCCTTGACATCATTGAATGAGTTTCTCAGATGTCTAAAATCAGTGTAGTTTGAACATATTCAGCTACTGAGACTCATGTGCATATTTTTGAGAATGAAAGCTAAAAGTAATTTCTTTAGAGGAGAATGAAAGTCTTTAATTGTAGTTGGTTGGCTTAGAAGTAACATAGCTGAATTATCAGGGGAAATAAAGGAGGGGAGAGAGGGTAGTTTATAGGATAAGAGAGAAGTTCCCAGGCAAGTTTGATTATGTAAATTGTGATACCCAAATGAGCAAATAAAATATTCAAAGACTAGCCTCATAGCATCCCTTATCATTGTTATTTAAATAGTATCATAAATGTATACACATTCTTAAACTATTGGGAAGGGGGAAGCGATCCACCCTAAAGGGTTTTATAATCCAAGATGTATGTATTATTGTGTAAGAAGGAATAAACATATGTTGTGGGCAGGTTGCTTTCAGCTGGATTGCTCTATCTCACAGAGTCTATGGTGAAATTTCAGCAATTTCTTAAGAAAGGAGAGATAAGAAGGGGATTAATGTACAGTAATTGGAAGACTGTTCCAGGCCGACAGGCAGCATAAAATATGGAAGTCAATTAAGGATAACCAAAGAAAGAGAGAGCTGGTTTCTTCTGTAAAGATGACTGGAGGGAGCAAGGAAAGGAGCTAAAGGAGGGGAAAAGAAGGGATGGAGAGAGAGTGAATGCACTTTTGGAAAAAGAAAAAAAAAAGAGGAGCCCCTAGCATCTTCCTGGATATGAAGCCTTCAAGGAATGAAAAAGCTATTCTCTTGGTCACTCGGATCTGAGAGGAGGCTAATGCCATTTCCTGGTTTTGCATAAGAAAACGGAAACTTAGAGAGGTTAATTTCCCCAAAGCAACACAGCAAGTGCCCACCAAAGTGGTTAGCAAAGGCTTTGGATTCCTCTCTCTCAGGCCTCCCCCAGACCCTGGGGCCATGCTGTCTCCTAGAAACAGGTCCTGGAAACATAGCAACAAAAGTACCCCCTGTAGAACTGCCTTATTATCTGCAGAAGTAGACTGGTGGAAGATGCCCAGGGGTGGGCAACATGACTACTAAAAACAAGGACAGAGTAAGCTTCTTTATAGAAAAGGTTTACATCTAAAACTTCAGAGGAAGGCCCAGATTTTTTTTTTCCTTCAGGAAATTCAAACTTCTAACACTTATCCAGCTTCCAATTTTAACTGAGTTAAACATGCTGTTTCAAAGTGGTCAGGAGACATTTGTGAGCAATTTAAATGCTGAGTTTATACGAGAGCTCAACTGTAACGTCAGCTAAAATTGATGCTATTCAGCATGCTAATAACCTGTATGAATGGAGATGTATAAGCAATTAATTCTTGATTATATGCACTAATGGAGGGAGGAAAGGGGGCTGTTCATCTGAAACAATGGGAAGCCCAAGTTTATTTTTCTCTGGTTTTGGAAGGCTTTATTTGGATTCTCCACACCCCACCCCCACCCCCACCCCACTACCACCCCCACACAGTATTTTACTTTCATAATTGTCTTTAGCTTATGCCAATATTAAAATTATATTTTATTCTCTAAAACAAAACAAAAAATCCCAACCTATTGAGGGTAGAATAAAGCAAATCCACAAGTTCAAAAATCAACCTAGGTTTAAAAAGAAAAATTAATGAGCTTCCGATAATCCACAAAGTAGATGTTCTGCCTGCAATGACTTTATAGAAATCCACAGAAACTGGATAGACAATAGGGGAGTTGGGAAAGTAGTTGAGAGTCTTCTAATTCAGTCCTCTATCTATACAGGAATATTTCTTTTAACATCCTTTACAAAGAGTCATCCAGTCTCTGCTTGAACAGCTCTGGCAACAATGAACTCTGTCTTTCTTATGACCAAGCTGCTGTATTTTGGTTAGAAGAATTTTTTATTAACATGAGTCAGTCACCTCTTTGTAATTTCCATTCACTGATACAAGTGATCATGTTCCTTCTAAAGCTGGCCCTTTAAAAAGTAAGAAACAATGTCTCTGACTTTTGCTTGAAATTATTTTGTATGTATTTTTATGTATGTATGTTTTCTTCCCATCTCCTCCCCCAAAGAATGGAAACTCCTCCATAGCAGTGACAATTTAATTTATGTTTTTTATATTCTCAGTGCCTACGCTCCTCATTTGTTTAGCTGTTTTTCAGTTGTGGATGACTTCATGACCCCATTTGGGATTTTTGTGGCAAAGAAATTAGAATGGTTTGCCATTTCCTTTTCCAGCTCACTTTATCAATGAAGAAACTGAGGCAATAGAGTTAAATGATTTGTTCAAGGTCACACAGATAGTCAAGTCCAGCACTCCATCCACTGCACCTCCTAGCCACCCCTGCATTTTACCTTTTCTTAATAAATGCTGATTGATCAAGGTTTACCTCCTCTCAGGTCCTTTAAGCAATCAAGACTCTGAACCCCCTCATCATCCTGTTCATTTTCCTCTAAACCAACATTAATTCAAATCCACAAATTTTATTAAGTGCCTACGATATGCAAGGCACTGTACTAGATGCAAGAGATAACAAAGATATAAATGATTTTGCTAATAAATAAATTTAATTTAATTTTATAAATCTCTGCTCTTAGCTTATTTATTTTACTGAAAGATTACAACATGAATACATCAGCAAATACAAAGAATGTGCCAAGTATTAAAAAAAAGTATTTGTAAGAGGATAAGATTTTTATTAATGGCCATCTTAAATTGGCATGCTAAAAATTGGATAGATTATTCCAGAGGAAAGCTGGGATGAGGTAGGAGGGGAAACCCTCTTATAAAAACTTCTTAATATCTGAAGTTTTCTATGAATGGGATGATCTTTCTTGCCAATTAGACAATATTTTCTAGAAACTGATCTTTGGACTCTCTACTTTGTACACTATTCCTTAAACTACCACTTTCTTTCATTGATGCAGCCTACACTGACACTGTCTTCTTTAGCATTACATGCCCATCACTAAAGCCACCAAGTTATAGAATTATAAATTTGGAACTGGCAGGGATTTTAAGCTATTGAGTCCAACCCCACGTTTTCCAGATGAAAAATCTGAAGTCCAGAAAGGAGAAATGTTGAGCTCAAAGTCACACAGTCAGTAAACATTTTGGTAGGGATGGAAAGAGATTTGAACCCAGAACTTCCTTATTCCAAATCCAGGGCTCTCTTCATTATTCCACACTGCCACCTATTTTACATGAACTATTTTAAACTGTGTCTCACATTTAACTTATTTCAAATGATTTTTTTTTTCATACTTCACATTTCTTACTAAATTTCATATTATTTACATCAAGTTACTATTATAGCCTTATCATGATATTTTTATTCTGCTTCTATCAAATAAAGAATTAGCTTTTCTTTCACATTTCACATCCACAGCTTTAAGTGTACTATCTCCAAATAAATCATTGAAAAAAAATTGAATAGAATTATGTGCACTGCTCCCTCCTTAGGGACATTGCCTTGTCATGTCAGAAGGGCTAGTATAGTTCAATGAAACTATGAACCATGACATCTAAGAGGTCATAGGAAGAGTTCTGACAAAGGTCCTGATGCTTTGAAGAAGAAAATGGCAAAGATACTTTAGTATCTTTGCCAAGAAAATCCCATGGACAGTTGGTCCACAAGGATATGAAGAATTACAACAGTAACAACAATAACAGTATGTTCTACATTAGGAATTCTCCTTCAATCAACCCATTCAATGCAATTTTTTGTATTTTTTTAGGATAACATGATCTACTGGATAGTGGATAGAATTCTAGCTTAAAATCAAGATAACATCAGCTCAGATCATCCCTGTGATACTTTCTGTATAATTCTGGACAAGTTAATTAACTCATCTAAACCTCATTGTTTTCATTTCTAAAATGGTAATAACAACATCTTGGATAATATTAATATCTCAGATTTTTTGGTGAGGCTCAATAAAAAGTGTTTTGTAAATTTAAAAAATTATATAAATGTTAGTTATTATCTGATCAGCACACTAGATTTGAATTTGTGTTAACAATACAATTATGGAGCCTATATATTTCCATTTTATCCTCTAGCATACAGTGACTTGAAAGATGTCGTGCTGAAATACAGGTACAAAAATTCCCCAACTACCAGCTTAGAAACCTTGTCCAAAAAAAAATTGAAGTTAGTTTGATGTAACTTGCACTTAATGAATCCATCCTGACTTGTTCTTGTCTTCCAAAGTACTGAAACCCCTACTTCATAATGGATTCCATTTCTTTTCTGTGGATCAATGTCAACCTCACTAGCCTGTGGTTAGACAAATCTATCTTTAACCTCTCTAAAAAATAGCATAACAATAAGCAATGGTAGAGAATGTAAAAAGGAAAATTTAGATTTAATGTAAGAAAACAACTTCTTAACATCTGAAGTTTTCTATGAATGGGATGATCTTTCTTGCCAATTAGACAATATTTTCTAGAACTGACACTACTTAAAAATAACCAAAAAATTTCAACTATCAATCACTCAATTGATAACCATTTATTAACTACTTAATATGCCCAGGAATTGTGTTAAGATCTAGAGGAACAAAGAAAAAAAAAATAGGCTTTGCCCTTGAAGCCCTTCTAATTTAATGAAAGATATACATATCTATCTCTATTTCTATACCTATCTATATACACTTAGACACATGTAAACACATTTATGTACACATATGCACACTATGTTAATTTACGTGTGTTATATTCAAATGGGTATAAACAAGACATGCAAGTTATATTGAAGATCCTCTTCATATATAAAGACTAAGCAATAGAAACTGGGATGAAGTAGGAGGGAAACCTTCTTATTTAAAAAATGGCATTTGAGCTGAATATTTTAGGATGCAAAGGTAAAGAATGAGAGCATTCCAGTAATGGGAATAGCCAGTGGTATGGACAAAGAAATAGAAGAGGGATAACCATGTTTTCTTCTTTTTAAAAATATCTGACAAATCCAGAAGACATTTTAATTCCCTCAATTCCCTCAGATGGTCTCCTGTACTTCAATTCCATTTAGCAGTAAGCCAGATTAATTTTTTACAGAAATATTTACTTCAAAAGGCATAACCACAAACATCCAAAGTTACTCCCTCAATATAGCAGGAAGTATAATCCTCTACCTCCTTTTTCCTGTACTACCTCAGTCTTTGAGGAAGGAAAGAGGATTAGGTTCATAGATTAACTTGATTCCCATAGAGCAGAATTTCAGTTCCAAGTCCAATTCCTTCCTTAATCTCAGATTCTAGGCACTCTGACTTTTCTGTGTTTCCGTGCCAGAGTGGCTGACTGTATCACCCTGCCTACCATTCTGGCTCCAAAGTCACCAAAGCTCAAACTTTCAGTCCCTGGAGGATCCCCTCCAGGCACTTATAATTAAGGGCAGACACCATAGAACAGAAACAACACCTCTAGATCCATTTATCAGAGCCAGGGTGAAAGGAGAGTTCTTCCCCACTCACTACTTCAATTCATGGCATCCATGCTGGGTACAATAGATAAGAGCTGCTTAAAATAATATGGCATAAAAGGAAAGATCAGCTCAGTTTTTCCAGTTTTAAAGATGTTGCAACAAAGGCTACCATTATCTATATGGAAAGAGACACAAGAGGCCTCCTGTAGCAATTGGACATGCTCCATTAAGGCCTTTTGCCTAGACTAGCCACAATCCCAGAGAGATTCATATTACCTAAATATAATTTACACAAATTCCTATTTACTATTACATTTATGACCAAAAGTTATAGCTTCCCTCCTCACAAATGTATTTTTTTTCTGCTTGATTGCAGAACAGATTCCTTCTTCCCATCTCTGTTGTGATTTTTAATCCCCACCCCAAGTAGAATGAAAGTTCTCTGGAGGTAGAGAATTTTTCTTGTTCTTTTTATTCCCAGTGTCAAATAGAGTATTTTGCACATAGTGACACAAGTGCTTAATGCTTGTTGAACTCAATTTAAAATTTGCAAATCAAAGTATATACCTTTCCTACCCTCCTAAATCCTGCCCCAAACACCCAAAATCAGTTTAATGACAGCCAATATTCATTCAGCCTTTGAATCAAATCTCTTGGAAAAATAACTTTCTGATTAGTAGCTATGTGCTTGTGGTTAGAGTCATGTTGATCAATGCTCCTTCAAGTTTAAAAAAATTATGATTTTTAAGGCAAAAAATAATCCAATTTCTCCTTCTCTAGATTGTTCGTATGCTCTCTGTGTTGCTCCATAAAGAATGTTATTGATAGGAATGTTAGTGTAAGGCCTAACTGATCAGGTTAACTAATTTTCCCAATCTTTAACTCAAGTAGAACTAGATATGTCTTCCAAAAAGTATAATTTTGCTACCAAAAACCTCCTGATTGTGCATATGGAATAAAGAATTTTCAGACATGGAGATGAAAAAGAGTTTTCTTGCTATAACAAGACTAAGAAATACAATGAGTAAACACACTTGTGAATTACTTTAGAAGCCTCATACTTGTATATAACACATGCCATCTTTAAAAAATAGTGAGTCAGAAGCTATTGGCCAAGGTGAATGCCAAGAAATATGGAAAATGAAACTTTACCTTAGCAGACAAGAAATAATAAGTTACCAATGTGGGAGGCATTTCAGGAGAAGCTATCTGGGCAATCCTATCATAAACGAGTAAGAGCTGAGGTCAAAGTTAATACCAAAGATAGAAGTGTAAAAGCTCTATGTGAAATTACAAAAGCTCCATCCTGACCTTTTAATAAGCTATTGAGACTTTAAAAATAGAAAATGGTTAAAAACAAAGACATTGACTTATGATTATCATCCATTTTAAGAGTTTAGACTGTAAAATAGTTATCATAGCAAATTAGCCAAAGGAATACAGAATTTGGCTCAAATAAAAATACTTGATAGTCTTACTAATTGGAGAGATATGGCAGTCGAGGGCAGCACCAGTTTAGAATATAAGCTTCATTGATCCACACTTAACACCATACACCAAGATAAGGTCAAAATGGGTTCATGACCTAGGCATAAAGAATGAGATTATAAATAAATTGGAAGAGCATAGGATAGTTTACCTCTCACACCTGTGGAAGAGGGAGGAATTTGTGACCAAAGATGAACTGGAGATCACTACTGACCACAAAACAGAAAATTTTGATTATATCAAATTGAAAAGTTCTTGTACAAACAAAACTAATGCAGACAAGATTAGAAGGGAAGCAATAAACTGGGAAAACATTTTTACAGTTAAAGGTTCTGATAAAGGCCTCATTTCCAAAATATATACAGAATTGACTCTAATTTATAAGAAATCAAGCCATTCTCCAATTGATAAATAGTCAAAGGATATGAACAGACAATTTTCAGATGAAGAAATTGAAACTATTTATAGACATATGAAAATAATCAGAGAAATGCAAATTACACAACTCTGAGATACCACTACACACCTGTCAGATTGGCTAGAATGACAGGGAAAGATAATGGGGAATGTTGGAGGGGATATGGGAAAACAGGGACACTGATACATTGTTGGTGGAATTGTGAACGAATCCAACCATTCTGGAGAACAATTTGGAACTATGCTCAAAAAGTTATCAAGCTGTGCATACCCTTTGATCCAGCAGTGTTTCTACTGGGCTTATACCCCAAAGAGATACTAAAGAAAGGAAAGGGACCTGTATGTACCAAAATGTTTGTAGCAGCCCTGTTTGTAGTGGCTAGAAGATGGAAAATGAATGGATGCCCATCAATTGGAGAATGGTTGAGTAAATTGTGATATATGAACGTTATGGAATATTATTGTTCTGTAAGGAACGACCAGCGGGAAGAATACAGAGAGGACTGGCGAGACTTACATGAACTGATGCTAAGTGAAACGAGCAGAACCAGGAGATCATTATATACCTCAACAACGATACTGTTTGAGGATGTATTTTGATGGAAGTGGATCTCTTCAATAAAGAGAGCTAATTCAGTTTCAATTGATCAAGGATGGACAGAAGCAGCTACACCCAAAGAAAGAACACTGGGAAATGAACATAAACTGCTTACATTTTTATTTTTCTTCCCGGGTTATTTTTATCTTCTGAATCCAATTCTCCCTGTACAACAAGAGAACTGTTCGGTTCTGCACACGTATATTGTATCCAGGATATACTGTAACCTATTTAACATGTAAAGGACTGCTTGCCAGCTGGGGGAGGGAGTGGAGGGAGGGAGGGGAAAAATCGGAACAGAAGCGAGTGCAAGGGATAATGCTGTAAAAAATTACCCTGGCATGGGTTCTGTCAATAAAAAGTTATTTAAAAAAAAAAGAAGAAGAAGAAGAAGAGGAGGAGGAGGAGGAGAAGAAGAAGAAGAATATAAGCTTCAATTTAATTTGTTCACTGGTTGAGCACTCCCTCCCATTCAACAGTAAGAGCCATACCCCTAAAATCAAAGCTGGCTTCCTCATTGGTCCACTTACCTTCCATAGTTAGCCCGCAGCCAGTCATCTCGAAGCAGAGGCGTTTGCTGAGATTGCGTACTAAGCCCAAAGACATAAACCACCGCCCCAAAGCCTGCAGCACGCCCTCCTACAAGTACACGGAGCGTCAGTGGGAGGAGGAGTCACGTGCACGGAGCCCACGTGCAGCGAGACGCTTCCTCCGAGAATGCCTTACGGCCGAGATGACGCTCCCCAGACCTCCAACGCTCCTTCCGCACACGTGGTGACATTCTCACGCTGCTGCCTTCTGGTGTAAGTGTTGAGGAGGTGACCCTGCGGCTAGGTCTTGCTCCTCAGAACACGAGGCTTCTGCTGGAAAGGTCAATTCCCCGGATTCTCCGCGCTTGGTCTTCTCCGCGCAGTTGTGACTTCCTGAGTGATTAGCCCCAATGCTAAATACCACAACCAATAGGGGAGGGAAAGAGAGGGGCCCGAGAGAGGGAAGGCAAGAAGTGATTGCCTTATTAAAAACTGGCTTTATTATCACAAATGGCTCTCCCCCATACTGCCAGGGAATATGCGCCACAAATTTTTTCTTGTCACGGTTATGTGGAGATGTGGTAAACTAGCTTTATAAAAGCCTCACAAGTTGTGGTCAATATTTTGTCAGCCAAAAGCAAACTGACCTCCAATTTCATCAGGGAAAACCTTTTCACACTTTATACAAAAGCAATAGGGAATAAACGTACTTTCACACTTTGTTTAACAGAAACACATCCGGTTGTCTTTTCATCGGCCTATTTCTGTGATCATATCACTTGAACTGGGGGTGGTGGGATGGAAGCATTTGATGAATGGGATCCTGACCAACTTCCCCATCATATATATGTATAAATGTTGTTATTGTTGTTTCCCCCGAGGCAATTGGGGTTAAGTGACTCACCCAGGGTCACACAACCAGGAAGTGTTAAGTGTCTGAGATCACATTTGAACTCAGGTCCTTCTGACTTATGGGCTGGTGCTCTATCCACTGCGCCACCTAGAGGCCCCCATGTCTACATATTTGTATACATGTATGTATGTGTGTCTCTGGTCTGTGTGAGGTTTCTTCCTACCCATAGTTCTTTCCCACTATTTCCACCTTACACTACAAATTATTCTTTACTTTAACTCCCAAAAATGACTAGTTAGGGTCAGCTTGACTGCTTCCAAAATATTTATATATTATTCCAAGATTCTGAACTACCTTCTTAAAAAAAGACATTTCAGTGGAAGAGGAAGAGTGGTCTGTTGGAATGTAAAATTCCTTGAAGGGAATGGAATAAGCATTAGATAACACCTATTATTTGGCATGTACTGTGCTAAATACTTTACAAATTTTATCTTATTTAATACTCACAACAACCTTAGGAGGCAGGTGCTATTAGGATACCCATTTTGCAGTTGCGAAAACTGAGGCAAATAGAAGTTAAATAACTTAGTTCTATAGTAAGTGTCTGAGACCAGATTTGATCTCTGGTTTTCCTGACCCCAGGTCAAGCACTCTGGCCCAATATTCTCTCCACTGTACCACCTAGCTGCCTATAGCAAGTGAAAAGTTAAGGAACAAAAACATGCCATGAATTTTACTCCTTTTTGAAGAAACTGGCACAAGTCATAAATAGTCCAAAATGTATTAAATTGGTAGGGAGAGACCAGAGTGAGGCAAAGGGCAAAGTGATGCAGACAAGTTTAGATGGATACAAACCATGAAGACTATTCTATAAACTTTTGAAAATCCTTTTGAAATTTTTCTTTTTATTACACAATTCTTTTGGTGAACAAGCTAAAAAATAATTTTGGATCAATCTAATTGATTTCCCCCCTAATTCAATTGCTACTAAAATGAGGAGGTTCTATAAGAAAGACCTTTGTTAAATAAAAAATGAGGGTGAGACAGGGGTAATATATAGCATTTAATGACGTCAATTCAAAGGTTAATTTTATGATTGTTAAGAGCTGTGAACTTAATTCTACCAGTAGTCCCTGAATAAGGAAGAGAAGAAAGGACATGTGCAGACAATGCTCAGCACAAGGTCATGGTCATACCTTATATTCTAGAGTCTAAAAAGAGATCAAAGAGAAAAAATACAGAAACTGTTGGACAACCCTAAAGTTATGGTTAAAAAAAGGATATGGATATGATATTATGAAAAATTAGTCAGGAAAATTGTTTTGAAGTTCCAGAACAAAGGGATAAAGTAGAAATAAAAATTCTATTGTCTACCACCTGAAATAGACTCCAGAAGAAAAACTTATGTCATAGCAAAGTTTCAAAATTCCCAGACTAAAGAGAAAATATTTTAAGCAACAAAAATAAAACATTTAAAATACTATAGAGATACAATTAGGATTTTAGAAGACTGAGCAGCTTCTGCACTAAAATATTTGTAAATGGGGATGAGCTAAGCTCTAAAACAGAAATGAATAGCAGAATGGATTAAAAATTAAAGTCTAAGGATATGTTATTTCCCAAAAACACACAAGATGGTCAAAGGATATGAACAAACAATTTTCAAATGACAAAATTAAAGCCACCTATAGTTATACGAAAAAAATGCTCTAAATCACTATTGACTAGAGAAATAATTTGAGATTGAATTGAAACAATTCTGAGATACCACTTCACACCTCAGATTGGCTAAAATGACAGGAAAACATAAAGATAAATTTTGGAGGGGATGTGGGAAAACTGGGACAGTAATGCATTGTTGGTAGAGCTATGAAATGATTCAACCATTCTGAAAAGCAATCTGGAACTATGCTCAAAATGACTACAAAACTGTGCATTCCCTTTGACTCATCAGTGCCATTACTGGCACTATATGTTTACTCCTTTTTTGTTTTTTGCCTCTCATGGCTTTTTCCTTTTGTTACAATTTTTCTCTCCCAGCATGATTCATAAAGCAATGTTGTTCAAAATAAATTAGAAAAGAAAAAATAAGAAAAAGAAAGAAAGACACAAGAATGAGTGATACACAGAGTTAAAATGTAGGGTTGGAGTAAAATTTATTATGCTTCAGCTGATGGAAAAAAAGGCTGGGGTAGAAATCATGATCTCAGACAAAGTTAAGGCTAAAATGAATTTAATTAAAAGAGATTAACAGAGTAGCTACATTTTGAGAAAGTTACTAAAGATAAAGAAGCAGTATCACTACTCAATTTAATGAAAAGGGCTAATATATCAGAAATGAAAATAAAATTAAAACAATTATAAGGACTTATTTTACCCAACTATAGATCAATAAATTTAACAATTTAACTGAAATGGAAGAATATTTACAAAAATATAAATTTTCTAAGTTAACTGAAAAGGAAATAGAATATCTAAACATTCCTATTTTTATGAGAAATAAATGAAATACATTTGTATCACTGAACATCCATCTTCTACTCTGAAAGAGAGTGCTCAATTGAGCTAGATAGTTGATTCTTAGCTGCAATGCAAGTTCCTTTGCCTTTCAGAATATCAAATTACAGGACCTTCAATCCTTGAAGGTGGAAGTTGCTAGGTCTTAGGTAATCCTGATTATAGTTTCTCAGTGTTTGCATTCTTTCTTTCTGGCTGTTTGCAATATTTTTTCCTTCATCCATTAATTCTGAAATTTATCTATGATATTCCTTGGAGTTTTCATTTTGGGCTCTCTTTCAGGAGGTGATCATTGAATTCTTTCAATGTTTTTTTTTACCTTCTGGTTTTAGGACATCAGGGCAGTTTTCCTTGATGATTTCCTGAAAGATGATGACCAAGCTCTTTTTTTCATCATGGTTTTCAGGAAGTCTAATAATCCTTAGATTGTTTCTTTTAGATGTATTTTCCAGGTCAGTTGTTTTTCCAGTGAGGTATTTTACAGTTTCTTCTATTATTTCATTTGGGGGAGAGGGGTTTGTTTGACTGATTCTTGATGTCTCATTGAGTCATTCATTTCCATTTATTTAATTTTAATTTTTAGTGAATTGTTTTCTTCACTTACCTTTTTAGCTCCTTTTGTATTTGACTAATTGAAATTTTATATTGTTATTTTGTTCAATGAATTTTTTTTCCATTTCACAAATTCCGTTTTTCAAGGAATTGTTTTCTTTTTTCCATTTTGTCATATCTATTTTGTAAGGACTTTTATGCTTCTTTCATTTTTCACTGTCTAGTTTTTAAGTTTTCTTCATATAATTTCTGTGTTTCCTTTTCCAAATCCTCTTGCAAAGTTCTCATTCCCTTTCTCCATTTTCCTTCTAACTCTCTTTTAAATCATTTTTGAATTCTTCCAAAAGAACTTTGTAAGATGGGGACTAATTCATATCACCCTTTGGGGCTTCATCTGGAAATGATCTGTTTTTAGTATCCTCATAATTTGAAATCTGTTTTTCTCTTTCTCCGTAAAAATAATCTATGGTCAGAGTTCGTTTTGCTTTTTTGCTCATTTTTAAATGGTTAAGATCTGCTTTTAGGGCAAAGGGGAGATTTCCAAGCTTCCTCTACAGGCAACAGTGGCTGTGCTAGGTGAGTGCCGACTAACTCCTGGTGCTGGGTGGGCATGGCCAGGGCATTATTCTGGCATTCAGGGGCTCACTATTTGCCTTTTGTATTTGTGTTGGATGTATTACAGCTAATCTGCTGATCTACTGGCTTACAACAAGGACAGAGTGGACAACACTCCTGTAGATTCCTCTCATGATCGTGGGATGCTACACTGCCCTGAGTCTTCCCTGTGTCTGTGCTCATCCCCTCCTTCCCTGCCTGATTGAAACAGATCTTTTCTGAAGTTCTTTCTAAATATTTTCTGCTGGAAATTTGTTACACCCTAAATATTTGTGGGTTCTGTCACTACAAAACCAGTTCAGAGCCTTGTTGTTCTGAGAGAGATCAGGGAAAACACAGATAAAGATGTGTCTCTGCTCCTCCATCTTGCCTCCACTCCCAAAATAGTCAGTATTCCTATTTTTAAGAAAAGAAATTGAACTGTCTATAATGAGCTTCCAAAGAAAAAATACTTCAGGACCAGATGGATTTACAAGTGAATTTTATCAAAAGTACAGAATTCATTTCTATTTTAAAATACTTGAAAGTATAAGTGGATTTTTAATTGACAAAAAATATTTATCTAAAATCACCAACAAGCATTATTTATAATGGGGATAAACTAGAAGCCTTTCCAGTAAGATCAGATCTAAAACAAGGATGCCCACTATCATTGATCACCAATATTATTCAATATTGTTTTGGAAATCCTAACATTAGTATTAAGAGAAGAAAAAGGAATAGAAAAAATCAAGATAGGTAATGAGGTAATAAATCTATCTCTTTTTGCAGATGATATAATTATATATGTGGAAAATTCCAAAGACTCAACTAAAAAGTTAGTTGAAACAGTTAATTTAAGAAAATAGCAATATATAAAGGACGTACACATAAATCATTAGCCTTCCTATATCACTTTCTCTTTCTCTCACACACCCGTGCAAAAAGAGATAGTAAAAGATACCCCATTTAAAATATATTAGGCAGCATAAAATATCTAGATGAATACCTAAGAAAACAAATTCAGGAACTGGATAAACAAAATTATCCAAAAAACAAAAAAAAAAAAAAAACTTTTTATACAAATTAAGTCAGATTTAAATAAGTGAAGAAATATTCATTGTTCATAAATAAGCAGGGCCAATATAATAAAAAAATACAATTTTATCTAAATTTACATATTCAAGTTCATCCCAATTAAATTGACAAATTTTTTTTTTACAGAATTGGAAACAATAAGAAAATTCATTTGTAGGAACAAAAAGTCAAGGAATATGTTGGAATCCTTACAAAGTGTTAAGTCAATAGAGTTGATAAGAGACAATAATTATCTAATTTAGCATGGTTTAGTATGCGTGATCTGATCCTACAAGGAGATGTTATGGGCCAGAACTTGAAACAAGGTACTAAGTAGAACTGATAGAAACAATATTTGTGTTCACACCTTTAGAGAGCTCATATAAGCAAGAAGCTCTTAGGGCCAAGAGCACTCTGGGAGGAAATACATAATCCCACTCTCGGATTCCACAATCCCACTCTCGGAAAAGGAGCATAAATAGAGCTTCAGTGAGCCAGTCAAGAGAGTTCAGAAAGAAACCCTCTCTCGGAGGCAAGACAGATTCATTCCATCTTCCACCTTTGTGCTGGCTGGAGGCTGAAGGGAGCAGAAGCAAAGGACTAGCAGCAAGAGCTCTTGGAACCAAGCAGAAAGATAGGCCTCTAAGAAAAACTAACTGGGCTATTTTGGAAGGAGAAAATGAACGTTTGCATTTTATCAGCTGGCTACGTTTGGGGTGATTATTACTTGAAACTGAAACTAAGGCTACCTCCAGAAAACCTCCCCAAGAAACCTGCTCCCAGAGAGAACCATTATATTTAAAAGAAGAGAGCACCATAGGAATGAATTAAAAAAAAAACATAAAGGAAGAAGGCTTAGCAGTACCAGATCTTGAACTATTTTATGATTGTGATTATCAAAACTATCTGTAATTGGCTAAAAAATAGTAGATCAATGGAACAGAGTACAATACAATATACAGCATCAAATAAATATAGTAATCTTGCATTTCATGAGTGTAAAGACTTAAATTTTGAGCATAAGAATTCATTATTTGGTAAAAAAAAATATTGGGAAAACTAGGTAGAATTCTGGTAGAAATTGGGCAAAGATTAATATCTTACACCATTTAGTAAGGTAAGATCAAAATGGATACATGACTTAGATATAATATTACAAGAAAATTTGAAGAACTTGGGATATATTCCACATATATGTTAGGATATATTATGAATACCAGGTAAACAATTTATGAATAAACACGAGAGAGAACAGTGTGAGATGTAAAATGGATAATATTGGTCACATTAAATCAAAAAAGAATTATACAAATAAACTAATGCAGCCAGGATCAGAAGGAAAACAAAATTGGCAGAGAAGGGGGGAATTATTCTTAGATAAAGGTATTATATCACAAATATATGAAAAATTCTTAAAACCATAAGAATAAAAATAATTCCCCAATTGATAAATGGTCAAAGGATATGAATAGGAAGTTTTCCAATGAAGAAATCAAAATAATTTATAGCTATATGAAAAAATGCTTTAAAATCATTGATTTGAGAAATGCCAATTAAAAGAACCTTGAGATATATTATTTTATATCCATTAGATTGGCTACCATGATTGAAGGGGAAAGTGACAAATATTAGAAAAGATGTGGGAAAATTGGTTCGTTAATTCATCATTGGTAGAACTGTGAACTGATCCAACCCTTGTGGAGAGCAATTTAGAATTATGCCCAAAGATTTGTTAAACTACCCATATCCTTTGACCCATAAATACAACTGCTAAATCTGATTCCAAAGTTGATTAGGAAAAAATGGAAAGAACCTATATTTATAGCAGTTCTCTTTGTGGTGGCAAAGAACTGGAAATTGTGGGGAAGCCCATCAATTGGGGAAAGGCTGAACAAGTTGTGGTATATAATTGTGATGGAATACTTCTCTGCTATAAGAAATGATGAGGTTGCTGATTTTAGAAAAACATGTATAGACTTACATGACATAATGAAGAGTGAAATAAGCAGAACCAAGAAAACCTTTTATATAATAACAACAATATTTTTAAGAATAAATTTGAGTGAATAAGTCATTTTGACTATTATAAATATCCAAATTAACTCAAAGGATCTATGAAGGAAAATGCTATCTGCATCTAGAGAAAGGACTGATAAATAGAAGTTGATATAGAATAGTTTTACACACACACACACACACACACACACACACACACACAAATTAGACACACATGTTTTTTGCCTAATGGTAGCCATCTCTACGGTGGAAATTGGAGGAGGGAGAGGAAAAAAAGAAATTTAAATGATAATTACTATATATTTAAAAAAATATTAAATTATACCTAATAATTTAATTTCATGGTCAAACATCTTTTCTTCTATTCTATTACATTATGGAAATGCTTGTTTAATTTCTAAGTCCAGAATAAAATAAATAAAATGTCTAAAAACAATTGATAAAGTCCCTGAAGGTAGAACTATGTTTTGATCTAAATTTTATATCTCCTCTAGGCTAGCACCATTTTTTTTTTTTATATATAGTCAACACATAGCTAACATTTGCATAGAATTTTAAGGTTAACAAACATCTTTATATATAATCTCATTTCATCCTCACATAACCCTGAAAATAGGTGTTCTAATTTTTCCTATTAAAAAGATGAAGAAATTGAGGCTCAGAGATGTTATGTGACATATCCAGAATCACAAAATGATTATCTGAGGTAGGATTCAGGCCCAAGTCTTTCTAATATCAAAGCCAGGTATTATCAGTGGCCTTTTAAGAAATTCGTATGTCCGCAATCATATTAATTTTCTAGTGTGAGCAGAATTCTACACTGGCCAGTGTTTGTTATGTAAAACAAAATTTACATAAATGGCTAAAGTATCCTTGCCTTCACTGATATTATAGTTAAAATTGGTGGCTAAGACAGAACAAGAAACAAATACAGATTTTCCATTAATCAACAAACATTTATTAGGTGCTTACTATGCTCTAGGCATTGTTGAATTGAATGGAATGATTTGTTTTCCAAAATTAAAGAACTGAGATGAAGACAAATCAAATAACTTTCTTTTTTGAGGGAAATTCTGTAAATCTGTTTTATGAATCATCCACAATAATACAGAGAAACTTGAGAATTCATGTCATTCCACCCTCAAAACAAAATATCCATGAAAAAGCTTATTCTCATTTCATCAAGACCCCCTCAATTCCCAAATGCACCTCTGTGCTAAATGCTTCTTTAGAAATAGAACCCAACTGAGAGCTGTATGTCATTATTTTTATACTTTAAGAGCATTCTTTCTTCCTTTTTAGTTTCCTGAAACAAAGATTTCTCCTGAGGTGTCAGGATTTGCTATTTACCATGGACTCATTTTTTTTTTTAACTTTAAGGGTAAAGGTTTTACAGGGGCCCAATCATATTCCTTTTTTTTTTTTTTTTGAACATCACACAGTTTTATTATCTCAACCTTGGGAGAACCTAATTACTTAACTATTTCTTGAATAAATTTAAGAAGCAGTCACAGTCTATTTGTAAAAGAACAACTATTACCTCTGGTGCAAAATGTTTCGCCCAGAGGTTGGGGTAATAAAAGCTGTGTGAATGTCAATCCTATTACTGAATGGCTAAGAGAGATTGTCTCTATGGGATGCACAAACAATTTTACAAGGCCAAAGCTGATTGCCTGCCCCCAATGAGATTATGGCAGAGGGGCTACAGAGACCCTGTAGGGCATCTGCCAAAACAAAGTGTACTGCCTTTAATAGGGAATTTGTGTAACATCATGCACTCAGTTTGTGTGAAGCAATTGAAAAGACCTAGTAAACAAATGTTTGTACCTTTCTTGCAAGAAAGCAAGGTAGATGGGGATTATGTGAGTCACAGAGGGAATACAACAGAATGATTTTGGTTTTCAATAACATTTGGCTGAACAGGACAGCTATAGCATTCCTACAAAGAAGCTCAGTCGCAGTGTCCAATCAATATCATCACAAGACTAAGCAGGGAAAAAAAGAGCAAATTATTTCTGGGGCCACTTTACAGCTTAGTTATAAACTAGAATTTGCCACACGAATAAAAGTTTCAGCGAGTTATAGGTGTTATTTTTTTTAAATATGTGTAAGATTTAATTTTAAGTCTTCAGACATTCACTATCTGACCAAGAGCAAGACATTTAATTTCTCTCAGACTCAGTTTCTTCGATTGCAAAATCAGGGATAATAATAATTCCTACCTCAGAGAGTTGTCATGAGGGTTAAATAAATCAATATATATATAAAGCATGCTACAAATTCTTAAGCATGCTATATGTGCTAGCTATTTTATTAACCAATCAACTAACACAATGTCTTGCATAAAGAAGTGTGTGTGTGTGTGTGTGTGTGTGTGTGTATGTGTTTAAAGAAAGAGAGAGGGAGGAAGAGAGAAATGACTTTTCCATGTAAATGGAAAGAGCAACCATCAAAAACAATAAAACTAAATGTCATAAAGTATCAAAAATAAATTTGGTATTAATGAAATATTAAAAGACACTTCTCTTTGGTACTTTATAGAAATGTGAGAGAGGCAATCTACATGCAACCAACAATGAACATCAGATTTTCTTTTCAGTATATTGATTAGCTTTGCTGAACTTTTATTTTTCTTAAAAAATATTATTAGGAATGGTTTTCTGGGAAGTAGAAAAAGCAGGAGTAGAAAGGGAAATGTAGATAATATAGAAATAAATATATAAATAAACTATCTAAAAAATCTACCATTTTCTTTAAAAATGGCCTTGTAAAATCATGGAACTATAGAACTCCAGAGCTAGAAGGGACTATTGTAATAACTTGTACTCAGCTATGTCATTTCCATATGGAAATCATCAGTGTCAGAGAAACGAGTACTCTTTAACATGGGCCACCTCTAAAGAGTTCCAACTTTCACAATATTCTCACATGTACATAGAAAGCTGAAATCTTCTCCACATTTGCTTTTAACTCCCAGCTATTTGAAGGTTGGGTAGAAAAGAGAAATGAATAAAGATGAAGACCTTGGTTCTGTTATCATTTGGTAGAAATTTAAGTGATATAAAGTGGCCACCCAAAAGAGGAAAACAGAAGAACCTGGAAACTACTTCAGCCAGGAAACACTTGGTCTTTTTTGCCAACCAGTGGCACAAAAGCCATTTGTAATCCCAGTTTGGAATAAAATCTTATTTGTTAAACATTACAGGGAAACATGATAGAAGACTAACATGTCAACTCACAAAATAGTGAAAGGCAGTGGAGGGGAAAATGAGTCTGCAAAAATCCTGGCAGGAACCCCAACTAAGTCAGCAGATATGAGATGGAATAGTTCCACCAGCATTTCATGGTGATCTCTTCTCATATCTGCTGACAGTGAAACCACAATATTTGGATTCTAACAGCTCGTTACTTTATATCCTATATGAAATAATAAAAATGGCATTTAAGATTAAGTCAGTAAGAGTAGTTGAACCAATTGATGTATACACAGAAAGCATATGTGATAACCCACTCATTTTGTAAGTACTATAAAGAATTTATTTTTCAGATATTTTAAGGTGGGTGGTCAGGCATATGAGTAAGGAAATGACTGAGGAAAAATACAGACAGTATTCTGTTGAAGAAGGACATCCCCAACTACTGATTCATAAGTTTCTATTTTTGTAGCTAGAAGATATTTTGGAGAATGATCTACACATATGTCAAAGGTATTCTTGATGAAAATATGAAAATATTTTGGGGAAATGCCTGAAATATATTGATTTTCTTCAGTTTAGGTGGAGTGTCAACATAAAATTAATTGAATTCAGTCAAGCAACTGATCTGTAACCAGTTACTAATTGTTTTTCAATAATGAGTTGTTTGAGTTCCTTGGTTGTTTTTAAATAGTGCTAAATGTTTATTTCTCTCCATAAGTCCAATTTAATTCGAAAGTTCTATGTGCCAGATAACATGTAATAATGGTTACAGAGCCATCCTTAGACTTGAAAAGACTTGAATCTTCCTCTAACTACTCATCTCTAACATATACTGATTGTGCAACCCTGAGCAAGTCATTTAATTTCTTAATGATCATAAAAAATTCTCTAATACTCTGTCTTAAAAAATAAATGCTATTATACACTGATAGAGGAAATATCTTCTCTATTCTAAAGAAATCTTATGTCTGTATCAGTACTTTCTCCTCTTTGATATGCAAAAACAAAAAAGTAAACCTTTTTTGCCTTTAAGGGATTCCATTTTATTGGAGTTTATTGTGGAATGTAATGTCCCTTAGAACAGAGGACATTTGGATTTTTGTTCCCTGTCATGTCTAGTATCATGCCTTGTACATAACAGATACTTAATAAATGCTGATTTGTATTGCTGTTGAGTTTAATGAATAAATTTAAACACTTAGTAAATATTTATTGAATAGATGAATAAAGTTATTGTTTCCATTCATTTTAATGGAAATCAGAGCACTATTTTAATGGATATGAAGTAATATTTTTAAAGATAATTAGGGACTAAGCTAGGATAGTAGGATTGAAGAAAGCCAGATTCCTTTGCACCACACAGAATGCAACAAACAGAAAAACTAAAGGGGAGGAAAACAGGTACAAAAGAAAATAAAAATCTAGTAAAATTTAAAAGTAAGCAAAAGTATTGAATATTTTGTGCATTATAATACCATAAGTAATATTGATTTAAATAAATAAAAATATAAAATCTCTCAAGTCACCTACAAATGGGCATGTTTACACATTCAAAAATATTTAGTGACAATCCACAGTGATAACAATATTGTAAAACCTTATAAAAGGCTTAGATTTTTTTTTAATTGTGGAAATCAAACAGGAATTTAAAAGGCTTCAAAGATCCTATATAAATAATAAAGAATTATCATAATGAAGAATATTAAAAACCTCCAAAAAACCTATAAGCTTATATAGGGAAAAAAAAGAAATAACATATAATGAAAAATAACTACAGACACTCAATAACAAGTAAATTGTACAAACTAGTGCAGTTTCAAGTGTCAGACCTAAAGGAAAAATCATCATATATGAATTTAAAATTACCACCATTCAAGAAAATTTAGAAATATAAAAGAAGCAAGAGGTAGAAAGAAAGTTACAAATGAGTAGAAAGTAATGGGGAAGGAAGAAAGGAAGGAAGGAAGGAAGGAAGGAAGAAAGGAAGGAAGAAAGGAAGGAAGGAAGGAAGGAAGGAAGGAAGGAAGGAAGGAAGGAAGGAAGGAAGAAAGAAAGAAGGAAGAAAGGAGGAAAAGAAAAAGAGGCAGGGAGAGAAGGAAGGAGGGAGGAAGGGAATAAGAAAAAAAAGTTCAGAAGAGGACATAATCAAAGATCAAATTTGTCCCTTCTGGTGTTGTTGATTTGTCATGTCTGACTCTTCATGGTCCCACTTGAGGCTTTCCAGTCAAAAATATTGATTTGCCGTTTTCTTCTCTAGTTCATTTTACAAATGAGCAAACTGAGGCAAACAGGTCTGTAACTAGCCCAGAATCACTCAGATAGTTATTGTCTATGGTCATATTTAAATGCAGGTCCTCCTGACTCCAGGTCTAGCACTCTATCTACAGAACCACCTAGTGACCCAAAGTATTCGTACTATTTTAAATTTAATATATTCTTTTTAAAAAGTGACCTGTATATAACAAGTTCACAGTTGCATAAGCACACCTCTTTTCTTTTCTCTTTGTATATTATAATGTTTATATTCATTACTTTTAGTTCAAAATATTTTAAAAGGTTTTAATACTAAATTAGCATAAAGTATAAAAAAATCAAATTTGAAAAATAGATACAAAAAAAAAAAAACCCTAGCAAGTAAGAACCTAAGATTTAACACATTTAGACACAACAGAGTTAAACTCTAAACTCTGACAAGAAAAGAAATATTTCAAGCTGCCAGATGTTCAGGAATCACTTACTCAGTGAAAATAATCAGGACATAGTGGACTTTTCAATGAGGACAAGGAACAATCAGAGAAACTAGAATGCAAAATCTGCAACCTTAAGAACAATGAGTTCTATACTTATAATTATTTGCTCAGCAGTTTAGTGTTCTTTATTAAGACAGATGTAGATAGTAAAGAAGTAAAAAGAGTTTGAAAAATTATAGAGGCATATCTACTACAAGGAAGTCTTGAAAAAAACAAATCAACCTTCAAGATTCACAAGGTAAGTATTTAAAACAACTTTCCCTAGAAATTTATGTAAGATATCTTGTAGAGACTCTGGATTTAAAGTCAGAGGAATAAAGTTCAGACCCAGCTAACCGTAGGAAAACAATTTAACTCTGAATGTCTCTATTTCCTCATCTTTAAAATGAAAGAGTAGAACAAAATGACCACTAAAGTCTACCAGAGCAGTCTTGATCCTGTAAAATCAAAATGTACCAATACTATAAAATGTGAAATTTGTCAAAGTACTGAATTATCTAAATCACTAAATGTTTTAGAAAAATATCTCAGAGAATCATGGGAGGGAGGGAAGAAGTCAGACCAGGTGATCTCAATACAAAGCTCAGATCATTAATGAAATGGACATTTAAGTTAAAGAAATTTGCATGATCATTCATATAGCACAAGAGAATTTTTGTTTAGAGTGATTTTAAAATCACTTCTTCTTCTTCTTCTTCTTTTTTTTTTAATACATGTCCAAACCATTATTTTGCTGTACAAAAAGAATCGGACTCCAAAATGTTGTACATTTAGCCTGTGAAGGAAATCAAAAATGCAGGCGGGCAAAAATATAGGGATTGGGAATTCAATGTAATGTTCTTAGTCATCTCCCAGAGTTCTTTCACTGGGTGTAGCTGGTTCAGTTCATTACTGCTCCATTGGAACTGATTTGGTTCATTTCATTGCTGAAGATGGCCAAATCCATCAGAAATGATCATCATATAGTATTGTTATTGAAGTATATAATGATCTCCTGGTCCTGCTCATTTCACTCAGCATCAGTTCATGTAAATCTCTCCAGGCCTTTCTGAAATCATCCTGCTGGTCATTTCTTTCTGAACAATAATATTCCATAATATTCATATACCACAATTTATTCAGCTATTCTCCAATTGATGGGCATCCACTCAGTTTCCAGTTTCTGGCCACTACAAAGAGGGCTGCCACAAACATTCTTGCACCTACAGGTCCCTTTTCCTTCTCTAGTATCTCTTTGGGGTATAAGCCCAGTAGTAACCCTGCTGGATCAAAAAGTAGGCACAGTTTGATAACTTTTTGATCATAGTTCCAAATTGCTCTCCAGAATGACTGGATGTATTCACAATTCCACCAACAATGTATTAGTGTTCCTATTTTCCCACATCCCCTCCAACATTCTGCATTATTTTTCCCTGTCATTCTACCAATCTGACAGGTGCGTAGTGGTACCAGAGTTGTCTTAATTTGCATTTCTCTGATTAATAATGACTTGGAGCATCTTTTCATATGGCTAGATATAGTTTCAATTTCTTCATCTGAGAATTGTCTGTTCATATCCCTTGACCATTTATCAATTGGAGAATGGCTTGTTTTTTTTATAAATTAGAAAAATCACTTCTTCTTGAAGAAGATATAAACTTTAGAAATTGTGATGTTAAATGTACTGTCTTCAATAAAACAAAAAAGTCATAAACTGAATTAAAAAGAATAGCCCATTAATGTAATAATTATGAAAGATAAGCTTAACATATAAAAAGCTCAATGAATTCATACTGAATGTAGTCTTAATTTTAGCATGTTAATGTCCAGTTTTGTAAAATAGGAAGTCTATTAATCACATTGAGTAAAGTTGAATTCAAATCATAAAGCATTAAAAATAATTCATAATTGACATACATTGAGATGACTTAAATACATTTTGAGGAAAAATGGAGAAAAGGAAGCTTAAGGTGTGGGATTGAGGGATATATGGGAAAGCTTACTCAAGTATTTGAAAAAGTGATGTATGAGAGGGCAACAAGGTAGTTCAGTGGAAAGAAGACTGACCCTGGAGTGAGGAGAACCTGAGTTCAAATGCAGGCTTTTATACTTATTAGCTGTGTGACCCGAGGCAAGTCATTTAACCCCAATTGCTTTACCCCCCTTACCCCAAAAAGAAAGAAAAATCATGTATGCAACATATTTAAGTTTTTTGCCTGAAAGCAGAGGTATCAGACATGGTGATCCATAGGTTTTGTGTGGCTCACAACACTCCCAAGTATAACCCCCCAAATATTAAAATGTAGTTATTAAAAATAAAACAATATGAATGCTACAGAATATTATTGTTTCATAAGAAAGATCAGCAGGGTGAGTTTAGAGAGACTTAGAGAGACTTATGTGAACTGATGCTGAGTGAAGTGAGCAGAATCAGGAGATCATTGTACATGGCAACAGCAAGATTATCAATTCTGATGGACATGGCTCTTATCATGTCCTGAATGAGATAATTAAGGCCAGTTCCAATGATCTTATGATGATGAGAGCCATCTGCACCCAGAGAGAGGACTGTTGGAACTGAGTGTGGATCACAACACAGCATTTATACTTCTTTTGTTGTTGTTTGCTTGAATTTTATTTTCTTTCCTCATTTTTTTTCCTTTTTGATCTGATTCTCCTTGTGCAGCAAGATAATTGTATGAATATATATGCCTATATTGGATTTACATATATTTTATCATATTTAACATATATTGGAATACTTGACATCTAAGAGAGAGAGTGGGTAGAAGGGGGGAAAATGGAACACAAGGTTTTCACATATATCCCCCAATGACGAAAGATCATTCTTTCATATGTTTTCAAAGTAAAAACTTCAATTAATAAAAGAGGAAAAAAAAAACAAATAAAGGAATGAATGATTAAACAACTGATACCATCAGCGGAGCCAAGATAGTGGAGAAGACACACACATCATCCTAAGCTCCCCTTCTACCCTCACTACTAATTACCAAATTCAGCCTCTGAAATAGTACTTAACTGGTGAAATCCACAAATACTGGGAGTACAACAAATTACCAGCCGAAGATAATCTGGAAGATTGCCACAAAAGGTTTGTCCTGATCAGTGGGAGCAGGACAGTGCAGACAGGGAGGAAGAACCAGAGGCTAGCATACTGAGTGAACCAGGACAGGAGCGGTCTCCAGGGGTAGAGAATTTGCAAGGATTCTACCACAGATTGGCTGCTCTGCTTTGGTTGCAAAGCAGTAGATCAGCAGAGAAGTTACACAAATACCAAAGATAGAGTGTACTCAAAAAATGCCAGAATTTAACAGGATCTGGCCACACCACCCAGCACCAGGAATGACTCAGCATGGAGCACAGCACAGCTGTGCAGCCACATTCTGCAACTTGGGGCTTTTGCCCACAGCAGCCACATTTCTGCACAGCAGGGGGATTCTGCTGGGGCAGCCAAACTTCTGCATAGGGTGGAGGAACTCTGCCTGGAGCAGTGCAGCAGGCTTCCCAGGGCAATGACACTTCCACTGTGGGGTTCTTCCCAGGACATTTCCTCAGCTCTGCCGCTCTTTGCAGCCCATTTGCAGGCTGTCTATCCCTGTTCTGTAGAGGAAGCTGGTAACCTCCTTGTTCTGAAGGCAGACCATAAAGGCTTTTTTAAAAAATGAGTAAAAAAACCAAACAAACTCTAACCATTGATAGCTTCTATACAGAAAGAGAGTAGATTTTCATAGCAGACAATCTCCAGAAAAAACTCCAAAGAGGGATGTAACTTGATCCCCATCACACAAGACTTTCCTAGAAGAAATTATTAAAAAATCTTAAAGAGAGCTAGAAGAAAAATGGAGAAAGGAAAGAGAAGCTCTGCAAGAGAGTACAGAAAAGGCATAAAACTCACTAAAAGAAAAATTTGATAAACTGGAAAAATAAAACAACTTCCTGAAATGTGAATTGGAAAAGGTAAAGAACTCCCAGGGAAACAAAATCTGTGAATTAGAAAAGATAAAGAACTCCCAGGAAAGTAGGATTTGTGAATTGAAAAAAGAAAATAACTCAATTAAAAAAATTAGTGAAATGGAAAAAAAATTCCATAGAGCAAAACAACTCATTTAAAAACTCAATTGGACATATACAAAAAGAAGTAAAAAAAAAAAAAAGCTAATGAAAATAACTCATTAAAAATCAGAACTGAACAAATAGAAATGAATGATTCATTGAGACATCAAGAATCAGTCAAGCAAAACCCCCCAAAAAAAAAGTTAAAAAAAAATGTTAAATATCTACTTGGAAAAACAACAGACCTGGAAAATCGATCTAGGAGAGACCATCTGAGGATTATTGGACTTCCTAAAAATTGTGATGAAAAAAAGAGCCTAGAAACTACCTTACAGGCAATCATCAAAGAGAACTGCCCAGATGTAATAGAATCAGAAGGCAAAATAGGCATTGAAAGAATTCATCAAACACCTTCTGAAAGAGACCCTAAAATAAAAACTGCAAGTAGTATTGTGGCTAAATTTCAGAACTATCAGGCTAAGGAAAAAATGTTACAAGCAGCCAGAAAAAAAAAACAAAACAACAACAACAACAATTCAAATACCAAGGTGCCCACAATAAGGATCACTCAGGATCTAGCTACTTCCACATTAAAGGATTGAAGGGCCTGGAATCTGATATTCCTAAAGGCAAAAGAACGTGGAATGCAGCCAAGAATAAACTACCCAGTTAAGCTGAGCATTTTCTTCCAGGGAAGAAGATGGACATTTAATGAAACAGGTGAATTCCATTTGTTTCTAATGAAAAAAACAGAGTTAAACAAAAAATTTGACCTCCAACCATAGGATTCAAGAGAAGCAGAAAAAGGTAAAAAGAACTCTTAAGAACTGTATTTCTGTTATGGACATACATAGAGAGTGCATGTATAATTTGATTTTACTGATATAATATAAACAAGGGAAGTAGAAGTGGAAAGGGGATAGTATCAGAAAAAGGGAAAAGGGGAGATAAAAAGGGGGAAATTACATCCCATGAAGAGGCAAAGGAAACCTATCATATCTGAGGAAATTTAGAGAGGGAGAGGAACATTGTGTGAATCTTATCTCATCAGATTTGGCTCAAAGAGAAAATAATAGACATATTTGGTTTACAGAGAAACTTCTCTAACATTAAAAAGTGGAAGAGGAAAAGGGAAAAGGGAAAGAGTAATAAGGGAAAGGTATAAGAAAGGGGAAGGGACTCAAAGGAGGTGGAGAGGGATTCTAAAGAGGGACAGCTGTGTGAGGCTAGTGGTGCCCATAAGTTTAATACTGGGGAGGGGGGTAAGGGGAGGTAAGAAAAAGAAAAGCATAATCTGAGGATAATAAGATGGCAGGAAATACAGAATTAGTAATTTTAATCATAAATCTGAATGGGATGAACTCTCCCATAAAGCAGAGGCAGACAGCAGACTAGATCAAAAGCAGAACCCTACAACATGTTGTTGTTTGGAAACACAAGTGAAGCATGGCGATACAAACAGAGTAAAGGTCAAAGGTTGGAACAGAATCTACTGTGCTTCAGGTGAAGTAAAAAAGCAGTGGTAGCCATCCTTATTTCAGATCAAGCAAAAATCAAAATTGATCAAATTAAATGAGATAAGGAAGAAAACTATATCTTGCTAAGGGTAGCACAAACAATGAAGCAATATCAATACTAAACATATGTGCACCAATGGTATAGCATCTAACTTCCTAAAGGAGAAGTTAAGAGAGTTGTAAAAAGAAACAGACAGCAAAACTATAATAGTAGGAGATCTCAACCTTGCACTCTCAGAATTAGATAAATCAAACCATAAAACATATAAAAAAGAAGTTAAAGAGGTAAATAGAATATTAGAAAAGTTAGGCATGATTTGGAAAAACCTGAATGGAGACAAAGGAATATACTTTCTTCTCGGCAGTTCATGGAATCTATACAACAATTGACCATGTATTAGGACATAAAAACCCCAAAATTAAATGCAGAAAGGCAGAAATAGTAAATGCATTCTTTTCAGCTCACAATGCAATAAAACTACATTCAACAAAAAGTTAGGGGTAAATAGACCAAAAAGTAATTGGAAACTAAATAATCTCATCCTAAAAAATGAATGGGTGAAACAACAAATCATAGACACAATTAAATAATTTCACCCAAGAGAATGACAACAATGAGACAACATACCAAAATTTGTGGGATACAGCCAAAGCAGTAATAAGGGGAAATTTTATATCTTTAGAGGCTTACTTGAATAAAATAGAGAAAGAGAAGATCAGTGAATTGGGCTTGCAACTTTAAAAGCTAGAAAAAGAGCAAATTAAACCCCCCAATCAAATACTAAACTTGAAATTCTAAAATTAAAAGGAGAAATTGATAAAATTGAAAATAAAAAAAAACTATTGAATTGATAAATAAAACTAAGAGTTGGTTTTATGAAAAAACCAATAAAATAGATAAACCTTTGGTAAATCTGATTAGAAAAAGGAAAGAGGAAAATCAAATTGTTAGTCTTAAAAATGAAAAGGAAGAACTTTCCACCAATGAAGAGGAAATTAGAGCAATAATTAGGAGTTATTTTGCACAACTTTATGCCAATAAACTTGATAACCTAAGTGAAATGGATGACTACCTTCAAAAACATAGACTTCCCAGATTAACAGAGGGGGAAGTAAATTGCTTAAATAGTCCCATGTTAGAAAAAGAAATAGAACAAGCTATTAATCAATTCCTTAAGAAAAAATCCCCAGGACCAAATGGATTTACATGTGAATTCTACCAAACATATAAAGAACAATCAACTCCAATGTTATATAAACTATTTGAAAAAATAGGGAATGAAGGACTCCTACCAAATTCCTTTTATCACACAGACATGGTACTGATACCTAAACCAGGTAGGTTGAAAACAGAGAAAGAAAATTATCAACCAATCTCCCTAATGAATATTGATATTAAAATCTTAAATGAAATATTAGCAAAAAGATTACAGAAAATCATGCCCAGGATAATACACCATGACCAAGTAGGATTTCTACCAGGAATGCAGGGGTGGTTCAATATTAGGAAAACTATGAGCATAATTGATTATATCAATAACCAAATTCACAAAAAACATGATCATCTCAATAGATGCAGAAAAAGCACTTGATAAAATCCAACATCCATTCCTATTTAAAACACTTGAGAGTATAGGAATAAATGGACTTTTTCTTAAAATAGTCAGTAGCATCTATTTAAAACCATCAGTAAGCATCATATGTAATGGGGATAAACTGAAACCATTCCATTAAAATCAGGAGTGAAACAAGGTTGCCCACTATCACCATTACTATTCAATATTGTATTAGAAATGCTAGCTTCAGCTATAAGAGTTGAGAAAGAGATTAAAGGAATTACAGTAGGTAATGAGGAAACCAAATTGTCACTTTTTGCAGATTATATGATGATATACTTAGAGAACCCCAGAGATTCTAGTAAAAAGCTATTAGAAATAACTCACAACTTTAGCAAAGTTGCAGGATACAAAATAAACCCACATAAATCATCAGCATTTTTATATATCACTAACAAAATCCAACAGAGTTACAAAGAGAAATTCCATTTACAGTAACTTCCAATAGTATAAAATATTTGGGAATCTATCAGCCAATGGAAACCCAGCAACTATATGAGCAAAATTACAAAACACTTTCCACACAAATAGATATAATCAGTTGGAAAAATATTAAATGCTCTTGGATAGGGTGAGCAAATATAGTAAAGATGACAATAGTACCTAAAGTAATCTATTTATTTTGTGCTATACCAATTAGACTCCAAAAAAACTATTTCAATGACTTAGCAATAGCTGTACCAGATCTAAAACTACATTATAAAGCAATACTCACCAAAACCATTTGATATTGGCTAAGAAATAGACTATTTGATCAGTGGAATAGGTTAGGTTCAGAGGACAAAATAGACAATAACTTTAATAATCTAGTGTTTGACAAACCCAAATACCCCAACTTTTGGGATAAGAAAAAAATTGCGGGGAAAATTGGAAATTAGTGTGGCAGAAACTAGGCATTGACCCATACTTAATACACCAAGATAAGGTAAAAATGGGTTCATGATCTAGGCATACAGAATGAGATTATAAATAAATTAGAAGAACAGAGGATAGTTTACCTCTCAGACCTATGGAGGAGGAAGGAATTTGTGACCAAAGAAGAACTAGAGATCATTATTGATCACAAAATAGAAAATTTTGATTATATTAAATTGAAAAACTGTTGCACAAACAAAACTAATACAGACAAAATTAGAAGGGAAACAATACACTGGGAAAACATCTTTACAATCAAAGGTTCTAATAAAGGCCTCATTTCCAAAATATATAGAGAATTGACTCTAATTTATAAGAAATCAACCAATTCTGCAATTGACAAATGGTCAAAGGATATGAACAATTTTCAGATGAAGAAATTGAAACTATTTCTAGCCATATGAAAATATGATCTAAGTCATTATTAATCAGAGAAATGCAAATGAAGACAACTCTGAAATACCACTACACACCTGTCAGATTGGCTAGGATGACAGGAAAAGATAATGCTGAATGCTGGAGGGGATGTGGGAAAACTGGGACACTGATACATTGTTGGTGGAATTGTGAATACATCCAGGCATTCTGGAGAATGATTTGGAACTATGCTCAAAAAATTATCAAACTGTGTATACCCTTTGATCCAGCAGTGTTACTTCTGGGGATTATATCCCAAAGAGATCTTAAAGAAGCAAAAGGGATCTAAATGTGCAAAAATCTTTGTGGCAGCCCTTGTTGTAGTGGCCAGAAACTGGAAATTGAATGGGTGCCCATCAATTGAAGAATGGCTGAATAAATTATGGTATATGAATGTTATGGAATGTTATTGTTCTATAAGAAATGATTAGCAGGATTATTTCAAAAAGGCCTGAAGAGACTTACATGAACTGATGCTGAGTAAAATGAACAGGCCAGAAGATCATTATATCCTTTAACAACAATACTATATGATGATCAGTTCTGATAGACATGGCCATCTTCAGCAATGAGATGAACCAAATCAGTTCCAATAGAGCAGTTCCAAAATGAGTTGAACCAGCTACACCCAGCAAAAGATCTCTGGGAAATGAGTATGAACCACTGCATAGTGTTTCCAATCCCTCTGTTTTGGTCTGCTTGTATTTTTGATTTCCTTCACAGGTTAATTTTATATTATTTCAAAGTCCAATTCTTCTTTTGCAGCAAAATAACTGTATGGATATATATACATATATTGTATTTAACATATACTTTAACATATCTTGCATGTATTGGTGTATCTGCCATCTGGGGGAGTGGGTGGGGGGAAGTAGGGGAAAAGTTGGAACACAAAGTTTTGCAATTGTCAATGCTGAAAAATTATCCATGCATATATCTTATAAATAAAAAGCTATAATTAAAAAATATTAATAATAATAAAAAGAACTGCTATATAAAAAACCAGATACCATCATATTTTAAAACTAAGTCAGTATGTGACCCACAGAGATCCTTATATGTAAACTAGTGGTCTCAGTTTTTATTTGAATTATATCATTGCTTTAAAGGAAAGTTAGACTTGACCATTTCTGCCTTCCTCCTCCAATATTTCTAGTGTTTTTTAAAAATTTATTTACATAGCCTCACTTCTCTCTTGGTCCAGTCCTGACTCTCAGAATTTTTTTGCCCACCCTTTTATTTCCATCTTCTCATTCTACAAAATATCTTCACCAATCCATCCTAGTAGCCTTTTCACCCAGAAAATGACTCAGCTCATGAAGTGCCTTTCTCCAATTGGTCAATTTCTTTCAGAGCCTCCATTTTAAGAAAATGGTCACGTCAGATTTGTTCACTCCTCTCCTTTTCCCGGAATTTAACTCCTGACTCTTTAGACTTCTGTCTCCATCATTCTCTGTTAAGGGGTACCCTCTTATCCCCTCTTATCCCCTACAATCCTCTATATTTTGGCTTTCTTTTACATGTCATCTTTACTTACTACATTTGAAGCAGATGGAAAATACGGCAATAGGTCTTTGACAGATAGGCTACAAGACCAAGGAGTAGCAAATTCAGGACTGCATCATCACTGTATCACATCAAGATATTACAGCAGGAACAGACATTTGAAACCTAATGAAGAAGTGTTATCATTTTAGAATTCAGATTGGCTCCCCCAATCACTTCTTACCTCTAACTATGAGTCTTCTGGGAATTTTCTCCTTTGCTCACAAATGCATGAATCTGTTAGAGAAGGTATCCATTTTTTGTATGATGATGCTGAAAAGTCCATTGCTTATTTCCTTTCTGTTTATTTTGTCTCAATTAAATATTCAATTTGATTTATTGTTTAGTGTTGAATAAAAGAATAAATGTCTATGAGATCCATTTTGTATCCATAAATGAGGCTGCTAGTGCATCAATATTACAGAGCTTTGCAGATCTTACAGTATTCTATAAATGTTAACTATTATTATTCTTATGAATAAGCAAGCCTTTGTAAAAAATACAACTACATAGAGAGAGGATATGGCATTAAGGCATCTAGAAGCAGTGAAAAGGATAAAGGTAGCTTTGAGGAATAATTTAATGTTTACTTATACTTGAATGCTGTTTGCACTTGGGAGGGTAGCCAATACATTATTTGCTATTCCTAATATGCTTTTATGCAATTTCTACAAAGAAGC
Source organism: Antechinus flavipes (assembly GCF_016432865.1). Taxonomy (NCBI): domain Eukaryota; kingdom Metazoa; phylum Chordata; class Mammalia; order Dasyuromorphia; family Dasyuridae; genus Antechinus; species Antechinus flavipes. The sequence continues at coordinate 70,779,156 of NC_067401.1, read as the reverse complement.
CAAAATATTTTAGAAACCCTTATATAATTGTTATCCTTAGAAAACCTTTGCAACTTGTTACAGTTTAGTATTGCTAATAATAATCTAATTGGGTACTCCCTAATCCAGGCATGTTTTAATAGAATACTAAAGGACAAGAGATGGTTGCTACTGTTTTTACTTATAGATGAGAAGAAATGAGTTTTGACTCATCGCTATTTATCTCATCCTTGTATCCAGGGATACTACAAAAGTAATTTTATATAAATGCTGTCCATATTTACATGACAAAATCTGGTCCATCTCTAACACATAAATCAGAGACAACAAACTTTAGTTATGACATGTATGCTCCTTAGTAGACATGGCTCAGTGTGTTTTTTCCTTTTTCTGCAGTTGTAGAATAGATTTCTTAGTGTATGAATTGTTTTCCCCCTCCCCAAAATACACCCAAATCATGCTAGTGCCTTTCCCCTGAGAATACTTCCAACTTGCACTCTCTATATCTTTTGTGTACAAAATTGTTTATTGTTCTCTACATTGTAATTATGATTGTCTGAAGAAAATAACTCCTTAAACAGTAGAATAAACCAGATGGAAAAAGAAAAACAAAAGATAATTGAAGAAAATCACATTAAAACTAGAACAGGGTAAATGGAAACTAATGATTTTGTGAGACAGCAAGAATCAGTCAAACAAAGTTAAAAGAATGTAAAAAAATGGAAGAAAACATGAAATACCTCATTGGCAAAATAGCCGACTTGGAAAATAGATCCAGAAGAGACAATTTAAAAATTACTGGCCTACCTGAAGGCCATAACCAAAAAGAGAGACTTGATAGCATTCTACAAAAGGTCATTAAGGAAAACTGCCCCAATATTCTAGAAACAGAGGGGAAAATACTCATTGAGAGAATCCATTTATCACCTTTGGAAAGAGATCTCCACTAGGAGCATTGTTTGCAAAACTCCAAAACTATAATCTTAAAGAAAAAATATAGCAAACTGCCAGACAAAAACAATTCAAATATCAAGGAGCTATAGTCAGGATTATCCAGGATCTGGCATTTTCTACAATAAAGGATCAGAAGGCCTGGAATACCATATTCCAGAAGGCAAAGGACCTGGGGGTTAACTACTCAACAAGATTAAGCATCATTGTTCAGAAGAGGAGATGGATCTTCAGTGAAGTAAGAGACTTTTAATCATTTCTATTGAAAAAAATAGAACTAAACAGAAAATCTACAAATACAGTATCATTAGAGAGATTGCTCTGTAATTTTCTTTCTCTGTTTTGGTCCTTCCTAGTTTAAGTATCAGTGCTATATCTGTGTCATAGAAAGAATTTGGCAGTACTCCTTCTTTACCTATTTTTCCAAATATTTTACATAGTATTGGAATTAATTATTATTTATATGTTTGGTAGAATTCACTTGTGGATCTATCTGCCCCTGGAGATTTTTTCTTAGAGACTTCATTAATGACTTGTTAAATTTCTTTTTCTAACGTGGGACTACTTAATTATTTTATTTTATTTTCTGTTAACTTGGGAAATTAAATTTATATTTTTGTAAATATTCATCCATTTCAGTTACATTGTCAACTTGCTGCCATACAGTTGGGCAAAATAGCTCCTAATTATTGCTTTTTCATTAGTGGTAATTTCAGTCCTTTAATTTTTGATGCTGGTGATTTGTTTTTTTTCTTTCCTTTTTCTGATAAGATTAACTAAAAATTTATCTTTTTTATTTTGTTTTGTTTTTTAATAAAAGCAACTTAGTTTTATTTATTAGTTCAGTAGTTTTCTTAGTTTCCATTTTATTAATCTCTCTTTCTCCTCCTCCTTCTTTATAGGATTAGATAAATTTCTATACCCGACTGAATGATTAAGGTATTCCCTTTTAGATCCAGAATTGATAAGATTAAGTTTCGGAGAATGCTTGCCCTTCTCCCTTTTCCCCCTTAATTAGGATAGGTCTTGTGAGTCACTTGGTATCACATTATATCTCCCCTTTCCTTTTTTTCAATTACAGATCTTTTTCCATCCCTTAATGTTATCGCATCAATGTTCATTCACAACTATATCCTCAGCCCATGTGATGCCCCTCTTTGTCTGCCTCAGTGACAGACATAGTTCTCAAAAATTACAGACATTATACATCCAGCCATTCTGGAGAGCAATTTGGAACTATGCTCAAAAAGTTATCAAACTGTGCATACCCTTTGATCCAGCAGGGTTACTACTGGGCTTATATCCCAAAGAGATTTTAAAGAAGGGAAAGGGACCTATATGTGCAAGAATGTTTGTGGCAGCTCTGTTTGTAGTGGCCAGAAACTGGAAACTGAGTGGATGCCCATCAATTGGAGAATGGCTGAATAAATTGTAGTATACGAATATTATGGAATATTATTGTTCTGTAAGAAATGATCAGCAGGAGAATTTCAGAAAGGCCTGGAGAGACTTACATGAACTGATGCTGAGTGAAATGAGCAGGACCAGGAGATCATTATATACTTCAACAACAATACTATATGATGATCAATTCTGATGGGATGTGGCCCTCTTCAACAATGAGATGAACCAAATTGGTTCCAATAGAGCAGTAATGAACTGAACCAGCAAAAGAACTCTGAGAAATGACTATGAACCACTACATAGAATTCCCAATCCCTCTATTTTTGTCTACCTGCATTTTTGATTTCCTTCATAGGCTAATTGTATACTATTTCAAAGTCCAATTATTTTTGTACAGCAAAAAAACTGTTTGGACATGTATACATATAATGTATTTAACATATACTTTAACATATTTAACATGTATTGGTCAACCTGCCATCTGGGGGAAAAAGGTAGGGGGAAGGAGGGGAAAAGCTGGAACAAAGGGTTTTACAATTGTCCATGCTGAAAAATTACCCATGCATATATCTTGTAAATAAAAAGCTACAATAAAAAAATTACATTGTTTCCCCATCGAGGGATGTAAACAGCTTATCCTTTAATATATATATTTTCCCCTGTTTACCTTTCTATGGTTGAGCTATATTGAGTAGCTGACCCTAATGCCATTTTGATCTTTATTGCAAATGTCTTACAACAACATTGGAAACATCATGCTAAAAAGCAAGGGAGCAAGCACACAATCCTGTTACTCTCCATTAGTGACTGGGAAAGCTTGAGAATATTGTCCATTATCCAGAACTTAGGCAAGCATGCTGACATGAAACTGATGTACAATACTGCTGAACTTCTCCATGCAACCAAAATTTGCCAAAATTTCCCATAAGCCTTCATGACTGACAGTGAAAAAAAGCCTTGGCTAGATTGATGAACATTCTTTATAGACTTCTGTTCTGCTCCTGGCATTTCTCTTAGAGTTGTTAAGCAGCAAACAATATATTGATTGTTCCTTAGCCTTTCTAAATCCATACTGACTCTCAGGTAGATGAACATATCAGGTAAAGGATCAACCTATTAAGGAGGAGTCTGCCAAGAATCCTGCCATCAGTAATTAAGAAAGAGTGTTCCAACTTTTGTTTCTCACATGACAACCTATTTCCCTTTTTTTTTATAGTGATGGGAAATGAAATCCAGAAAATTTCAATTAGCTTTTGTATGAGTGATGGACCTCCTGCCTCGTAAATCTTACCTGGAATAGAATCAGTACCAGGCATTTTGTCACATGAGGGGTGCATAATGACATTCAAAATCTTTTCTTCAGTTGAAAATTCAGCTAGAAAAGGTTTAAATTAAATCTGAGGTATACAGCCAATGTCTTCATCATTAATTGATGACATTCTATTGAGAATATTTTAGAAGTGTTCAGCCCATCTCTCCATGACTGTGTTTTTATCACTAATCAATCTGGCAAAAATTAGTTCCAAATAATTGAGATGCAACATATGGCTTTGACCCATAAATAAGCATCATAAAAATGATTTGGATTGTTACTATCAGCATAAAACTGAATTTCATCCACTCACTTGTTGAGCCAGGAATCCTGCATCTCTCTTAAGTTCCACTTGAACTTTATTTTTGATGGAGTTAAATGCTACCTTCTTAAATGCAGAGAAATTATCCTGCTGATAAACCCTATGAAGTTCTTGTTTTGTTTTGTTTTTTTTTATTTAGTAGCATCTGAATTTACCTATAATTTTTTCTTATCAATCTTGATAACTTTGCTGGATGATATACATAATTGTGATGCTGTATATCAAATTTCTGAAAGCTGCCCACTCATTTTCTGCACCACAGTTTCTGAACATGTGTTAGCTTAGTTTTCCCTCCAAGTTAGCAAGAAATTGTGCCTTCTCAGAGAAGTACGCTAATCAGTTGACATGTAGTTTTCTGATAATTGTCTTTCCCTTGGTTGAATGTGAACATTTAACTTGAAATGGATAAGACTATGATCGGTCCAGCACTCTGTGCCATACATCATTTTCATATCCTGTTTCTCTCTTTTCCTTACAATAACATAGTCTATTAAATGTCAATATTTACTGTGAGGGTGCAGCCTTGAAGTTTTATTGTATTTATATAAAATACAATAAGAATAAGAAATAAGAAGATAGTGTTGGTGGTAAGGTTATAAAGTGCACATGTCTTCAGTAATAGGTGATCATTGCTTTTGACTCCTTTCCTCCCAAAAACTTGCTGCCATTTCTCATAATCTACATCTACTCTGGCATTAAAGAACCCAGAATTATAAGCTTATCACCTTTTAATACATTGGTGATGAGGGTCTCCAAGTCTTCATAATTATTTTTCTTTGGTCCCATCAGGGTTCATCATAGTGGAAGCATATGCACAGATGATGGTAGCATGGGAGCTTTCCTGAAAGTGGCAATTTCCTTGATATGAGCCAGTCACCTATTTTGGTAAGTATAGAAGCTTGTTGACTGGATTAAGTTTTTTTTTTTTATTTCAAAATAGAAAAAGAAAAAAATATTACCTTGTGCACAGCAGAACATGAGATGATTCATAAATGAGATAATAAATCTCCATTTCAAGAAAGCCTATATAATAAAATAGTATACATTTTGTTCAGAGTTATACATGTTTTCTTTGCTTCCTTATGTTTCTTTTGCTCTTTTGTGCATATTTGCACATTTTTTCCCTTTTCCACCCCATTATAACTACCTCAAGAAAGCTATATTTAAGCACCAATATAGTTATATATACATACATATATGCCTATATACATACAGATATGTATATGCATACATACATACACATAGATATATCTATGACAATACACACATATACACATGTACAATCATATTCATCTGTGTAAGTCCATATTATGCTTATTTATCCTGTTTCTCAGAAGATGGATAACATCATTCTTCATTAGTCCAAGTCTCTATATTTTTCTAAATCCATCAACTCATCATTTTCTACATCACAGCAATATCCCATCTTTATACTATCAAGTTATTTGAAATAGTTTAAAACAATGTTGATTGATATGGCTAGAATATAATGTTATTTCTTTACTTTTTAAATGAAATCTGTTTTAGCTTTATTTTTGAGATTAATGATTACTAGCCCTGATTTTTTTCTAAGTTCTACTCTTGATCATTGCTGTATTTGTGTATATATCTCTTAATTATTATCCCTTCTGATCCCTCTGCTTTACTTCATTTTTTAAGTTAGAATTGTCATTTTTTATCATGAGCTAATGCTCAGCCTACTCATGAGCAATAGATATATTTCCAGTTGTTTAAATATGACTTTATTTATGTGAAAAGTGTTTTGTAATTGTCCTATGTTTGTTTTGGCAGGTAGACACCCAAATATTTTATTTTTTATACAGATATTTTTAATAAAATTTCTCTTTCTATCTCTTGCTGCTGGGCTTTGTCAGTAATATATAAAAATGTTGATGATTTGTGTGGGTTTATTTTATATCCTGCAACTTTGCCAAAGTTGTGAATCATTTCAAGTGGGTTATTGGACGTTTCCCTAGGACTCTAAGTATACCATCACATCATCTGCAAAGAATGATAGTTTTATCTCTTCATTGCTTATTCTAATTCCTTTAATTAATTTTTCTTTTCTTATCACTAAAGCTAACATTTCTAGCACAATATTGAATTATCATGGTAATAATGGGTATCCTTGTTTCATCCCTAATGTCACTGGGAATGCATCCAGAATCCTGTTACAAATAATGCTTAGTGATGGTTTTAGATAGATGCTGCTTAACATTTAAGGAAAACTCCCTTTATTCCTATGCTTTCTAGTGTTTTATTGGAAATGGGTGCCATATTTTGTCAAAAAGCTTTTTCTGTATCTATTGAGACTATCATGTAATTTCTGTTGGTTTTGTTATTGATATGGTCGATTATGGCAATAGTTTTCTTGATATTGAAGCAGCCCTGCATTCGTGGTACAAATTCTACTTAGTCATAGTGTATTATCTTGTTGATAAATTGTTGTACTCTCTTTGTTAATAATTTATGTAAATTTTTTTGCATCAATATTCATTAGGGACATTGTTTTGTAATTTTCTTTCTATATTTTGGCTCTTTCTGGTTTAGATATCAGTGCCATACTTGTGTCATGGAAGGAATTTAAAAAGACTCCTTCTTTATCATTTTTCCAAATAGTTGACATAATTATGGAATTAATTTTTCTTTAAATGTCTCATAGAATTCACTTGTAAATCCATCTGGCCCTGCAGATTTTTTCTTAGGAAGTTCATTGATGGTTTGTTCTATTATTTTTTCTAAGATGGGACTATTTAAATAACTTATTTCCTCTTCTGTAAATGTGGGCAATTTATATTTTTGTAAATATTCATTCGTTCCTATTAATTAATTAAGGGTTTTTAATTTGTTATCTTTCTAGATTTTTTAGTTGCATGCCCAATTCATTAATCTCCTCTTTTTCTATTTTATTCGCATAACTATTTAGAGATATAAAATTTCCCATAAGAACTGCTTTGGCTGCATCCCACAGGTTTTGGGTTGCTGTCTCATTCTTATGATGATGAAATTATTGATTGTTTTCATGATTAGTTGCTTGACCCACTCATTCTTTAGAATTAGATTATTTACTTTCCAATTGATTTTTGCTCTATCTTTCCCTTCCCTTTTATTGCATATAATTTTTATTGCACTATGGTCTGAAAAGAAAAATTTTATTATTTCTGCCTTTTTGTATTTGGCTGTGAGGTTTTTATTCCCTAATACATGGTCAGTTTTTGTGTAGGTACCATGTACTGTTGAGCAAAAAGAAATATCCCTTTCTGTCCCTATTCAATTTTTTTTCAGCAGTCTATCATATCTAAATTTTCTAATATTCTATTAACCTCCCTCATTTCTTTCTTTTTATTTAGTGATTAGATTTATCTAATTCTGAGAGGAAGAGGCTGAGGTCCCCCACTAGAGTAGTTTTGCTATTTATTCCTGTAATTGGTTTAACTTCTCTAAGAATTTGGATGCTGTGCCACTTGATAAATATACATTTAGTATCAATACTATGTCATTGTGTATGATAATTTTAACAAAATATAGTTTCCTTCCTTAAGTCTTTTAATTAGATCTATTTTCACTTTTGCTTTATCTGAGATCAGATTTGATGCCCTGCTTTCTTTTGCTTTTGTTGAAGCAAAATAAATCCTGCTCCAGCTTTTTACTTGTATTCTCTCTCTCTCTCTCTCTCTCTCTCTCTATATATATATATATATATATATATATATATATATATATCTGTTTCAAATGTATTTCTTGTAATCAACATATTGTAGGATATTTTTTAAGCCACTGTGCTATTCCCTTCTATTTTATAGAAGAGTTCATCCCATTCTCATTTACAATTATGATTATCAACTTTATATTAACCTCCATCTATTTTTCCCCTGTATAGATTTTTGTTCTCTTTTCACCTGACTCTCTTTGGTAGTGTTTTCTTTTTATCCACCCTACCCTCAATGTGCCCTCCTAATATCACTATTACCTTCTCTTACCCCTTTCTTCTACTGTTTCTGCTTTTCCTTCTATCTAGCCTCTTCCTTTTTTTCCCATTTCTCCTTCTACTTCCTTACTGGGTAAGAAATTTCTATAGCCAACAGAGAGAATATATTATTCCCTTTTTAAGCCAAAACTGAAAATCAGGCTTCATCCCCCTTCCTTCTTTTCCTCTATTGTAATGGGTCCTTTATACCTCTTCATGTGATCTAATTTGTACCATTTTATTTCCCTTTACTCTTTTTCCATCCCTTAATGACTTTGTCTTTGACATCATCACATCAGAGTCCATTTATATTCACACCCTCTGTCCATGTATGTCTCCTCTAACGGCCTCTAACAGATACAGGTCTCAAGAAATAGAGATATCATTTTCCCATCTAGGGATATGAACTGTTTAACTTTTAATATATGGCTTTAATTTCATCATCTGAAAATTGTCTGGTCATATCCTGTGACCATCTATCAATTGGGCAATGACTTGTATTATAAATTTGACGAAGTTCTTTATATATTTTAGAAATGAGACCTTGATTAGAAACACTGGCTATAAAATTTTCCCAGCTTTGAATTTCTCTTTTAATTTTGTTTCTGTTGGTTTTGTTTGTGCAATTTTTTTTAATTTAATGTAATCAAAGATGATCATTTTGCCTTTCATACCTTTCATAATGTTATCTAGTTTTTCTTTGGTCATAAATTCCTTCCTTCTCCAAAGATGTGATAGGTAAATTTGCTGCTCTACTAATTTTTTTATTGTATCATCCTTTATGCCCAAATCATGTTCCCATTTTGACCTTATTTTGGTATGGGGTATGAGATGTAGGTCTATGGTAAGTTACTGACATATTATTTTCCAGTTTTCCTACCAATTTTTTGTAAAAAAAAAAAAAGTGAGTTCTTATTTCAGAATCTGGAGTCTGGGGATTTATCAAATACTAGATTGCTGTAAGCTTTGATTATTATGTCATATGTATCTAATCTATTGCACTGATCCACGATTCTATTTCTTAGCCAGTCCAAATGGTTTTAATGAGTGCTACTTTATAATATAGTTTTAGGTTTAGTACTGCTAAGCCACCATCCTTTGTATTTTTTTTTTCATTAATTCCCTTAATATTCTTGATGTTTTGTTCTTTTAGATGAAATTTGTTATTATTTTTCTAGTTTTATAAAATAATATTTTGGCAGTATGATTAGTGTGGTACTGAACAAGTAGAATAATTTTGGTAGAATTGTAATTTTTATTATATTAGCTTGGCCTCCCTATGAGCAATTGATATTTTTCCAGTTGTTTAGATCTGATTTTATTTGTGTGAGAAGTGTTTTGTAATTGTATTTATAAGTACTATATAGTGCTTATTTTTGTCTTGGCAGGTAGACCCCAAGTATTTTATTTTGTCTACAGTAATTTTAAATGAAATTTCTTTTTCTATCTCTTATGGCTGGGCTTTGTCAGTAACATGTAGAAATGCTAATGACTTCTATAGGTTTATTTCACATCCTGCAACTTTCCTAAAACTGTGAATTGTTTCCCATAGGTTTTTAGATGATTTTATAGGATTCTCTAAATATATCATCATGTCATCTGAAAAGACTGGTAGTTTTATTTCTTCATTACCTATTCTAATTCCTTTAATTTCTTTTTCTTTTCTTATTACTCAAGCTAACATTTCTAGTACAATGTTGAATAATAGTGGTAACAATGGCATGCTTGTTTCAGCCCTGATCTTATTGGGAATGCTTCCAGTTTTTCTCCATTACAAATAATGCTTGCTGTAGGTTTTAGATAGATACTGTTTATTATTTTAACGAAAGTCCCCATTATCCCTATGCTCTCTAGTGTTTTTAATAATAAGAGGTGCAGTATTTTGTAAATAGCTTTTTCTACATTTATTGAGATTATCATATGATTTCTGTTGGTTTTGTTATTGATATGATCGATTATGGTAACAGTTTTCCTATTATTGAACCAGCCCTGTGTTCCAGGTTTAATTCCCACTTGGTCATAGTATATTATCTTGTTGATAACTTGCTGTAATATCTTTGTTAATATTTTATTTAAAATTTTTGCATCAATATTCATTAGGGAGATTCATCTGTAATGTTCATTCTTTGTTTTGGCTATTCATGGTTTAGATATCAGTACCGTGCTTGTGTCACAGAAAAAGTTTGGCAGGACTTCTTTACCTATTTTTTTCTAAATAGTTTATATAGTATTGAAATTAATTGTTCTTTTAGAATTAGAATTAGGGTGATTGAAAGAATTCATCAATATCTCTGGAAGGAGATCCCACAAGGAAAACCCCAAGGAACATTGTTGTGAAACTTCAATCAATGAGAAAGAAAGTAAAATGCAAACAAACAAAAACAAAAAAAGAGAAAATACTATGTTGTCATCCACATTCAGTCTCTATAGTCCCTACTCTGGGTGCAGATGGTTCTCTCCATCACAAGTATATTGAAATTGGCATGAATCACCTCATTATTGAAAAGATCTAAGTCCATCAGAGTTGATCATCACATAATCTTGTGCTATGTTCTTGTTGCTTGGTTCTACTCAATTCATCTTGTACCACTTCATGTAAGTCTCTCCAGGTCTCTCTGAAATCATCCTGTTCATTATTTCTTATAGAGCAAAAATATTCCATAATGTTCATATACCATAATTTATTTATCATTCTCCAACTGAAGGGCATCCACTCAGTTTTCAGTTTCTTGCTACTACAAAAAGGGCTGCTACACACATTTTTCATATGGGCCTTTTTATCTTTTTCATGATCTCATTGGGATACAGACTCAGCACAGATACTGCTTGATCAAAGGGTATGTACAGTTTGATAGCCTTTTGAGCATTGTTCCAAATGGCTGTCCAGATTGAGTGCATGAGTTCACAACACCATCAATATATTAGTGAACCAGTTTTCCTACATCTCCAATACTTATCATTATCTTTTCCTGTCATCTTAGTCAATCTGAGAGATGTAAGAATTGTCTTAATTTGCATTTTTCTAATCAACAGTGATTTAGAGCATTTTTTTGTATAACTAGAAATGGCTTTAATTTCTTCATTTGAAAATTGTCTGTTCATATCCTTTGACTATTTATCAGTTAGAGAATGACTTGTGTTCTTATAAATTCCAACCAATTCTCTATATATTTTAGAAATAATGGCCAAATGTAAGTTTTAAGGAATTCTTTTCTTCAATCAACTTTTGTACTTCCCTTTCCAAGCTGTTGACTTTCTTGCATACCTCTTGTTTCTTTTCCCAATTTTTCTTCTTTCTTATTTGACTTTTAAAATCATTTATGAGCACTTCCAAGCAGCCTCTTTGTGTTTGAGACCAATTCATATCACTCTTTGAGATTTCTACTGTAGACATTTTGTCCTTGTCTGAGTGTTCTCTGTCTTTATAATAGCTTTCTATGGTTAAGGTTCCTTTCTGTTTCTTGCTTGTTGTTTTTATCTTTTTCTTTTTCTCTCCTACTTTGTGACTTTTATGATTGAGCTTTGCTCCTGGAGTACAGGGGCACTATCCAAGCTTCTTGTGCAGTTCTGAGCCTTGGCTTTGAGCACAAGGGCTTCTTGTGTTTGGTGTCTTGCTCACAGCGTGGGTTAGCCCTGCCTATTTTCATCAGGCAATAGCCTGATTGGAAATTTTCTTCTGTGCTGGAACTGGGTCTCAGTTGCTGATCTCCTTTGATTAAGACTCTCTCACTGGCTTTCCCAACACTGTCTGAGCTAGACTAAATACCCCTTTCATCTCTCCCTTGCACCATGCCCTCCAATCTGCTTCTGCACTCACCTCATGTATGTTGCTTCCTTCTCACCTACGCCCATATTTCAGCATCATGGCTACATGTGGCTACATGGGTCACCTTATCAGGTGAGATTCCCTTAATTTTCCCCAGATGTGGACTTCCCATGCTGTCTGGCAGATGAAAGTTCCTGTAGCTGGGACCAAATCTATCTCCCAATCCCAGAACTCACTGCTTGCTATTTCAGCAGAATTAGCATGGAGGTATTTATACTTCATATGGGTCAAACCCCAGTCCTGGTGTCTTTTTTTTTATCTCCTAATGTCCTAGGAAGACTACTGTTTTTTTGCCAACTGTTATTTGTTTTTAACCTCTTTATGCTTGCCCTGAGCCAGAGTTTTGTCTTGTCTGGAATTTTCTACTTTCTTCTCCAAATCCTCTCAAATAGATTAGTTTTGATTACAAAACTATGCCAGCTTCACAGCACTCCTCAACACACCAATCACTTCAGAAAAACTTGTATCTAGCTCCAACTTTAGCAAGCTGGCCATCATTTGCCAGCCTTTCACCTGGGGCTCTTATTTGTATGTGATACCTGGTAAGTTCTAGTGCAACAAGATTTATTCATCTTCTAACTCCACTAGATTTTGTATTATACATAGTGTGTGCACATTCCGTGTATTGATCGTTGAATGGAATCATCTCTGAAAAAGTTATTGTATGTTTTTTGGTGTTTTGACCACAAGATAGGATACCACAACAAATAGGGCAAGTTGGGTGAATCAGATGATTTTTAGGATACTTTTTCTAACCCTTCCTTATGCCAGGAAGTGAGTACTGTGGTCACAAAAAAAGTCTATTTATCTAAGCTGCTGAATCCCACTGTTTCTTCAGTCCAATTAGAAGTTGATCCTATGGCTTGAGCCATCTGTGAATGGGACTGTGACTACAGTTCCCAGGGTATCTACCCTATTGTTTCATCACTTGCCTGTCATGCCAGGACTTTGAGGTAGGTAAAAATGGCAAAATAGCATCGTGATATCTTTTGACTTGTGCATAAATTGGATTTAAATGAGGCATAATTATCTGAAGTTGTCAGTCTTAGTCTCTCTTTCAAATTGGAATTCAGTGTCAAGACAAAAGTCAAGACTAGTGATGACAGCTCAATATGCAGTGAGTGACCTTGGCATGTTTTATTTCTAACCAAACCTTAAGCACTTCATAGCGACCTGCTTTAGCTGCTTTCATGGCCCTTGGAACAAAATGTCCTTATCTGCCCATTTTGTCATGGGAAGTCTTTGCATGCTTGAGGTAAATAATTCCTAATTCACCAAAGAGTCTGAGATCCCTTGGTTACCCTCAATCTAATTTAGGCAGTCCACTAAAGCAATTTACCTGGACTGGCCATTCAAAGTCTAAGTGATAATTAAGTGAATCAGGTAGACATTAAAGGTGGAAATCAGCCCTGAAATATCTCATCAGCCCTAACACCAGAAGTACTAATTTTTTTTGAGCATCTTATACCTGCTATAAGAGAAGAGAGAAGAATGAGATAGGTTAATAATGTAGCAAAAGGAATAGTGAAATAAGATTTAGCTCAATAGATACATGGGGCATAAAATATCTCTAAACATAGTTTTTTAGTTGAAGTACACTTTCATGGTGCCTTTTCTAGCTGGACCTGTCTCCCAGCTCCTTTTTCCTGCTAAAGAACTCAGTAATCTTGTACTTACCTCTGTATTTCTTTTGCATTATGGCTATCCTTCTAGGTACTTTATTACACACAATCCCTTATAATCTCTTTTATCCCATCAAAATTCTAATTTCTTTTTTTTTTTTTTTGCTGAGGCAATTGGGGTTAATGACTTGCCCAGGATCACATAGCTAGGAAGTGTTAAGTGTCTGAGGCTGGATTTGAACTTAGGTCCTCTTGACTTCAGAGCTGGTGCTCTATTCGCTGTGCCACCTAGCTGCCCCCAAAATTCTAATTTCTAATACTAGGTTTTAGAAAGACCGTGACTAAATGCGATTGTGTTTTTTTCTGAAAATGTAGTAGTTTTTCTATGCTATTTATTTTTTTCTCTAAAATGACTTATCCAGATGTCATGGCTAGTAAGAGTCTGAGGCAGGATTTGAATTAAGGCTCCAAACATGGCATTAGGCCTCTGGCTAGAGACCAGGTAAAGAGGACTTAAAACTCATAGACTTACAGAATGTCAAACAACCAAGAGCAACACAATGGGACCCATGAGAGGACATCAGATGCTTGGCAACATCATAAGAGTGTTTCCTTTGGAGATTCAATGCTCCTTCCATCTAGGTGCCTTGGATACCTGTGAGAAGTAGACAGATGTTCCTGATTGAAATCAGAACCCATCTTAGCTCTTACTGGTTCTGCAACCATGGGCCAAATCAGTTGACCTTTCTGGGTCTCAGTTTTTCACTCCCAAAATGGAAAGTTGTCCTAATGACCTTTAGATTCCCTTTCCAATTTTAAATCTGTATATGAACTATATTGCCTCAAAACACATGATCTCTCTGTAAGGAGCCTGAGAAAACTAATTTGAGTTTTATTTTCCACTGCATAAGGAAATATCATATTGTATCCATTAACTTGGAGGGTGCTAGGTGACTCAATGAATACAGCATGGGACTGAAGTCAGGAAGACCTGGCTTCAAATCCAGCCCACTTACTAGCTGTATGATCCTGGGCAAGTCTGTTCACCTTATGGCACTGGAGAAAGAGAGAGCAAAAGTACTCTAATATCCTTGTCAAGAAAACTTCCCAGACAGTACTGGGCATACTGTGGCCTTTGGGATCATGAAGAATTAGACAAAACTAAATAATAACAAGCCACTGAATGTTTTTTTAATATGAAAGTAAAGTATCTTTAAAGGAATTCTGTCTTTTCTGTTCTTTTCTTTCTTTTTTTTTGAAAAATATGCTCTTTTCTTAACATTGCACACTGAAGCAACCAGGCTTCTATGCTAAAAACAATTCACTTTTAAGGCTTTGAATTTCAGTGCCTGGAACCAAAATTCAACTCTAGCTAGTTTAAATCCATAGAAATAGCAATGAACTATGAGCTAGCTCTTCCTCCAAGCATCTTCTATGCCACAGGTAATTATATGCTCACACAAATCCTTACTGAATGATTATGCAGTGGCCCTCTCAGCTGTTACTAGTCAACAAATCTAGAGTTGTCTCAGTACTTAATTACCCTGATGAAATAATATTACTTTGTAATGCCAAAAGATGACCCCATAGAACTCTCTGCAGCATGGTCCAAGCACTGGCAGATTGAACAACCTTTCATAAATACTCACAAGAGCCAATGAGTTTTTCAGTCTAGACTCTTGTGTAACTGATGTGTATTGAGACACTGCCATTATTCTGTGACACATCCTCATAAACAGACTGTGAGGGAAGCTGTAGAGAACACAGATTTGGATTGACACTGAAGTACTACAAAGAGAAGATATTCAGCTAACATTTTGTCAGCAAACATTTATTGAATGTTTAACATTTATTTAATTTTTATGGACCGATACATAATTTGGCATAGTGTTATTTGGAATTTGGAGATCTGGTTTTTTTTTTTTTCAGATCTTATCGAGGACATTTATTAGTTGGATAACCCTGAACAACTTATTTAATCATTAGGTATTCAACTTTCTCATCTATAAAGTGGGAGTTATGATATTGAAATCTTTACAAGTTACAGTGAAGAGGTTTTTAGTTTTTTAAGAGCCATATTAAATGAATTATTACTAAGTCATAGAGAATACCTACTCTATACAAGTACATCAAGGAAAAATTTGATTTGGCAAATGGCATGGATCACTGACTTTCCTGAATAGTGAAGTAGACTAATGCGTGTCCACTTTTCATTCCTAAAATATGTTTTGTTTCCTATCAACTAATTAAGAGAGGGCACATCAGTTGTGATGCATGTAGGCCATTTAATCAGCATACGATGAAACATGACTTTAAATAGACACTGAACCAAATGAACAGACCAAAGGAAATCTGGCTGTGTGGCTTACATAACATTGGTGGCCAAAGGCAGAAATAGAAATAGAGATGGTAGAAATGACTCAAAAAGGAAGTTAAGAAGTTCCCAGAACAGGCATTATTTTATATGTATTCTTTCTGTGGAATTCCTCATCCATTCAGCAATCATTTATTAGTCATTGATGATATACAAAATATCATGTGAAGTGGTGAACATGAAAGTCATAACTTGGAAGGATACTAAGTAGGTATATGTAAGTAGGTAAAAGTTCAATTCTTCAGGAATATAGAATTTCATTGATGTGGACTTTTGATCAAAATAGATGGTAAATATTCCTGTATTTACATAATTTCAGAATTTTAGGCCTAAGGCAATCCAACACAATGTAGCACAACCCAATCTCCAGTACAACAAACTCAATTCATTGTTATTGAGCCTTTGTTCAAAGACCTTCAATAAGGAAGACTGTGTTCTCTTCTTTAGTTGCCCACAAATGCCACTTTTGAATGACTAAATCATCAGGATTACCAACCAGGTGGTAAATTGATAGAATATTGGGTCTAGAGTCAGAAAGACTCATCTTCCTGAGTTCAAATGCAGGCTCAAACACTTACCAGCTGTATGACCCTGTTTGCTTTAGTTTCCTTATCTGTAAAATGAACTAAAGAAGGAAATAAACTACGCTAGTATTTCTGCCAAGAAAATTCCAAATGATCTCAGAGTCAGACACATTAAAAATGACTCAACTACAACAAATCATCAGGAAATTGTTTATTTGTTTTTTTAATGACATCAAGTTTACATTTGTGCCTAATTTTTAGGGAGCAGAACAGAACAAGTTTAATTATTCTCCCATATAATGGTCTTTCAAATAATTGTAGACTTCTATCATTCATAGGCCTGATCTAGGTATAATTTTATTATTGTGCACTAGAGAACAATTTAAATGCTCAGATTTTTCTGAATTCTAACCTTAAACAACCTCAAAATGGTCATATGCAAACACGGTATCATCCTACACATTTTACAACGTGATTTTTCATAATATTCATACCACAGTTCATTTTCTCTCCAAAACACATCAAATTTCATCTAAAAACTGTTTTTTCATGCATCCCTCTTTTATTTTATCAATTTTTATTAAACCAAAGTTTTCTTCTTATTCCTTACAACCCTCAAAATGATTATCTAGAGGCAATACCTTACAACCCTTTACCAGATGATTTAAATTTATTTTTTCTTTACACAGAAGCACTATTTCTGCCCACTTTACAGACTAAAATATTAGAGGGCAGTATCTTATAGGATACCTTACACATATCTGCCAGAAACAACAAAATTGCTGATCTTTAACATTCTAGACATCAACACATCAAACTAGTCTCCTTACATTTATAAAGCTAATAAAAGTGAAGGGGTGGATTGTGAATGCCTGAAATACTGAGTTTTTATATTTATTCTACACTTTATTCAGTAAATAGAATATAGCAGGTGGCCACAATAGGCAAAGTATCCAAGAAAGGGCTTTATTTCAAAAATATCTCCCCTAGACATTCCATCAATTAGAAATTTGGATAAAAATTACTTTTAAAAAAATGAAAATACTCTCTGTTAGCTACTTCCAAATTCAAATCTTAGGATCAAATTTTTCAATCATTCACACATGTTTTCTACAAATAATTATCATGATAGAACGTGGGTGTGGATGATTGACATGGTTGGGATGGGAAAAAAAGTTATATTCATATTATATATTTTTGTTATATATTTTAAAGGAATAGTAAATTGTACACAAGGGATTTATAGCTTGATGTGTAGTTATAAAGTTACATGTTTTATTTCTTAAGTTCAAAATAAAATTTTAAAAAATCTTTTAAAAAAAATCCGGTTGTTTGTCTTTATGGAGCTTGCTGCCTAATAAAGGAGATAAGAGATAAGGGCAGGAAACCAAAAAGCAAAAGAGGACAGTGCCTAGGAAGAGTAGATAACAGGCGGTGGAAAGAAAGTTCCCAAAAGGATGCGTTCAGGAACCTGACATAAGTTGATGTGTTGAAAACAGTATTTCCTTTGAATTCCAAGTTGAGACTAGCCCAGCACTCTTAGATAACTTAAAAAGCTCTTATTTGCTCAATTCCTTTTCAAGTGTGATAAGGAATAAAAAAGGAGGGAGGGGTATACTTATATTCCCTAAAAATGATTATGACCCATTGGGCTTTATTTCCATCAAAGTTTGGAGACAAATATGAGATTGGATTTAGAATTGTAGGGATAAACTTCCAGTAAAGAAATTTCTCAACTAATATAGAATCAGCTCTTTCTCAGCAATCTAACAGATTATAAAGCAGGGAGTAGCCAGGCTGCAACCTTCCAGTCACAAAACAAAACATGACTTGTTTTTGTACAATCTTAATCAGTGAAATGTTAAATGACATGCCCATGGTCTCAGTCGATAAGTATTAGAGGTAAGGCTTAAATGAAGGTTATTCTAACTTTGAAGCTGGTTTACTATCCCCTATCCTAGATGTTTGGGATCTAATGTGTTTTACTTAGCCCCCAAAACTAGGAGCTGACATATAAGCCTGTTTGGTGTCTATGAGGTTTTTTTGCCCTTTTCCTTTGATGTGTTTAATCATTTTCAGTCATGTCCAATTATTCATGACTCCATTTGGAGTTTTCTTAGCAAAGAAACTGGCGTGGTTTGCCATTTTCTTCTCCAGCTTATTTTACAGATGAGGAAACTGAGGCAATCGGAATTAAGGGAGTTGCCCAGGGATCACACAGCTAGGTAGTGTCCGAGGTAGGATTTGAATTCAGATCTTCCTGACTGACTCCAGTCCTGAAGCTCCATTCATTGGGTGACCTAGCTGCCCCTCTTCCCCTTTACTAGGCTTTCTATATCAACAATCTACTAATATTGAGAATAAGGACTTCTAATCTCATTTCAAATTTTTACTGCAGTAAGGTCAGTCTCTCTCTTTTACTCAAGTCATAAATGCATTCTACACAGTTTTAAAGCAAATAATACCATTCCATACAGACCAACTCTGACTTCAACATTATTGCTTTTTTTTAGGCTCATAACTGTCTTAAAATTACTATTCCCTCCAGCAGTGGAGATGCTGTAAAATTTTCAGGGACAAACCTTTACTGCTGATCACCACTTCCCGCTTTATTGTCAGACAATTTCCATTCATTTCATTTCTATGTCAGTATCACTCCAAATTCTACCTTCAGCTCCAAGTGGTGTCATGAACTTCTGAGTTAATGCTACGAACCTTTTTAATAGAAAAATAATATTCTCTTTGGCTTTTTCCCCTTTTTATATCTATAGTCAGTCAAGGCCATTCCCCAAATGCAGCAAAATAAAGAATTTTTTCAAATGCCACAGTGTCCTTCACTTGTATATACCAAATCAAGGATGATTTTTTAAAGGGTGGGCTGGTGGGAGTTGGAGGGGGAGAGAATTGGTCATAGGGACCATCCTGGAGCCAACTCAACCTCTAGCTGATTGTTAAATTTTCAATGTGAGGATTTACATAATAATCAGCAAATGCTGGAAATCAAGGCTTCATTTGTTCTGCTGATTGGCTGGGCCTTAGAAAACTTTAGAGGAAATTTTAATAATGCAGATGAATCTTAAAAGTATGTTAGATTCATTTTTCTCGGGAATTAGCTGTTAAAACACTTTCCAATACACTCCTGGGGGGAAGGGTGTTATAAATAAGAAAATACTCAATGAATTTTGTGACGTAGACAGATGGATAAACTATGGTTCAGTTTCTAGGTTTGCCACTAAATTTCTAGATTTGCCAAGCACCAGCCTGAGGAGAGTTGATAGCAGCTATTTGTATTGATAGATATCATATTCTCTTGAGGCCTGGGAAAATTATTTGGTTTTGTGTCAAAGATCTGTTGCCAGCTGCATAGGAGAATATTTCTTCTTATGATTCCCCTACCTCTATCGCCTTTATAGCTAAACTAATCTGCTAGCTATTTTCCAAATATGTTTCATTTCTTGCTTCCATGGTATTTGCATATATAGTCTCCCATATAGATAGAGTAGTACCGTCTCACCTCTGTCTCATAGATTTTCTAGCTTTCTTCAAGTTCAAGTTCAAGTAATACTTTCTATGTAAAATATATGTTATGTCATAGCATAACATTGAGGGTCAACTAGACCTTCACTGTTACAAGGCAATCTTTTTACCTCTCCCTCATAGATTTGCTGTCTCACTCACTACAATACTTTTCTGGGAACCTTTATTGTAAGTAATGAATGCTAAAAATTTTATTGACATGAAATTGGGGGATAAAATAAAATACTCTTGAGAGAGAGACAGAGACATACACAGAGATTCCTTGTTCTCAAGGACTTTATATTCTACTGTGGTGGAGAGGATACAACACAAATATTGACACATAAAGACAACGTAATCTGAAGAGAGATGGAGCATGAACATCAAGGAAGGCTTCCTGAAGGAAGTCACATTTGAGCTAAGCCTTAAAATACCAAAAATATAAAAATTTCTAAAATTTAATTCAGCATCAATTAGTATGTCTTATAAATCTCTTAATTCTAGGTAGGGATTTGAGTATTCACTTTGGAACAGTTTTCTTCCAAGACTTCTAGTAATTCAGTGCCCAGGAATAAAGTCAGTTGACCTTGCTATGTCTTTATGAATAGATTCTCATAAAGAAAATTAGCCAAGACAAATAGAAATTGCCTGATCTAATTTTATGTTATATGACCCAAAATTTTTCTTTTGAGAAATCTCGGTAGGAACAGGTAGGGGCTGTATTTGACTTATATAGGTGCCACCTGAGACTATTTCCTACTGCTACTACAATCTAAGTAAACCTTTAGGGAGATAAATTAATGACACTGGGGAAAGTTTAAGCAGTTTACCCCTTCAGGGAAACTTATTTCTTCCCAGCTCAGAAGTAATGATTTAGTGCTCTGCCCACAGGAGGCAGTTAATAATTAAATATATGGTAAATGAATGAATGAAAAGTGTTGGTTCAGTGAGACAGAAGAGGAAAGAATTCTTTGTATACCTGTTTGAAACTACTGCTGGACCAGCCACCATAGGAAGCAGGAGTGAATAGGAAAATGTCAGACAAGGATCAGTGCTGCTTTGAGGATCACTTGGCTTTTTATTCCAGATCAAACTTCATAGCACAAACAGCTAATGTGCAATAGCATCTGGCATATTGCTCCTCCGATTCTTCCAACAAAATCAAGGGGGTGGCAGGTCCTGGTAGCCTCTGGGACTACAACCCCATCCATAAAGGCTGTTTTTCTGACCTCAGTCTCTTTTGCTGCGCTTACATTGCAAGATCAAATAAGCTTCTCCTTTCTCTTTCTCTCTCTCTCTCTTTCTTTCTGTCTCTTTCCCTCCAGAGGTTTTTGTGCCTTTCTCAGTAAAGAAATGGGGGGGGGAGAGAAGAAAGAAAGAAAAATGGGAGGAGATAGAAGGAAGGCTTTTCAACACCTTGAATACTGAACTCCTCATCCTTTATAGCCTAAACTCAAAAGACCACAGATCTGAAAAGACCTTGCTTAATTTATGCCTTCTCTCTGAGCATTTTTTGTAGCTTCTCTTATCTAATTTAAGAATGTCACTTTTTTGGTAACCTCTAGCTCACATATGTGTGTGTGTATGTATGTGTATATTTATGTATATCTATATGTATATATGTATATGTATGTATGTATGTATGTGTGTGTGTATATATATACCTATACCTAGGAAATAGGAATTGTATCTGTGATTTCACTGGCATAGGGAACTCCTGAATAAAGAAACTACTTCTGCCCAAAGCCGGCCAGCACCTTTGCTATATCATGTTATCTTAGGTAGTTGCATCAAGTACTAATAAACTGTGACTTCTCCAAAGTCATACAGCTAGTATTTGTCAGAGGTAAGATTTATTCTCAGGTCTTTCTGGTCCTGCATCTTGTTGATTATCTAATATACCATGCTTTTTTCTCATGCATATAGAGAAATAAAATATTGATTAATATCTATTCTTATATAGATAGCTATGTAAGCCTATAAATTTGGATGTAAACATAGCAATACTATAAATGTATGATAAAGATAGAACTAGAGATAAAGTGAGATAGCAATAGATAACAATATAGGATATTCCAATAGTCTTAGTATAGTTTTCAATTGTAATAGCTATTTAGCTAATAGGTAAAATATAAAGCTATTTCAGCTTTAACAGATTTAAATTTCACTAAGGTTTTTTTTAAACACTATGTAAATATAGAGAGTTTAAGATCAGAGATAGACAGAGAAGCAGAGACAGAGGGAGAGGGGGGAGAGAGAAAGAGAGACAGAGAGAGATAGACAGAGAGACAGAGACAGAGATACAGAGAGACAGAGAGACAGAAAGACAGACACAAAGGGAGACCAAGACAGAGACAGAGAAAGATGCTTACACTGAGGTTCAAGGCTTTTTCTAGAATGGATAATATAGACTCCTTTCCCAATCTTCACTTTCAGACAATTCAGTAGATTCTTCAGGCATATTGCTTCTTCAATGACTGGCTCAGGCTGCATAGTGCTCCTTCCATTTGGTCCCTTTTCAGTATGGATCTCCTTCCTCTATTCCCTGCTATAGATCAATACTGCCTGGTTTAAAGGATGCTAAGCATTTGTAGCACCTGGGTTAACTAGGTCACCAAGAACTGTGCCATTATTATCTTCATGCCCTGAAAACATAATTAAAGCTCTGACTAATTAGAATTAAGAAACTTTAATTAACTATCCTAACTAAACACTAACCAAGGGAATGGGTCCTCTCAGGGATTGTGGATCATCTTCTTGTATTATACAATATAAGTTAATGTACATATACCCCCGCCCCAATGGGGTATTCTCTAACAAAAATAAAATAAAATAAGGGTCTTAGTTGTTGGGAATAAAGAACACCTAGTACATATAAGGCATGCACTGCAGATTCATTCCATGTCTTATTGCATGCTCTGACAGGCTCTTTACCTATTCTGAGTTCCTGGAAGACTCATAGTAATTTTATTCTTAATAGTTTGATATTGCCTGGTTTCATTATAACCACAAGCAAGCTGTGTGAATATGGGGCAAGTCATTTGAACCTCTCTGGGCCTCAGTTACTTTGCTGATAAAACGAGAAGGTTGGCCTAGATCAAGGGGTTTTGTGTCACTTCTCAGAATAATATGTTTAAGTGTATAAATATGGATAGATTGAGATTCCTTCCTATAGAAGACCACTGCACTTCTACCCAGGTAAGACAGAGAAAACCCATTATCAAAAAAGAATGGATTTATTCTCTTTATCTTTAATCTCCACATACTTATATATCTATTTGTCTTCTCCTTTACAATGTAAGCTAAAGTAAGTGGTGATTTCCTTCTTCGTGTTTGTAACCTCAATACCTGTGTCAATGCTTGACGTGTAAGTGCTTTTGAATTGTAGTGTTGAAGAAAACTTTTTACAATCCCTTGGACAGCAAAGAGATCAAATCAGTCAATATTTAAGGAAATTAATTCAGACAACTCAGTGGAAGGTCAAGTATTGAAGCTAAAGCTTAAATATTTGGGTCAAATAATGAGAATACAGGACTCATTGGAAAAGCCCTTGATATTGGGAAAGACTGAAGATGAAAGAAAAAGGGGATGGCAGAGGATGAGGAATCTGGACGGAATTTGAGAGATAGCGGGGGATAGAAGCAGCTGGTGTGCTATGGTCCATGGAGTCATGATGTTAGACATGACGATGACTAAACAACAGCAAAAAAGTTCTTGTTGATTGATTCTGAGTGAAATACATACATATGCACACTATTTGCCCTAGCTTCCTACAAGTCCCACAAATAGCATTCTCATGTCTTAAGCTCCTGCTTGAACTAGACCCTGCTTCACTACCTTGCACAAGGCTGTCCTGAGAGAAGAGACTATGGCAAAACTGGAGATTTTAGTTTCAAGCATCCTAATGGGTTTAAAGCCTTTCAGCAACAGAAAGGGATGAGTCACTGAAAATACAATAAGGAGGACCTTCTGTGACCCCTTTTTCTTTCCTAGTATCCAGAGCCCAGAAACCCCAATGATACAATGCCATGTTGAATGATTATGCTAATGAAGGGGCTGGCCAGGCTTTGAGACCACCCTTGAATGTCTTCTTTAGGCATAAATGTATCTCATCATTACCTGGAAGCAGTCTGTGTGCCTTCCTCCCATAGAATTCAGCCCAGACTGAAGGCTAAGGAAATTCTTCAGCTTAGAAATGATTTAGAATAGATATCTTCGTTTCTGCATTGACTGAAGAGAAACCTGCCCAACGGCAGGGAGATGGAGATACCTGTGGATGTCACTTGCAACTCAGTTTTTCTCTGTTCCTGTGATTGCTCAGAGCTCCATTTGTCATTCATCATTAGGCAGCCCATAGGTAAGACCTGAGGCAACAGAACATATGTTTTTGGAAAAAGCTCCACAAATTCATCATGATACTTCTTCCCTTTTCAATATTTCTCGTCTAGTCAAACATATTCCATTTATCATTGTCTCTCAGTGTTTTGTATATAAATAGATACTCAATATGTGCTTTTGGACATGATTTCAAGAAGATGTTTTAAATCCTCAAAAAAATCAGACTTGCTTATGTTGTCTGTGTATACTCCTAGAAACCCAAAGTGACTATTCTTTATGATAAACCAAATATCTAGATAAACATTTTATAAAGTTCAATAAAATATCTGGATATTTAGCCTATAAAATGTAAAATAGCTGAGTAATTTGCATAATTTCCAAATTTTCTTCTTAATATTTAGTATTGTGTCAACATGCTATAAATGTTGCAAGTTATAATATTAAAATAAATAGCAATTCATTCAACATTTATTGAGAGCATATAATGTCTGTAACAAAGGATATCTCAAAAATTTTAGTTCAGTTTTTAAGCTTTTAACAGAAAACTATATCACCACTTTTAGAACATGCTGTGTGATTAAAAGATTTTATCGTCTACCATGTTTTTTAAAAGTGTGCTTAATTTCTTAAAATTATAAGTAAATTATTACTAGTAATGGAATATGTGCCATATGAATAGAATGTTAGATATGAAATCAGGAAGATCTGAGTTCTAAACCTGCCTCATATATGTTCCCTCTGTGTGAGCCTGGGAAAGTCACTCATCTCTTGATTACTTGGTTTCCTCATCTATAAAATGAAAGGATTGTACTCAGTGGATTCTTAAATATCATTCAATTTTAAATCTGGGCAAGCAAACAAAATTCTAAACCTAATTCTGAAAAGTAAAGGACCAACTGGAAAGTATTCATTAATATATTTAGGTTTATAGTGTTCAGCATAGAAATATAAACCTGAAGTAATCTATATGATGGGATGATAAATCCATAAAGATGGCATTAAATAACCAAGGACAGACAGGGAAAAGGCTCCACTCTTGAATTGGGTAGGAGATTTGATTTAGGGGAGAAGCATGATAGATGAAGAAGAAGGTTGGCAAACTTGAGATTCTATGATTCTCTTTGGCTCCAAAAGTTGTAAAGGATTTTTGAAGGAAATTGTGAAGAAGGCAAAAGCTGAAAATGTAGAAGGGGAGACAATGGGAAGATGCAAGAAAGAGGAAGACTTGGGAAAGGGGATTTCACCCAAATGGGTGAGCATTATGACCATAAAAGGTTATGTCATTTTTAAATAAAGGAAAATGGAAAGAGAGACCTTTATTCACAATAATGAATAGAAAAAATTACCAATTAAAAGCTAAAGGTAATCATCAAAATAAATAAATAAATAAATAAATAGATTGAAGTCATAAAGTGGTTGGTGGCAGAATGAATAGAGTACTAGACTTGGAGTCAGGAACACCTGAGTTCATATCCTGCTTCTGACACTCACTAACTGGGTAAACGTCAGCAAATCATTTATCTGATGCTTAGTTTCCCTAAGTGATTTATTTCCCTAAGTGTAAAAGGTTAGACTACGTTTAAGGTCCCTTCCAGCTTTAGATACAAAATTCTAAGGACTTCAAATACCTATAATTTTAAACACTTTTCCACAAACACAATCAATGTAGATAGATTAAAAAGAGTAGTTCTTTAGTTGTAAGAAAACCCTTTGTATCAAATGTGACTGGGAGAATTTTTGATATCTAATATGTATGATAAATTGGAATAAAGATTGTTACGTAGAAATATAAATACAGATACACATGAAAACCATTTCCCAATAGGTTTCCAAAAAAACAAAATATGTAAATAGTTTTCAAGAGAAGAATTGAATACTATGAACAACAAAATGAAAATATGCTCCAAATCACTAATAAAGTCTAATTAAAACAGTACATCATTTTCTTCTTGTAACACATACATTTTCAAAGATGGAAAAATGAAAACAATATGTGTTTTATATTATTATAAGTAGAAAAATAAGTAGATAGAGGACAGAGACAGAGAGAGAAACAGAGACAGAGAGATAGACATAGAGAGAAAGACAGAGAGAAAGAGAGAGAAGAGAGAGAGAGAGAGAGAGAGAGAGAGAGAGAGAGAATAGATAGGTAGACAAATAAATAGATCTATTTTGGAGAAACACATCATATGGACAATGAGCTAGTCTCAGCTTTGAAAAGAAAGAGATTAGATTGAATTACATTTGAGAAACTGTTAAGTTATTACAAGAATCCCAAGCTGCTCTGTCACAAAGGCCTGTTTTTTTAATGCCAATATTTTTCCAGATAATAGTGCATGCAAATGTGCTGAAGCTTATCATTAACAATGACTTCCATGCAAGCTGAACTGGGAAAGTCCATATCAATGAAATCATATGTCCATGAAGTTTCAAAGTGCCGTTATAGGTTTGTCTTCTTTTATTTTA
The DNA here is from genome assembly GCF_016432865.1 of Antechinus flavipes. Classification (NCBI taxonomy): domain Eukaryota; kingdom Metazoa; phylum Chordata; class Mammalia; order Dasyuromorphia; family Dasyuridae; genus Antechinus; species Antechinus flavipes. The sequence goes on along the minus strand of NC_067401.1, from coordinate 70,752,555 downwards.
TTCCATTCATTTCATTTCATACATTTCCAAATACTTTTTATCATATTTATTTCACTGAGTTGGTAAGAAGTACTCACTAGAGAGAACAAAGCTAAGAGTCTGCTCTCCACATGGACCTAGAAGGGTCCCTCTGCTGAAAGGTCACAGTTATAACCCTATTCCTGCTCAACCATTCTGCAAATTTTGTCATTAATCCTTAGAATGACCAGCTTTAAAAAAAAAAAAAGCTTGAATGAATTATTATAATTATTCCCAATACTGAATAATTCTACTCTAAACACACTATCCAGACATCTAGCAGACATTTGGGCCTATTAAATAAATAAACAAAATAATAATAATAATCTTTAAAAGAGATGACTCATATATTTAAACAATTACAGGAAGTATAAGATAGAAACTTTTTTTTTAAAAAAGTAAAGTAAAACACAGGAAACTTGATGCTCATTTTTTCCCTAAAAGATTGTGATAATTGAGGCATAAAGTATTTGTTTATTATTGTTTCTTTCTGAAATTATCCTAATTATTGCCTCAAATTTTCATGTCATTTTGCAAGTATAAATAATTTTAATGGAGTGCTAAGTCTATGGGCTTCGTCATTCACTCAGCTTGTTCATCTGTACAATGACAGGAATGGGTATGATTGATTATCTCTTAAAGGTTTTCCACACCTTTAAAGTGCTACCAGTGTATGATTACCCTGGGTCTGATGGGGCTAGATAATTAAGGAAACAGTCCATCCTTTGAAAACCTATACCACTAGGATATCCTAAGTTCAAGAGAGCAAAAATTCAGAATACCCAAGCTAAAGAGTTTAGAAGGCAGTAGGGCACTGTGAGAGTAAAAAGCTGGTTTTCCTAGTTCCAAGTTTAGCATTCAATTCCTGACTTATGCCTTATACTGGAATTCTAGTGACTGGAGGAAAGAGTGAGGCTGATGATTTTGTATAGCCTTGTCTCATTTAAATCCAATTTATAAAATTTATAAATCAAGACATACAGATATATGTATGCATATTTATTATATTATATATAAATTTTCCTTAGCTATGTACATGTTATTTTCCCCAATATAATATCAACTCCCTGCGGGTAAAATATGGTTTTTATTGTTATTTTTGTATTTCTAGTGGAAAGAAGAGTTCCTCACACAGAATAGGTTGTCAAAATATTACATGTAAATAACATATATATATACATATGTGTGTATACATATGTATATACACACATATATACACACATTATCTATCCATATGTGTATAGGTAGATATAAATTATAAAAATAGATTACATTTATGTAGTGTTTTAAGGATTGCAAAGCACTTTACAAATATTATCTTGTTTTATCTTCACAAAAACACTGGAAACTAGTTGCTCTTATTACTCCCATTTTATAGGTGAGGAAACTGAGTCTGAGACAGATCAAGCAAGTTTCTCAGGATCAGTAACTATCTGCAGCTGGATTTTGACTCAGATATTCCTAACTCAAGGTTTAACAGTCCACCCCCTATCACCTGGATGCCTTTTCTAATCACTGCTAGCTAGGAAACTATGGTACATGATGGGAATGATTTTAACATTAAATAAGAAATATAAAAGCTGTCTAGAAGGCAGTTTTTATTTTTTGCATAATTCATAGAGCCGAGTTTTGAAGAGATTGTGAGAGGCACCATTTATATTATCATATTCGGCTAAGATTTTCCTTTTTCCCCCTTTCCATAACTAGGAAGGTCAAGAAATCTGAACTAGAACTAGATCGACTCATATAGTTTAAAAAACTGAAAAAACTGCAGTAAAGAAAGGTTAATAGGACAGTAGGGAGGCACTGAGATTTTGAGAAAGGTCCCATTTCCTGGCAAGATCTAAAAAAAGATTCAGTAATGCTTCATCATCCTAAATTTGAAATTCTAGAAGAACAAAGAAATTTATACTGAAATGAGATTCCAGAAATTCTCAGAGAAAAGTTCCAAAAAGCTCAGATAGAATATGGAATATCCCAAAGGCTTCTGGGACCACATATATGACTTTAATTCTCTGATATATAGATACATATTTTTCAAATATATATGAATATATATATATATATTGATTCAAAGCCACATACTAGGTTTGGGACATTAGGGTAAGTCACTTAACTTCTCAAAAGTTTGAGAAATTCCCAGCATGGAAATTCCATTGATACAGCTGCTGTATGTCTCTAACTTATGATTTGAGGAAGTTATCTAGAAGCATTGAGAAGATAAATGAATAGTCTGACAAAGACTGTCTAAAAAATTGTTTAGTAGTTTTTAATATCCCTAAAATAAAAGTCTTTCAATGTCACTCTCTTGCTCAAGCTCCCAAGATCAAGATCAAGATCAAGATCAAGCTCCCTACTGCCTTCAGTTTAGAGCTTCTTAACACTTTTGTGTGCCAGGGTGTGGGAGGGTCCTTTTAGGATTTGGTGGTCTATAGACCCCTACTGAGAATAATGTTTTTAAATGAATAAAATAAAGAGTATTGGAAAGCAAACCTATTGTTTTCAAATAAATATGTATTTTTTTCCTATTCAAGTTCACATACTTAAATTTTATCTATGATCCTATAGGTGAACCATGGACTCCAGGTTAAGACCTCATTTGCATATTTTGTTTTTTATTTATCTATAGATATCATTTCCACCAAAAAAATGTTAGCTCCCTGAGAATAGTGACAGTTTTTGTTTTTTCTTTGTAATGTCAAGTACAATACCTGGCACTTGCTTAATAAGTGTTTGCTGAATTGAACTGAATTGAACTGTGATCCATATCAGTGGAGGAAACATCCCCACTGAAATAATACCCTTAAAGAATTAAAATATTTCAAGTATAACGATAACTTTATAGCACCCATGGCCACCTCCCCACCATGGTTATTTCTAGATCCAAGGTGTTTAAAAGGTAATTACCTATCTTGATCTGTTTCACAAGTCCTCATTTCTACTGAATCTCCCCAGCTAAGAATGTGAGTTCAAATCTGGCTTCAGACACTTAACTAACTGCATGATCCTAGGCAAGTCACTTAACCCCTGCCTCTTTTTTTATCTGTAAAATGGGAATTATAATAGCTCCTACTTCACGGGGGTTATGGGGAATCATGAATTATTGGTAATGTACTTAGCACAGTGAATGGCACACCAGGCACATTATAAATATTTGTTCCTTTCTTCCTGAATTAGTTTGAAATATATGGTATTCTAGTAAAACAAAGTACATTTACTTATGGAACAGCTAGGATTCCCTCTTACTTGTGAGTTCCTAGAATAACTACCTCTGTTTTGAGGGAGGTTATGGGTCAGTACCAGTGAGAGAAGGCACAAATAGAGGAAGAACGGCAAGACTTGTGCTGTAAGAAAAAGTAGGAAAAATAAACCAATAAGAGAATGTATATAAAGACAGGAATGTGAAGCGTGAGTTGAGGTCAACGGGCACATCTGTGTCACCTAGGCTTTTGCTCTTTGGATTTTTATTTGCATCCTAATCAGGAAGGATCTTGGGAACAGAGAAAGCCTCCTTGCCCTATACTCCATAGAATTCCTGTGAGGCTTAGGAGGGCAGAGTACAATCCGTCTGGGGGATATACACTCACAATCATGCATTTAAAAGAGTTTAAAAGAATGTGTTAAACCCGAGACAAATCATTGTCTGGGATGTGAAGTCAGCAGCAGGAGAAAGGTCTGTCAAAATACAAGTGTTAATCTTAGCCAAAGGCATTCTGTGGACTTTTGCTGGCTATTTGGCTAGGTATGTGGCAAATTGCTCTCAGCTATGAAGTAATAGGATTATAATTCAACCTTTCAGGGAGAAACTTTTTCACCACTGCAGTCTTTTAGATGGTCACAGAGAGTAGCATTATCATTTAATTGATCAATCAACAATATAGTATTTAATATATATGGGAATCACTTAATAAATATTAATAATTATTAATAAATTATTAAATGCTTCCCATATATATTAAGTACTATAATAATTATAACAAAAGCTATATCATTTGTTGAGAGTTGCAAAGTGCCTTACAAATATTATCTCATTTTGAAATAGCCCAGGCAATAAAATTCAAGACAGCCGCAATGAGTAAAATTTAGAATTTATTTGGTACCGAGCTCGGACGGAGTTCTGATGGAATTCCTTACCTCATAGAACTAAAGACAGCCGTATAAGCATTTCTGTTTGACTGTTACATTTTAATCTGTGATTCGCATTTTACAACAGGAGGATGGGGGTTTTACAAACCGCACCTGGGCAGATATTTTAACATAGATAGATCGCTTTCGACTACCATCCTCCATTCTCCGTACCACCCTCCTACCCTTAAGAGCATTGTTGAGCCGGCCCTTTGAAGTGCAAAAGAAGTCCCCCAATCTAGCTGAGCAAACTTTCTTCTGCTGGACCAAGGTGGAAAGGAGGGCCATTTGTCCATTTCAATTTATCCTCACAACCTTGGAAAATATATTCCCATTTTACAGATGAGGAAACAGAGACAACGGGAATTCAATTGAAACAACAGCCCAGAGTCACAAAGCTAGTCTGAGTCTGTATTTGAGCTTGACTTTCTGACTCCAAATTTAGCTTTCTATTTAACTACATCATCTAGCTGTCTCCACCATCCTAGGGATATAAAACCAAGAGCAAATCAGTCCCCACCTCAAAGAACTTATGTTCTAATGATTATGGCTCTGATGAAGTCCCTAAAGAAACTGAACCTGAGTAGATAAAAGTAGATTTTCTATAACCACAAGGCACCTTCAGACAGTCCTACAAAATGTTATGCAAACAAAATCAAAAACATGATTCCCAGAGGACAATAGCATGATAACTACCACAAGAGTTTGGCAGCTCTACATTATCAGAAGTATAACTTGTTCCAACCTTGTATGTGCCATGGTCATATTTTTTTAGCTAAATGTTTATCATGGTTTTGATATAGATATATCTTCTCCCCCAAGTGTGAATTGTGGGAGAGTGGGGCACATGGATGGATGCATCTTTTTTGTCATTTTATTTGCTAGTTCCTTGATCAAATGTCTTTTGCTTTAAACTAACATCTCTAAATTGAAAAAAGGAAATGTAATGGTGAGAACCCATGATCTATAGTTTTGAATGAATGTCGACCAACTGAGTCCTTGTATTTAAGACTACCTGGTCAATCTACTCCACTGATCTGCCTCCCTGAAATATGATCCAGTTCTATATGCAAGGGATAGGGATGAGTACCCCCATTTTTCTACATTTAGGGATATACTGGATCCAGTTCATACCAGCTCACAAGAGTTGATTGTTAAATCTTCAGAATGAGCATTTTCACTTCAGAAACAGGCAAGTGCTACAAATCAGGGTTTGATTTATTATTTTGTTTCTTTTCTAGACTTAAAAAAGTGATGGAGAAAATGTTAAAAGTTCAGATTAAACTTGTTTTTCAGAAAGCTAGTTGTTAAATATTTACCAGAATACCACTGACTACACCTTAGAAATGTAGCTACATGGAAATACACTGTTCCTTGAGTTCTTTGAAATATTGTGAATATTTTCATGGCCCTCAGAATATGGACATAGGAATGAATCTTAAAATTATAAGATTCAAAAAGAAAAGTCATCTAGTCTTCCTGAAATTTATGGATGAAACTCAAAGAAAGCAAGTAATTTGCATAAATTCCCACAAACAATAGATGACAGATCCAAGTTTGAAACTTTTTTTTTTCCTTCCAAGCTCATTGTTCTTTCAACTATAAATATTTTAGCTTCTACAACACTTTACCAATAGAGAAAAGTTAAGGGGCAGACATTCTCATCACATGCAACTCTTAAAAAATTCTTCCTCGAATTGCTTATATATTTTTTGGAAATACAAGGAAGTTAGAGGATCTCCACAACTTTCATATTATACTTTCATAGTCTCAGATTCAATGAAAAATAAAAATTCCCTTGAAAAAAATTCTGAAAAAGTTTGGACTAATTACTCTGCCACAGCTGATCTTTTTCAAGAACTTATACTATATCTCTTGAGCAAAAAAGAAAAAGTCTTGGTGTCCTAAAATGAAATTCAGGAAAGGAAACCTCTTGTAAAGTGTTTGGAGGGTTGCATTTGAAAAGTTCTCAATTCTTCATTTTCTGTTACAAACTGGGATAATAAATCTGTTTGTCCAAGCATTCACAAATAGGCTTATGATAAACAAAGAATCTGACAATTGCTTAAGAGGAAGGGAAGATAGTCAAATCTACCCAATTTAACATTTACCCATCTAGCCTATGAATGGTATTATTTTTGAAAAGTCATTAGAATATTGTCTTCATAGAAATAAACTTTGTCTGGGGATAGAAATGGGATTCCATGCTTGCAAAATACAAATGGATGCTTCATTAGATTTCCTTTGTAGACCTAAAAACACAAAATAGTGTGTATTAATTCACTCAGTTGGTAAATACTTATCAAGAACCTACTCCATTCACTAAGAATTTAAGGGAATATAAAAATCAATGACATACTTCTTTGCCCTCAAAGAGCTTACACTAGAAGAGATAGATATATAAACAAAATAGCTAGAATACAGGTCTTTCTTCCTGATAACTTTCCCCTCGGTCACAGAGAATGAAAATTCATTTATTCCTCTGATATTCAGTAGAAACATAGATGACTCCATTTCTTAGCTTGATGTGAAATTGTTTGGTAAATTACAAATCACTGAACAAAAATTAGGCCTTACTAGAATGATAGTGATCATGAAGATGGTAAGGTACTGATTATCCTGAGCTGGAGGCTGGGGAGGAGGGGGAGAAAGGAGGATGGAAAAAGGGGGAGGGAGAGAAGGGGAGGAAGAGGAAGGAGAGAGAAGGGGAACTAATGCCCCAGAGGAGAGAGCTTTGGATCTGTAATACTGCAGACTTGAATTCAAATATGGCCTCTGGCACTAACTAGCTATGTGACCTTGGATAAATCACTTAAATGCTGTCTGCCTCAGTTTCCTCAACTGTAAGCAGGGATAATTTAAAAAAAAATCCCACCCTGCAGGATCCAAATGAGATAATATTTGTAGAGCATTTGGCACAGTGCCTGGTACACAGTTGACATTGTCTAAATGCCAGATATTATTAAGTTTTATTATACACAAGGGGTGTGCTGAAGCTAATTCATTATTGTGATTGTTTAGTGATTTTTCAGTTATGACTGCATTTGTGACCCTATTTGGGGTATTATCAGAAAAGATGCTGGAATGTTTTGTCATTTCCTTCTTCAGTTCATTTTACAGATAAGGAAACTGAAGGTAAACAAGGATAAGTGACTTGCTTTGGGTCTTACACTTAGTAATTGTCTGAGGTCAGATTTGAATTCAGGAAGATGCATCTTCCTAAATCTAGGCTCAGCACTATGGTCACTGTGCCATGCTGGGGCACATATTCATACCAGCTCCATAAAAGCCAATTATTAAGTTTTGAGTATGTGCATTTACACTTAAGCAATTGGCAAATAATTTATTTATTTTTTGTTGTTGTTGTTGTTCATTGTCTAGATTTAGAAAAGGGATGGAGAAAATGATTATTAATACAGATTAAATTTAAAAGGAGGAGAAGGAAGATACCCATATACTGAGGTTCCTTCCAAATTTTTATTCCAAAATATATAAGGAAGCACAATATTCTGGGGAAATCAAGTAGAATCATTCTCGGGGTATAGTAATAGGGCAGTTGCCCAGAAATACGTGATGAATACTGTAGTACAAATAAAGTGTCATTGAAGTAATTTCCTTGAATGTAATGATTTGTTCTTTATATTTCTATCCCTAGCGCCTTACAAATAGCAGGCATTTAATAAGTGCTTGTTTTGTTTTTGTTTTTTTTTTTTGATTTACTGATATATGACACTATTAGGAATATTCTACCACTCTTCTCCCTCATTTCTCCAAATAAGTTTATATTCCAAGCTAGATATTTGATCTCTCAATATTGCAAGATATCAAGTGTTTTCTGGATGTGACTGATTTTGTATTCTTTTACTCTCGTTTATATATTGATAGCTTTTCAGTGGCTGAACTTTTATACGAAATAGGAGAAATCAGTAAAGGTTCTTTCTTTTTTGCTCTATCCCATTTCTCATCATTAAGAATTTTTTAACATGTTGGCTTATAAAAGTATGTCTTATCTTCCCTTTCATCTTTCGTATTTGTTTATTTTGACTTTTTGCTACACCAAGTTAATGATTTAACTGCATTTATATAGTTGACTTGAAATTGATTTTATCCCCAATGGATAATTTGCAAAAGGATATGAACAGACAATTTTCAGATGGCAAAATTAAAGCCATTTATATTTATATTTATATATTATATTTATATGAAAAAAATATGCTGCAATACTACCTCACACCTCTCAGATTGGCTAAGGTGACAGAAAAGATAGTGATAAATGTTGGAGGGGATGTGGGAAAACTGGGAGGCTAATGCAGTGTTGGTGGAGTTGTGAACTAATCCAACCATTCTGGAGAGACAAAGGGCTATGAAACTATGCATACCCTTGGACCCAGCAGTGTTCCTTACTGGGTTTGTATCCCAAAGAAATCATAAAAGAGAGAAAAGGACCCACACATGAAAAAATGTTTATGCAGCTCTTTTTGTGGTATCAAAAAATTGGAAAAGGAGTGGATGCCCATTAATTGGCTGAACAAGCTGTGGTATATGACGGTAATGCAATATTATTGTTCTATAAATATGATGAACAAACTGATTATAGAAAAGCCTGTAAAGATTAACATGAATTAATGCTGAGGAAAACAAGAAGAACCAGGATCACATTATTCACAATAACAGCAAGAATACGCGATGATCAACAATGAAAGACTTGGTTCTTCTCAGCAGTCCAGTGATCCAAAGCAATCCCAATAGACTTTGTTGGATAGAAAATGCCATTTGCATGCAGATAAAAAATACCAAAGGGCTGTTTTACAGAGAATTCACACAAGGAAGGCACTCACATGGTGGTCAGAAGAAGCATGAAGATACTCTCAAGGTCTCTCTGAAGGACTTTGTTATCAAGACATGGGAGACACTGGTACAAGATCATCCAGCATGGTACACCTGCTCAAAAGAAACATAGATGCACAAATTTAGAGAGCTCTCCATCCCAAATGGTTGAACCTGACCTATTGTAGAGCTTTCTGAGCTTATACTAGTATGAGCAAAAAACTGCCAGATACACTGTACATTGATTCCAATAACATGATGTCATTTTGGTCCTTTTTGAGCATGAAGGGAAAATGAACAACAAAAGGACCTGTGAAACCTCTACCTCCAGGTGTGGGAGAATGGTGATCTGGGATGAGAAGATAGCACATGAGGTTAAATAGGGGTAGAACATTCAGTTCCTTTACTTCTACCTGAATGCAAGCAAAGCAACATAGAGTATTGGGTTTGGAATCTGAGTCTAAATTAACAATATCACAAAATTTGAAAGTTACAAGGGAACTCAGCAGCCATCTAGTCCAAGATATAAATAAAAGGAATGCTTACTTTAATCAGTTTGCCATATGATCATACAACCCCTGTTGGGGACTTCCAAAAAGAGGAAACCCAGAACTTCTCATGATATATCATTCCATAGCTAAAAATATTTTTTCTGAAGAGTCTAAATTTGATTGCTCAGATAACTCATTCAATATCCTGGATTTCAGTCACCTTATCTATAAAATGAAATTGCTGGACTAGAGCTGGGTCTTTAGGGTTCCTTTTAGCCATAAATTTGTGATCTTATGAGTCTATGAAAACAAGCTATTGAGAAAAGCTCTGCTATCCACTCCACCCACTCCAGCTCATCTGACCTGCTGGACCTTGTGGACAAATGCCTCATTTAGTGCTCATAATTGCCATCCCTGATCCAAAACTGAGAGGCCATTTCTTGAAGAAAGATTTTTATCAATGGCCCATATCATTCAACCCAAGTCAGAAGCACAATTTCCTTAGAAGACCAAATCCTGCCACAGAGGGAGAATGCAGAATTAGGGCATTTAACTTTCTATTTTAAAGCAGAGCTTTCCCCACACAATCTGGACATGTGTAATCCGATAAAAAGGGCTTAAAATTTCTACAGTGTATTCTGAGGGAGCCACTTTACTGTGACAGGCTGGTGTATTACATGCATGAGGCCCTGAAGGTGCTCACCAATAAGGATTAGGCAGCTCTTTTGCTAGCTCACTAAACTTTCATTTTTTTAAAGATGGGGGGTGAGGAATAGAAGGTGAGCATAAAAACAGATATAATGGAGACAAATCATATCCATTAAAATACTATTGGGGGGAGAGGAAGAAAGGACCATGAGGCTCCAAAGGCTTTTTAATAAGAGAATGCCCTGTTGGAATATAATGTTAAAAACCTCAAACTATTTTAAAATGCCTAGCATTTCCAGGTCATTTTCTTGGGGAAAGCATTTAAAAAGCAGGACCTAATTAATCTTTATAGACTGTCCCACCCTTACCCCCACCCCCTCCAATCAATTAAGAGAGGATGAGGATTCATGTAAAAAAATGGGCTTCCAAGCCTTATGCTTCTTTTGGTCTCATAGTTGGGCAAGTAATAAATTGGATTGTAAAGTGCTTTGTAAAAAGTGCCATATAAATGTCAGAAGCCAGTAGGAGTGTTGGTGGTGATGACTGTAATAATCATAATAATGATGATAATAAATACTCCTATTCTTCTAGCCCTAGCTCTGGATTTGTTGCTTTTCTGCTGAGAGATGGAAGGTAAAAACTGCCCAAGGATGAAATGGGACTGTCCTCAGCCCCAGAGGCTCTGAATTAAGGGACCACTAAGGTTGTACTGATTACACAGAGAGAGAAGCAGACAGCCCCTGGGCACTATTTGGCATCTGGTGAAAAGTTCCCACTGCTACCACCCTAGTTCAAAACCCTATGCTCTGGTACCATGATGACTTCAATAGTCTATCAACTGAGCTCCCTGCCTCCAGGCTCATCACCACTCCCCAAACACACTCCAATCCATCCAAAACGCTATTGTTAGATTCATCTTTTTAAATTCAGCTCTGTATTTCACAAAAATTTCTGGGGAAACTGGAAAATAATATGACAGAAATTAGGCATAGACTTATGTCTCACACCCCATACCAAAATAAGGTCAAAATAGGTACATGATTTGGATGGAAAGGGTGATGTCATAAGCAAATTAAGAGAGCAAGGGCTAGTTTACCTATTAGATCTTTGGAGAAGACAGGAATTTATGACCAAAGAAGAACTAGAGAACATTATGAAATACAAAATGGACAATTTTGACTATATTAACATATTTTTGCACAAACGAAACCAATGAAAATAAGATTAAAAGGGAATTACAAAGCTGAGGGAAAAAATGTTACAGCCAGTGTATCTGAAAAAAGGGCCTCATTTCTAAAATATATAACAAACTGTGTCAAGTTTATAAGAATACAGCTCATTCTTCAGTTGATAAATAGTCAAATGATATGAACAGACTTTCAGATGATGAAATTAAAGCCATCTATAGTCTGAAAAAATGCTCTAAATCACTATTGTTTAGAGAAAGTCAAATTAAAACAACTCTAAGGTATCATCTCATACCTTTTAGATTGGCTAAGATGACAGAAAAAGATAATGATGAATGTTTGAGAGGTTGGGGGAGAACTGGGACACTAATGCAATGTTGTTGGAATTGTGAAATGATCCAACCATTCTGGAGAACAATTTGGAATTATGGTCAAAGGGCTATAAAACTGTGCATACCTTTTGATCCAGAAGTGTCACTACTGGGTCTGTATACCAAAGAAATCATAAAGGATGGAAAAGGACCCACATGTGTCAAAATATTTGTAGCAGCTCTTTTTGTGGTGGCAAAGAATTGGAAAATGAGTAGATAACCATCAATTGAGGAATGGCTGAATAAATTATGGAATATGAAAATAATGGAATGTTATTCTATTAAAAAAAGATGAACAAGATGATTTTAGAAAGGCCTGGAAAGATTTACATAAACTGATGCTGAGTGAAACAAATGGAACCAGGAATACATCGTACACAATTACAGCAAGATTGTGAAATGATCAGCTATGAAAGATTTGGTCCTTTTCAGTGGTTTAGATCTGCATCCAAAAAGAGAACTAAGGAGATTGAACATAAATCAACACTTGTTGGGTGTACTTTTTTCTGTTTTATTTTTTTCTCATGGTTTTTCTTTTGTTCTGATTTTTTTCTCTCCCAACATGATTCATAAAGAAATGTGTATTTTTTTAAAAGTTAATATACATGTATAACCAGAAAAAAACAAAACAATAAATTTTAAAAATTAAATTCATCTCTAATTTTGTAAGCTATCTAATCCCAAATGTTCAATGACTCAAAAACTATGGCATGTACTCCAGAACCTGACCTCCAAGAGAGAGTAATCATCATTGTAACTGCCTTCAAACCATTCCAGGATTTTGCTTAAAAGAACTGAGAGCTTTTTGTAGTGATTTAAAAAAACCTTGAAACTGAGTGGATGCCTACCAGTTAGAGAATGGCTAAATAAGTTATGGCATGTGGTATATGAAAGTTATGGAATATTATTATTCTATAAGAAAAGATTAACAGGATGATTTCAGAGAGACCTGGAAAGACTTAGGTAAACTGATGCTGGGTGAAGTGAGTACACAGTAAAAAGAAGATTATACAAAGATCAATTCTGATGGATGTGGCTCTTTTCAACAATGAAATGATTGAGACCAGTTCCAATAATCTTGTGATGAATAGAGCCATCTATACCCAGAAAGAAAACCTGTGGAAATTGAGTGTGGATCACAAGACAGCATTTTCACTTGTTTTATTGTTGTTTGCTTGTATTTTGTTTTCTTTCTCATTTTTTCTCTCTGATTTTTCTTAGGCAGCATGATAATTATGTAAATATGTTTACACACATTGTATTTAACGTATATTTTAACATGTTTAACATATATTGGATTACTTGCCATCTAGGGGAGAGGGTGAGGGAATGGGGGGAAAATTTGGAACTCAAGATTTTGCAAAGGTCATTATTGAAAAATTATCTATGTATATGTATTGAAAATAAAAGCTTTAATTAAAAAAATCATGCTAAGAATAAAATAAAATAAACTACTACTGAAAGAAAACAAAAGAATTAGGGACTATTACCCTGGAGAAGAGAATATAAGGAAGACAAAACAACTTTTATTAAATATTTTAAGGGCTGCCATGTACAAGAGGGCAGAATAAGGAACCATAGACAGAAGCTTTAGAAAAGCATAAGATTTAAGCTTGCTCTAAGGAAATAATTTTCTAAACAGCAGAGCACTCCAAAAAATAGAATGGACCATCTTGGGAGGCACAGAGTTTCCCCTTGTTGGAAGCCTTCAAGCAAGTTTTTTTCCACTTGAAGGGGATTTTAAAGATGAAATTATTATTAAAGGCTAACTTGGGTAAGCCTCTAAGGTTCTTTTCAATGCATATGTAATATTTAGAGTATATGTAAATACTAGATGGTATTATGGGCATATACA